>NC_140493.1:106916019-107191019 GCF_964271855.1 Acomys minous | reverse complement strand
GACTGTCCTCTGACTATCAGACATGTACTGTTCTTCAGGCACGCCTCTCCCGATAATTAATACAATCAGGGCCAGTTAGATGGCTCCTAAAGTAAAGCTCTTCACCCTTGAGCCTGAGACTTGAGTTCCATCCGTACGGTGGAAGTGAGGTGACTGCAACCTGCTGTCTAAGCTCTGCATGTGCCTGGGGCACAAATGCGCACCCACAGCATAGGTAAGGAGCCCCTAAGCTTCTGGGCCTAGGGCTGGACCTCGATGGACTTTGAGGCGCTTCCATGTCCTACCTCCCAGGAACATCTCTCAAAAGCCTCGTGTACAATCTGTCGTTTGCTATTCCTGCTTCCCTGTTACCTCCTGCCACGCAGCTTCCTTCCTGCCCACTTAGTGCTGTTTGTCTTTTTGAGGGTCCAGCTCAAATGCCTGGTCACCTATCTCTGCCCTCCTCGCTGTGGGCTCCTTGTAGATTGACCCATAATCCTCTGCTGCTCTATGTGCGTAACTGTGAGGTGGATTTAGGCTGAAAGGTAGGAATCCTGTTGCAAAGCTTTAACTGAAAAGCCAGGCTCTTATTATTAGAAGTTTATTGCAGCCAGTAATACATGAGGTGGACACCAGAGAGGACAGCCCTGGGTGACCCATAGCCTTCCCTCCAAGGGAACGTTCTGGCAAGGCTCCAATTAATCAAGAAAGGTCTCCTGGTGTGGCAGCTCTCTGCAGAGCTGCACGGACACCCTGGTCGTTGGCAGCAGTTGTGGTGCCCTTAGTCCACGGTCACCCTCCTGCTCGTCTTTATGGAAGAGTTTATTCTTTTCTGTCGTAGTCTTTCCCGATTCATGTTCTCTACCCTGAAAACAAGGACAGCAATGAGGCGCAGATGTGCACTCGGTGCTCTTCAAAGCTGGAAGCTGAGGGGGAGCAGAGCAGCCAGTCAGCGGGAGCCAGACGCGCACTGGGGCCTGGGTCAGCACCTTGCTCCTCTCAGCAGCTTCCCCACTGGCCCTTGCTGGAAGCTTCTGGACTCCCAGCCCTCTCACTCAAAAACCCTCTTGCTGCCAAGGCTGTTTCTGTACCTGAGTCTCTGAAGCTGAGCATCCTCTTTGGATGGCTCCTTGGGCACCTGGCTGGCTGCGGCAATCATGTCTCGAATTTTCTGTAGGCATTCTGCCAGATTCCGGAACTGGTAGCGGCTGCTCTCCGAGGTAAGAACCAGTTCTCCTGCCTTGTTGATCTTATTTTTATGCTACCAAGGAGAAAAATGAGGAACACCACAAGCCCCACAGGCTTATCCCCACCCCAGGGGTCCACAGGGACTGAAAGCGGTGGGTACCATGAGCGCAATCTTCTGGCGCACAGGCTCGGCGATCCAGTCTGCGCTGGCCAAGTGGAATCTGACTTCAGCCTTGGAATTCACTGTGGATGGAGGAAGGAGCAGCGACAGGTGCTGAGACTCAGGAAGCCACAGTGCCCAGGTGGTCAGGGACAGTCCTGAAGCCAACGGCAGCCAACCCCCTAACCAGGAACGTCCTAGCCTATGCTGAGTCTGGCCATGCAACAGCCTGCAGGGCTAAGGAGGCTCTCTGGTTTACAACTAGACTTCTGGTGTCCAAATTTCCAGGGTCTCTCATAACAGTTTTCCTGGACTCTGAAAAGAGCAAGGAGGGTTGGGTTTCATGAGAGCAAAGGAAACCTGTTCTCTGTGGATCCAAGCAGGCTGCCCACTCATGCTGTTTCTTTGTTTATCCTCAAAAGCGAACCCTAGTCCTAGCAACCCACAGCTGAGAAGCAGACAATCAGCCACATTCAGGAGAATAGAAAGGATTATTATAAGCTGGAGGTGTGTGAGCTGAGCAGAAAAACCCCTTTATTCCACAGGAATGTGGCTGCAGAGCTGCAGAGCTCCCTCTCACACCCCCCAGCTGAGACTTAAGGGAGCACCACGGAGCCTGTACCTTTGTTAACGTTCTGCCCCCCAGGACCACTGCTCCGACAGTAGGATATGCTCAACCGATCTGTGAAGTGAAGAGCACACACAAGGATTCCCCCTTAGCCGAACACAGAGGCTGCTCATGTAGTCAACGTGACTATCACACATACACACTTGTTACTCTCCTCCTGCACGCACGCATGCACGCACATACCATACAGATCAGTAAAGCTGGACACCATTCACAGACGTCAAAGCTAAAATCAGGACAACTGACTGTCCCAAGGCCTCCCAGAGTGGAGGAAGAAAATCATGACCTAAGTTTAGCACATTCTACCACACCCTTCTGCTCTGGGTTTCTTGTTGTTTTCAAGTGAAGGTTCTTTCAGAGGCGTAAGCTAAGGGACAGGCTTAGCTTCACACAATTCAAAGTGTGGTGGATATGGACTCCTGATGGGCCAGAAGTTGTCCCATCAGGAGGGCAAGACAAGGCGGGTGGGAGGGCAAACTCCTTGTAGTGCTAGCACTTGGGAGCCTGAGGCCTCCAGCTTACACTACACAGTGAGTCAGACAGGGAGTAGAGAGTACTGTTTCTGGCTGTGTGTTCTCCGGGCCCAGTGCATGGTCGGGGTTGAAATTATTGGCTGGATGGATGAGAACTTGACCTTCAGTTGGGGAGCTCTCACCCTGAAAGGCAGTGTGGCCACTAGCTATATATGATCCTGGCAAAGGCCCACGGCTTCTCCAACAAAGCCTTGTCTGTTTGTGTTTTCGAGACAGGGTTTCTCTGTGTAGCCCTAGCTGTCCTCGAACTCACAGAGTGCTGGGACTAAAGTTGTACACCACCAACGTCCACCTCATTAAAAAAAAAAACTTTTTTGAGGCCGGGCGTGGTGGCGCACGCCTTTAATCCCAGCACTTGGGAGGCAGAGGCAGGTGGATCGCTGTGAGTTCGAGGCCAGCCTGGTCTACAAAGTGAGTCCAGGACAGCAAGGCTACACAGAGAGACTCTGTCTCGAAAAACCAAAACAAACAAACAAACAAAAAAAACAAAAAAACTTTTTTTAATTTAAAAAAAAATGTATTTAGCTTATGTGCATTGGTGTGAGGCGGTCAGGTCCCCTGGAACTGGAGTTACAGCTGTGAGCTGCCATGTGGGTGCTGAGAACTGATCCTGGGTCTTTTGGGAGAGCAATGTCCTTAACC
The DNA here is from genome assembly GCF_964271855.1 of Acomys minous. NCBI lineage: Eukaryota > Metazoa > Chordata > Mammalia > Rodentia > Muridae > Acomys > Acomys minous. The sequence goes on along the minus strand of NC_140493.1, from coordinate 107,187,889 downwards.
ACTGAGCCATCTCTCCAGCCCTCTATCTCTTTTATTTTTAAACTGGAAGATGAGGTTCCTCCTCCTCCCATTTCTTTTCTATAATTTTGAGATGGTCTGGGCTCTATCATGAATTCCAAGCTAGCCTGGGTTACATAGTGAGGACGTGTCTCAAAAGCAAAACAAAACAAAAAACCTAGGGTGTTGGGGATCAATGCTTCTTTCTAGGCTACACGAGGTCCTATGTCTGGCAGGTACAGAATTTATTGTTTGTCCTGAGATAGGGTCTCTTACAGCTTAAGCTGTTCTTGAACTGCTATGGAGCCAAAGCTGTCCTTGAACCCCTAATTCTCCTGCCATCATCATATAATTATTTTTTTTTTTAATTTTAATTTTCATTTTTCAAGACAGGGTTTCTCTGTGTAGCCTTGGATGACCTGTACTAGCTCTGTGGACCAGGTTGGCCTCGAACTCACAGCAATCTGCCTGCCTCTGCCTCCCGAGTGCTGGGATTAAAGGCGTGTGCCATCATGCCCAGCTCCCGGTTTCCTTTTCTTCTCATTTTTTCTTTTTAGGTAGGATCTCAAACCAAAGTGAAGTTGGCATGGAACTCACCATACAGCATGGCCTCAAACTTATGGCTCTCCCCCTGGCCCAGTCTCCTGGTTGTGGGGGTTGTCGACATGTGCCAACCACACGCACCCAAGCATGTCTCTCCTTTTGTTCCCTGCAGCAGTCACTCTATCAAAGTTCTGCCATGCGTTTAGATTTCACTGCTCAGCCATCCTCAGCCTTATATATAGGTTTTGTAGGCTTATTTGGATACATATATAGATATTGACAGGAACATGGAAATACAGATATAGATTTGGGTGTATGTGAAACACACAGCGTGGCTTGTCCACTCTCCTGCACCTTCCTTCTTCCTACATCACTCAGTCACTGTATCATGAAGGCGGCTCCAGTCACAAGCACAGCAAGAACTCCTCACACGTGTGCACGTGAGTGGCTGCATGTCGTTATTCACTGTTGTAAGCTATGCTGCAAAGACTCTCCTTTCACACCCACTGTGGGCCTCTACTGTCTTTCACTGGTCTGGAGAGATCTAGAAGGAACACGTGAGAGATCTGGCAAATGGCTTTGTGTGTGTGGTGCTTGGGACTGACCCTGGGGCCTAGCTCATGCGAGGCAAGTATACTACTTCTGAGTTAGACCCCTAGCCCGAAATGTCTGATTTTCAATAGAGTACTTACCGAGAGGGATGTCACTGCCGACTTCTTTTGCATCCTCCTGTAACATGATATACACAGTGTCAAAGAGAGAAGTCACCTGCCAGGTTCCACCTAACTGGCCCAAGACAGCAAAAATTAGTAATAATAATAGTAATAGCAATATACAGCTACAAGTCAAATGTTATATATTTGGGCTGAAGGGAAGGCTCAGTAGGTAAAAGCACTTCCTAAAAGCTGAGCCCGACAGCCTCAGTTCACCTGTGGGTTCCTTGGGACCCACATGAAAGAAGGGTAAACCAACTCCTGTGTTGTCTCCTGTCCCGCACGTGTACACACACACACACACACACACACACACACACACACACACAGTTAATGAAATAAACACTTTAAAAAAGTTATGCATTTGCAGGGAGGTGGTGGCGCATGCATTTGGGAGGCAGAGGCAGGTGGATATTTGTGAGTTCAAGGCCAGCCTGGTATACAGAGTGAGTTCCAGGCCAGCCAAGGCTATGCAGAGAAACCCTGCCTGAAAAATTCTAAAAAAAAAAAAAAAAAAAAAAAAGTTATGCATTACTCTTTTCAGGCTTCTAGCTATCAGACCACACGCCACTCAGGCCTTACCTCTGAAGATGGAACTCCCGCCTCCAGCTGTCCCTGCCCTGACTTAAGCTATTTCTGGGTGCTATTAGCGGCCTGGTTCATGGGGAAACGGATGGGGTGGGTGACACAAGCCAAAAAACCATACACGAGGAACACTAAATGCCCTCTGGCAACCTGGTACGACAACCCTGGTGGCCACCCTGCTCCTTCTGGTGCCCACAGGAAGCTGGTGCCCGAGGCAGTCTGCCTTGAACAGTTGCTGGTCCACCTGCCTGGAGGCCTCGTGCCAGACTGAGCTACTCCTACCAAACCTTGTCCTCACCCAAGCTCTTCATCCAGCAGCAATGCCCTCTAGTCTTACATCCTCAGGACCACAAAGTCCAGCCGATACCGACCCCAGGGGTTGGTCTGGCCTCCAAGCCCAAAGTGTCCTCATCTGCACGCCCTTCGATGCCTCCTTCATCTTCTCTCTTTCTGAAGACTACACGCCTCTTTGCTAAGACACCCTCCTCAGGTTTTCCTCTTGCCTCTTTATGCCTCTTCCTAAGAGGCTTTTCCCAGTGTTCTGTGATGGCAAAATTCTGATGTGCCACTGAAATCCTCCTCCTCCCTGAAACATTTCATCCTTCTAAGCTGATGAAAATGCCGTCTATGTTGGTGACTCCCAACTCTTAGGCTCAGGTAAACCACTCTGCTCAAACAGTCCCACATACCCAGCTTGCTCTCACTTTTCTTATCCAATCTAGTAGTGAATCCTGTAGGCTTTCCTCAAAATATGCGCAGGATCTGACATATGCAGGACTCCTAACCCGCCTTCTAGCTCTTGCCATTCTCCAGGCTGCCTTCTGTAACACTCAACCCTGTAAAACTACGTTGTATCATCCCATTCCTGGCTTCTACCCACAACTGTCCTCTTTAGCTTCCCTTTATCAGACAGGCCTGCTTAGGCCCACTCGCCTCGCACGTTACTACCCTGAGGTGGTTGGACCTGCTGTCCACTCTGCTTAGGACCCTCGCCTCCCCAGTATTCTCATGTTTGCCTTGTCTATGACAAGGTCACATATAACCGAGGCTGGCCCTGAACTTCTGAGGTTCCTGACTCTGCTGCAAGTGCTGGGAATACAGATATAGCGCACAGTGCCCCACCTCTTCCAGGCTTTCCCAGACCACTTTACTTAAAACTGCAACTCTCAGCTGGGTTTGGTGGTTGTATGCCTGTGATCTCTGCTCTCTAGAGGCAGGAAGATAACTGCAAAGTGGAGATCACCTTAGAGCTTTTTTCCCCCTTACACAGAGTTTCTCTGTGTAGCCTTGACTGTCCTGGACTTGCTTTGTAGACCAGGCTGGCCTCGAACTCACAGAGATGCACCTGCCTCTGCCTCCCGAGTGCTGGAATTGCAGGTGTGCGCCACCGTGCCCAGCTCAGTCAGGGCATTTATTTATTTATTTATTTTTGGTTTTTTGAGACAGGGTATCTCTGTGTAACCTTGACTGTCCTGGACTCACTTTTGTAGACCTCCGCCTGCCTCTGCCTCCCAAGGGCTGGGATTAAAGGCGTGCGCCACCACCGCCCGGCTCAGTCAGGGTTTTTAAAGAGCCTTTCTCACAACGAACACATAGGCCAGTCTAGTGACAAATGCCAGTAATCTTTACAAGTGGGAGATGAAGGTGGAAGGAGCAGCTCAAAGCCACCCTTTGCTATTTAGCAAGTTCGAGGCTAGCCTAAGTTATGTGAGCTCCTTTGTCAAAACAAACAAACCTGCAACTGTATCTTTGGCTTCACCTCTTCCTTCTGGGTCTTATTTTTTCTAATGGGTCAAATTCAGTGTTATTGTCATTTTTTTGTCTGTTGCCCTCCAGGATACAATAAACTCCACAGTCATAGGATTTATTTTACTACTACTCTCTGCCTCAAATTAGCACTGTGCTCACAGCATGCTCTCAAGAGAGATCCGCTGACTGTAGTGTGGGTGAACGAATGAAAATACTTGATGCTCTTTCAATTCTACAGGTGCAGCTAAATAGGTTCCCTTTCTCCTGCTCTGGCCCGAGGCTGCGTGTCTTCCCAGGGCAGGCTAAACACGGATGCTGAAGGAACAAACAAGCCTCGTCTCGGGCTTCCTGACGTTTCTAGGGCAAAAGACCGAGTAACGTTCCAACTTGCGGACCTCTGCTGTTATTGCGCACTTTGATGGTCCACAATGCAGATTTTCCCATAGACCGTGGGCCTGAGGACCGGGAAGCAAATGTGGGAAAGCTGGTGATCTTCAAACACGCGGATGTGCCGGGTTGTCTCCCAGGACCTGTACTACTCCAGCCGTGAGGGCTGCTATCACACCCTACAGTCCCGCCCCCTCCCCGCGCCCCGGTTGCTAGGACGACAAGTTTTCTCCCGAGGCAACCCAAAGGTTGTACGCCTCCCGGCTTCCTCGCATCACTTAGCAGCGAGAAGAACCGCCCTTTCCGTTCCCGCCTTCCTCGGCTCACCGGGACCTTCCAGGCCGTATCCACGCCCTTGGACTCGGGGTACAGCTTATCCAGGCTGTAGATGCTCTGGAATTCGGTGCCGTCTACCTGTCTGTACAGAGCCCGGCGAGCACAGCGCGCGGGCGGCGGGAGCAACAAGGTTCCAGCTCGGCTCAGGCCCCAGCGTAGGCCCCAGGCGGCCGCCATGTTCACTTCTCAGGACCGCTTCCGGTGTGCACTCTCCCCTACGGTCCGCAGGCTGGCGTATGCTCGCGACTTGAGTTCCGCCTGGTTTCTCGAGCTCCTGTCAGGCCACCTTGGTGATGATTGTGGTGGTGGGCACCCAGCTGGCATCCGCAGACAGAGACCACCTACGGGAGATTCTTCTTAAAAAGACTTATGTATCTGGCTGGCTGGGTGGTGCTCACCTGCAGTCCCAGCACTGCGCTCGAGGCTAAAGCTAAGCCTAACCAAGTTACATAGTCAGCCCGCGTCATAAAAATAATAAATACGTAAAGGAACTAAAAAAGACTGGATCCCACATCCCCAGAAACACTTTTCTCTTTCTGAGTCCATTCTCCTCACTGGGACCCCTCAACAATCTAACCAAACACAGCAAGAAGATTTTACCTGCTTAGCTTGGATTATCTCTGCCCTCTCCTAACTCTGAGTGTGTGAGCCACGTTCCTAGCCTCTTTTAGATAGATGAGTGGATAGACAGACAGACAAATAGATAATCAGCCAATCTTTGTGTATGTGGTTTTGAGCTTAAGGCTTGCTTTTGTGATATTTATTTATTTAGGCAGGGTCTCAATTATGTAGCCTGCCTTTCTCTCTAGCGCATCGGCTTACCCACCCAGGTCTGGCTTTTGTTTGTGTTTTGAGACAGAAATTTCCTATGCAACCCAGGCTGCCCTTGAATGCCTGATCCACCTGCCTCCACCTCCCAAATGCTCAGATTAGTAATGTAATTACTAATTAGATTACAACCCTGCAAGGACCCAGCCTTGTGTTCTAATGTAATTGCCTGTCTCCTAGCTAGAATTTAAGCTCCCTGCTGTATCCCAAATATACAGTGTGTAGCACAGCACAGGCACACCACACATGTGGACCAAGTAAATCCATTGGCAGTTCACTTTTTTCTTGTTTGTTTGTTTGTTTTCTGCTGAAGACAGGGTTTCTCTGTGTAGCCCTGGCTGTCCTGGAACTTGCTCTGTAGACCAGGCTGGCCTCAAACTCACAGAGATCTTTCTAAGTCTGTCTTCTTAGTGCTGGGGTCAAGGGCATGTACCACCACAATTCTTTTTTAAAAGTTGAGTTTCAATCAAGTTGAATTGTAGGAGTTCAGGTTTTGGGTTTTGTTTTTTTGTTTTTGTTTTTGTTTTTGTTTCCCCACAAACCAGGCTATAAGCCACCCCCACCTGTGTGAGAATGATAATGGGATGACTTTGCTTATATCCAGCCAGGGGCGGGAGGCAGATCACTGGAAGGAAATGGTTCTAAACCCAGGCCCTTTTTCCTCCCTCAAGCTTTACAGAGCAGCATAGGAGGTTCCTTCTAGCCACTTAAGAGAAGCTGCAGAAGGCGGCACAGAATTCAGATGGCTGCAGGCTAAGCAGGGCCATTTCATAGTGATGTTAAGGTGAGAAATCCAGAACATGGGGAAGTCCTAATGCTAAGGCTCCAAGTGAAACGAGCAATGTTTGAAGGTGACTAATCCTTGGCATAGTTACTTAGTTGAGGGTTTTGTGTAGGTGAAAATAGACGTCAAGCCGGGCATGGTGGCGCAGGCCTTTAATCCCAGCACTCGGGAGGCAGAGGCAGGTGGATCTCTGAGGGTTAGAAGCCAGCTAAGGTTCCAGGACAGCCAAGGCTACACAGAGAAACCCTGTCTTGAAAAACCCAAAGAGAAAAAAAAAAGTAAAGAAAAAAAAAAGGTCAATAAATGTTAGTAATTGATAGTAATGCTTGTGGTTAACTTGTAATAAAGGGTTTGATTTTTTTTTTTTAGGAGAAAGTGTCATTACCTAGAAAAATATCCGCGAGGGCCCCCCCTCCTCCCCCGATAATTTAAATGTTCCCCAGGGACACTGGCTGATTGAAACAGGAGACTGTCATTGAAGCAAGCCTCTATTGTCTCAGCTTTACTTGGGAGATAAACCAGCCCCTCGGCACTCTGTAAACTGAAGGATTGGCAACTGACGCATTCCTTTGGGGCTCTGGGTTGGAAGAAGTCTCCTGGGTCCCTCCCTGTCTGACTTAGTCTCAGAACCTCTGAGGGAGCAGAGATGTTTCCATAGCGACTAGAATAAGCTACTCAGGGGAGCAACCTCAGACATCCACTTGGGTTACAGATTTTGAATAATACAATCAAAGTAGTTCCACAGCGTCTTTGCTCCGAGGTGCGGCTCCCACCTGCGCCTGACCCACAGTCTCTGGAAAAGGAAGCGGCACATTTTCCATAGCTCCAAATAAACACAGCCTGTTTAGGCCATCTGGTGGCCTGGATTCTGGAAGGGATGGGAGCAGAGCTGAGAATGAGACAAGTTGCCCTAGGGTGGGGAGAAGAGCAGCTGGCACCTTCTCACTGGCTGCTGCCAGGGACCATTCAGTAAGGGGGGCAGGGAGGGCGGTGCTGGGAGGAGAAGCAGGCCAGAGAGGTGACAGCTGTTCCCCTGGATCGGCGAGTACTAAGTGGGGTGTGGTGGAGCATGCTTGTAAGGGGAGGCTGAGGCAGGAGGACGACTGTGAGTTTCATGCCAGGCTAGGTTGCATACGAAGGCCTCGTGTTAGACAGTAACAATAGAAAGGCTGGCACTGAAGGTGGAAAACACTTTTCCTCTTCCCCTCATTGGTCCTCCAAAGGTTGGATGGGCTGAGATGGTATTTCAGGAAGGGACCATTCACTCAAAATAAAGAAAGAAGAAAGGATTAAGAAGCAACAAGCCTGAGCCAGGCATGGTGGCGCACGCCTTTAATCCCAGCACCTGGGAGGCAGAGGCAGGCGGATCGCTGTGAGTTCAAAGCCAGCCTGGTTTACAAAGAGAGTCCAGGGCAGCCAAGGCTACACAGAGAAACCTTATCTGCGGCGGGGTGGGGGGAGGGGATGGGGGTGGGAGTGGGGTGGGATGGGGGCGGGGCAGGGCAGTGAGAAAAGAATCACTAAGGAGGAAGTTGTAGACACAGCCCTGCTCTACAGCTTGTGAGTTGACACATGGCTACCATATGAGGAGATCCACAGGATTTCCCTTCTGAGTTCCCTAAGTCAGATGATCCCTTAAAACTCCCCATATTGTGGCCATAGGGAATGCTCAGTGAGGTACTGGCAGCAGCATTGGGGTTCAGTTAAAATGCTAATATACGTGCGGTGGTGGCGCACGCCTTTAATCCCAGCACTTGGGAGGCAGAGGCAGGCAGATCGCTGTGAGTTCAAGGCCAGCCTGGTCTACAAAGTGAGTCCAGGACAGCCAAGGATACACAGAGAGACCCTCAGAAAACAAGACAAAACAAAAACAAAAACAAAAACAAAAACAAAAAACCCCAAAAATGCTAATATGCTGTGTGTGCATGTTGCTGTGATGGACCATGGGAGCTTGCACATGTTAGTGAAACACTCTGCCATCATCTTCAACCCCCAGCCTGAGATGGAATAGTTGTGGGTGACCTTGAATGACTCACTTAACCTCTAAGCCTCAGAACCCTCTTCCACAAATGAGAGCTTTTGTATTTCTCTCACGAAGTTCCTGGTGGTGGTGGGGAGATATTAAACCGACTGGAACCACTCACCACAGAGCCAGCAAGTCAACACACACAGAAGCCAGGCACTGCTCAGAGAGATGCTGTGCACGTAGGCCCCTTGAAGAAGATGATAGATTTTCTCTGCAGCCCTAGGGTAGGAAATCCACTCTGACAAGCTCGCTAGACTCTTTTTCCTCTCCGGAGGGATGAGCAACGCAGCACGTGCTCTGTGGCTTGTGTCCTGCTTGGTCTCCTGGAAACAGCCTCCCTCCACCCCACCCCACCCCGTGTGTGTGTGTGTGTGTGTGTGTGTGTGTGTGTGTATGTGTGTGTGTGTATGTGTGTGTATATGTGTATGTGTGTGTGTGTGTGTGTGTGTGTGTGTGTGTATGTGTATGTGTGTGTGTGTGTATGTGTGTGTGTATGTGTGTGTGTGTGTGTGTGTGTATGTATGTGTGTGTGTGTATGTGTGTGTGTGTATGTGTGTGTGTATGTGTGTGTGTGTATGTGTGTGTGTATGTGTGTGTGTGTGTGTGTGTGTGTGTGTGTATGTGTGTGTGTATGTGTGTGTGTATGTGTGTGTGTGTATGTGTGTGTGTGTATGTGTGTGTGTATGTGTGTGTGTGTATGTGTGTGTATATGTGTATGTGTGTGTGTGTGTATGTGTGTGTGTGTGTGTGTGTTCCTTTCTCTGCCTTTCTCATGCTTGCTTTACATGATACCACCAGGCTGTTAGTTGTTGTAACCAGCAGCTCTGTGCTCTGCACCCTGCACCAGAGTCCCATGGAGGCCAGGTGGAGCCTTGCTGATGACAGGCCTCCCAGATGACAAGCTCACAGTGGTGTGCACTGTCCTCTCCACACCGTTGGGAGGAGACAGGTCTCTGGAAACAGATGGGAGCTGTGAGAATTGTGCAGATGGAATGTAAGTTGAAGAAAACACCGGGAGAGAAATGACCCTCTTGCTTTTCCTATAACTGGCTTCTGGTCTCAATGGGCACCTTCCCAGGGTCTGGTCGGACTTCTCACTTCCTTCGTGGTCCTCAAGGTATCAGTCTCTTTCCCTCCGCCTATTGCTCACCCCACCTTGATGTCGCAAGCCAGGAAAACCTTTTCAAAATCAATCCAGCATCAGAAAGATGGCTCAGCAAGGAAAGGCGCTTTCCGCTAAAGCCAGGGGACCTCAGCTTGGTTCCTGGAACCCACGTGGTGGAAAGACAGAACCAACTCCTGAAGGTTACCCTATGGCCTCCACACTCAAGCCATGGTATGCGGGACTCCTCACGCACTAAGAATAAAAAAATAGCAGGTGGGGCTGGAGAGCTGGCATAGCAGTTAGGAGCATTGGCTGCTCTTCCGGAAGAGCTGGGCTCCACTCCCAGCATCTACTTGGGGGCTTAAAACTGTCCATAACTCCAGCCCCCATGGATCTGATGCATTCTTCTGGCCTTCTCGGGCACTAAGCTTCCACACGGTGCACAGACATATGTAAAGAAACAGTTCCCATATATGTTTAAAAAAAAAAAGAGGCCCCAGGACCTTGTCTCCATCATAGGACCAAAGGAAGGAAGAACCCACCCCTTGTCCCAGCCTCCTGAGCTAAAGACAAAAGAAAGGGCTTTGAACTCTTAGAATTTCATGCGGAATGGCCACCACAGCCCAGTCATCCTGGGAAGAGGGTCCTCTGGTGAAACCAGCTTGATCCCTGACCATCATCAGCTTTCCTGGCTAAGGAGTCAGCCATGAAAGACTGAGGTATGTTGATAGTCATTATGGAAGCCGGGGCTAAGTGCCAAGCTGAACAGAACTTGGAAGAAACTGTGTGTGGTTGATGTAATCAAGGTTACATCCTCTGCCTGGATGGAGACAGGGCACATGTTTAACTGGCTCATCACCATGCCTTGGATGCTACCAGCAAAACTGGGATGATCCAAACTGAGTCCTGCTGGCTAGTTCTAAATTCATATTATTTTCACCATTAAAAAAAAATCCTAAGTAAAGCTGGGCGTGGTGGCGCATGCCTTTAATCTCAGAACTTGGGAGGCAGAGGCAGGCGGATCACTGTGAGTTTGAGGACAGCCTGGTCTACAAAATGAGTCCAGGACAGCCAAAGTTACACAGAGAAACCCTGTCACGAAAACCAAACCAAGCCAATGTATATAGGTGAAAAATACAGGTGAAATAAACAGGTTTGATGTTGAAAAAAAAATAATGAAAAAGAAAGGCAGAGCCAAGTGTGGTACAGTGCATCTACAATCTCTGCACTCTGGAGGCCTAGGAATTCCAACTTCAAGGCTAGCCTGGGGTAAATACCAGGTTCCTGTACACTTAGTTACAAAAGCGCCTAAAGTGGTCATGGGCGCCTCCCGTCCAGTAGATGATGCTGCCACCCAAGACTGGGAAGAGTAATGAGACTTTAGGAAATGTCAGGGCCAGGGATGAGGGTGGAGACCAAGGGTTCCAGGCCCCTGACGACCTCAGAAAGGTTTGGCTACCCTAGATGCAGTAAGAAGTGAAGGCCTGGTGTGGCAGGGCATGTGCCTGTAAGCCACACACACATGTGGGGGCCAGAGGACAGCTTTGTGGAGTGGGGTCTCTCCTTCCAACTTTACATGGATTCTTGGGGATCAAACTCATGTTGTCAGAGCTGTGGCAAGTGCCCTACCTGTTGAGCCATCTTACAGCAGGCCCCTATGACTAAGTTTTGAAAACTTATCTCCTCATATATTGTATCTAAGATCTACACATATTAAGATTAAAAAAAGGGGGCAGAGCAGACTGGTGCATGCCTTTTATCTCAGCACTTGGCAGGCAGAGGCAGGCGACTCTCTGAGTTCCAGAAAGGGTACCCTGTTTGTTTAAATGTGTATTACTTTTTGCCTACACACACACACACACACACATATATGCTATCTGTGTGCTTGGTGCCTGCAGAAGCCAGAAGGCTTTAAGAAAAAAAGATAAGCTGGGCATGGTGACACACACCTTCAATACCAGCACGTGGGAGGCAGAGGCAGGCAGACTGCTGTGAGTTCGAGGCCAGCCTGGTCTACAAAGCGAGTCTAGGAGACCCAAGGGTACACAGAGAAACCCTGTGTCAAAGAACTAAAAATAAATAAATAAATGCAAAGGAAAAAAAAAAAGATAAGTGGGAAAGGCTGGGGCCGTGGCCCAGTGACCACATTTAACACACAGGAAGCTCTGGGTTCAGGCCCTAGCACCAAATAAACCGCATGTAGTGGCCAACGCCTGTAATCCCAGCACTTGGGAAGACAGAAGAACCAGCAGTCCCCACACACTGCTGGTGATGAATGCCCTGTGTGAGCCTGGGCCACCTTTCTGACCCCAGTTAGATCACCCTGCTTTTATTTTTAGCTGCTTTGGGGGATCTTCCCAAGCCAGAGTGTACATGCCAGGGCAATATAAACTTTTGTGTTTTGCTTGACAACATGCTTGGCACAGCCGGCTCTGTACACAGCTCTCTCCAAGAGCTGATCCTGGGCTGTCTTAAGCATGAGAAAGTAATCAAGAAAAAGCTGAGACTTCAGGGGGGCAGAGTGACCTCAAAGAAAAACAGAGAGCTAAGGGGTACAGAGCTCAGACACACCCTCACCCACAGTGGTGCAAGACAGGAGGCAAGCCCGTGAGACACAAGGACGAAACTGTGGCCCCAGGGCCACCCCTGCTTTTAGAATACTGGTGCATTTTTTTCTTTTATTAAAGACGAGAATAAAGCATTTGTAAATATATTTCTCTCATGTATACTTCGAAGGTGATGCTGGTCAGCCGCTACAGAACCGGGGAAGTGATCGGGCCTGAGTTCCTTCTCTATCCCCAGGTGACAGAGAGACACAGAGGGCCTGGAGGTGACCAGCCCCAAAGGACAAAAGGGTCCAAGTTGCATGAACTGAAGGATCCAGCTGCCAGCTGACATCACAGTGCCACCCGGAGCAACGTAGCCTCTCCAGGGATGTCAGACATGCTCGGTAAGAAAGCCTCTTCACCCATTAGAAAGAGGTAAGGCATGACGGTTCCTACTGGGCTCCTGGCACTGAGGCCAGAGTCACCCCCTCCCACTAGATTGTATGGCTCCTTTGATTTCTAAGGTCTTGGGAAGGGTGGCAGAAGGAACCAGAAGCCCCAAAAAACTGCTGTGGGCGAGCTGGGGACCTGGGCATCTCTCAGATGAAGCTTGACTTTCTGAAGTCTTAGGCTTAAAATATTGAACCCTTGACCCAGGTCTCGGACTGCCCCCTAAAGGTGGGCGGTGAAAAGCAGGTGTTCTGTAGGAAGGTGGGACGGGAGGGATTTCTTCAATTTCAGAATACTCAACTTGGGGGCTGGGCAGTGGTGGCAGCACACGCCTTTATTCAGGAGGCAGAGGCAGGTGGATCTCTGTGAGCCTGGTCTACAAAGCTGTCTAGGGCAGCCAGGGCTGTTACACAGAGACCCCCATCTCGAGAAAAACTAAAAAAAGAATACTTAACATGAGGGCTGGGCAGTGTGGTGGTGCACGCTTTTAATCCTAGCACTTGGGAGGCAGAGGCAAGTGGATCTCTATGAATTCAAGGCCAGCCTGGCCTACAGAGTGAGTTCTGAGACTGCCAGGGCTACACAGAGAAACTCTGCCTAAAAAAAAACCACCAAACCAAACCAACAGAAAAAACAAAACAAAAAAACAAAAACCAACAGGTGCGGTGGTACAGGCCTATAATACCAGCACTCAGGGAAGCAGAGGCAGGCGGATCTCTGTGGGTTCAAGGCCAGCCTGGTCTACAAAGGGAATCCAGAGCAGCCAAGGCTACACAGAGAAACCCTGTCTCTAAAAAAAGTAAAAAGAAAGGAAAGAAAGAAAATGAAAACAAACAACAAAACAAAACTGAACACGGAATAAGGATCCTACAGTCCCTGGTGAGGGTAGGGATGGACACCAGGACCTGGGTTGGTGACACTCACGTGGGACATTCTGAAGGCTGCAGATGTGAACTGTAGCAGGGCTGGCCTGAGGAAGTGAGGAGTGGATGAGACGTCATGGTCCCTGAGATGGGGCAGGTACAGAGAAAGGAAGGGACGCAGAGGTGGCACAGGCTTGGGGCCCTCCCCACCATCTGAGCCCCTGCAAAGCTTCATGCCCACAAGGTGTTTCCAGGAACGGGAACTTGAGGAGGTTGGCCCTGAGAGGAAAGGGACGCTACCCCATGCATGGCTGTGGAGGGGTCCCCTCTTCCTCTATTCGGATTGGCTACAGATCTGTGGTGAGCTGAGGGTATTCGCCAGGGCTGGAGCGGGTACACTCCTGACTAAAGCTTCCTGTTCTGCAAGATGGGAGCTAGCTGTGCCCTGCTCGGAACTCTGGGAGAGCTGCAGCTGGCGCTAAGGGAAGGACAGTCATAGCTGGCAAGAAGCAGTGGATGGTCTTCGAGACCCCAGACACCAGCAACAGCTGGCTCTGAGATTCCCTTTCAAGTGTTTCCAGTTGTGGCAAGGTTCAAGGAGACCTTGCATTGCAAATCTCTCAGAAAAACAACTTTGGAAGGGTTAAAAAAAAAATCGCCAGTTAAGCCAGAAAGGCTTGCAGAAGACTGGCGACAATCTGAGAGTGAGGCCTGGGGTTCAGAAACAGAGGGTTGAGGAGGCTGAAGAGCCCCCCAGGGACAGTAGTTGGGTGGAGAAGTGGGGGGTGGGTGTTTGGCTTTTAAACTAAGCTGTGCCTTCAAGCTGAAGCGAAGTGGCCAAGGGAGGCAGGACAGGTGAGCCGAGCCACCAGCAGGAAATATGCTGTGTCTGCAGATCAGAAAGGCCTCCCTGCTTAAGGGCTTTCTCACTTGCCAAGAGGCTGCCATCAAGGCATGAGGGGCCCCTCTGGCCAGGAGGAAGAGGGAGGCTGCAGGCCTAGCTAGAGAGGGGTCACTTGCTGCTGTGTGTCTTGACTTTGGTGGCGTTGATGTCGGCCTTGGTCTTCTGGATCCTGGCGAAGATCTCTTTGAAGAGTGCTTTGTACTCCGGCTGGCTCTGCTCCAGCCGCTTATCCACCGCCTCCACGTGCTGGCTTAGGCTTTTCTCACCAGCCTTGCCCTCTCCCTGGCCATCCTCGCCTCCCAGCAGGTCCCTCCATGAGCTGTCCCGGGAGATGGGCCGGGAGGTCTGCACGCCCGCGTGCCGCACCCCGGCACCATGCTGCCGGCACTTGCTCAGCAGCTCCTCGTATTTCTCCAGCAGCGCGTGGTACTGCTCATCCACCTCCCTCAGGATAGACATACCGCGCCTGCGCACACTGTTGGCATGCAAGGTGAGGTTGCCAGCATGTCGGCTGGCTGGGTCCTTGGCCACTATGGCATTGAGTGCTGTGTCACTGCAGCTCTTGCGCACGGCGTGGCTCGGGGAGGCTGCCGGTGAGGAGATACCATCCTGGGCATTGGAGTCGGCTCCATTGCCTGGTTGGGGGTCGTCAGCCTCGGGGGCCTGAGTGAGAGGTGCCAGCAAAGCCTCTGCCAGGTGCTCATCCCGGGCCAGCAGGTAGGTCTTTGCCTGCTTCATCTGCTGCAGCTCCAGCAGCTCGGCCTCCAGCTCCTGCACACGCAGGCGGCAGCCTTCCATCTCACACAGCTGTCTCTCCAGCTCCGTGTACTCCTGGAGCACCACGGTGTACTCGCGCTCCGCCCGCTCCTTGCGCTGTCGCTCCTGGCTCACCTGGGAACGCAGCACCCCCACCAAGGTCTGCAGCCGTTCGTTTTCCTGCTCCAGGGGCCGAGGGCCCAGCTCCAGTGAGGAACTGTGTAGGCGGAAGCCATCCTCACACCTGCTTGGGGGGGGGGGGCAAGCAGAGTTAGTTGGTCATGGCCAAGGCCCCGGATGGAAGTGTCACACACGGGGCTCTAACCCTTCCTTCTCCACCCTTCTAACGTTCTCTCCTGGCTGTGTGTCTGAGGCCCATGACCTGTCGAGGCTCACCCAGGATTCTTCAGCACTGGGAGGGACAGGGAAGGTCCAAGGCAGGCACAAAGGGAGATCTCCAGGTGTGTCCTGCGCTAATTGGTGCTGGCCAGACACTCTCCATACTTTCTAGGGCGTGGTGATCTCCCTTCCTTTAGACCCTGAGGCTTAGAGATGACAGTGACCCTATTCTGTTGCAGCCTGGACCTAGTTTCCAATCACACTCCTGATTTTCCAACTTATTAAAACAAAACAAAACAAAAAAAAACAGGGTCTTTTTTTGGGGGGGGGTCAGGGGGAAGGTTCGAGACAGGGTTTCTTTGTGTTATCTTGGCTGTCCAGGGCTCACTTTGTAGACCAGGCTAGCCTCGAACTCACAGCGATCGGCCTGCCTCTGCCTCCAGAGTGCTGGGATTAAAGGCATGTGCCAAGGCTACACAGAGAAACCCTGTCTCGAAAACAAACAAACGTAAGATTTAATGGGAATCAAACAGTACAGTACTCAGCTCTTCCTAGGTTAGAAGCCCGACTGTGCTGAGTGCTAACTACACGACCTTGGATGAGCCATGTAACTGCCAAGCTTAGGCCTTTCTCATCTGACTAGTGGGCAAAAACGGCTGTGATGGCTTATTTTAGCACAGTAACACCTAGGGCATCCCAATGGCTTGGACCAGACACAGGCCTCCTTCCCGGCTGCTGTGCACTGTGCACCTTTATCCTTCAGTCAGAGCTCTTGGGATTGACTCTAAACCACACCAGGGCCTTTGCCTACCGAGCACTCGTACACAGCTCCTTCAGACAGGGAAAGGTGTGAATAGTTCGCCTGCGTTCCCGCTTCTCCCGGCAAACCCGAAGCTGCTCCAGGCCTCGCAGTTGCTCCACCTGGGCCTGTAGCTCCTCGACTTGAGACTGCAGGCGCTCAATGGTCTCTGTCAGCCTGGAATAGGATGACAGGATGGGGACATGCATGAGGGATATATATATTTTTTTTCTTTTTCTTTTTCTTTTTTTTTTTTTTTTTTTGGGTAAATATTGTTAGGGCTGGAGAGCTGTGTCTCAGCCATTAGAATCTAGGCTCATAATCAAAATGTTAAAATTGGTGTGTGTGTGTGCAGGTGCCTTGGGTCCCCTGGAACTGGATGATTTCAAGCCACTTGCTGTGGCGCTGTGGGTGCTGGGAACTAAACTCTGGTCCAAGAGCAGTAAGCACTCTTTTTTTTTTTTTTTTGAGGTGAGGTCGGGGCGAGACTTAGAGTTAGGGTTTCTCTGTGTAGCCTTGGCTGTCCTGGACTTGCTGTATAGACCAGGCTGGTCTCGAACTCACAGAGATTTGTCTGTCTCTGCCTCTAGAGTGCTAAGAGTATAGGCATGCACCACCTCGCCTGGTGCAATCTTAACTTCTTTCTTTTTCTTTTCTTTCTTTTTTTCTTTTTGTTTTTTCGAGACAGGGTTTCTCTGTGGAGCCTTGGCTGTCCTGGACTCACTTTGTAGACCAGGCTGGCCTTGAACTCACAGAGACCCGCCTGCCTCTGCCTCCCAAGTGCTGGGATTAAAGATGTGCGCCACCTTTCCTGGCACACTTTACTTCTTAGCCATCTCTCAAGTCCTGCCTTGGGGAAGTCTTCAGGAGACTGGGACAGCCTCCTTTTGGCAGCCCAGGATCCTTGGGCATGGAGTTAGGTGGAGAACATGGTGTTAAGGACAAACAATCTTCAGCATGCTGTCTGGTGTTAAAGTCAGAGAAGGCTGCCATACCCGAGGACCTGCCCATTGCCTGTGTGCCCCAGTCTGAGCCAGGCATTCCTCCTCCTCAGCCACGTCTGATCCTTCTGTATCTGTGTACACGTGTGTGTGTGTGTGTGTGTGTCTACCGACGGAGGCCAAAAGATGACCTTGGGCATCACGCCTCAACAAGCTTGTGTTCTTGAGATAGGCTTCCACTAGAACCCAGGGACTGCTGATTCAGCTAGGGTGGGGTCCACCCGTCACCCCCTCCTTGGTTTGGAATTAACACACGCACGCTATTGCGCCCTGCATTTTACATAGAGCCTTGAACTCAGGCTCTCAAGCCCATGCAGCAAGCATTTTAGCAAACAGGCCATTTACCCAACCCAACCCCAGGTTCTTG
Organism: Acomys minous; assembly: GCF_964271855.1. Lineage (NCBI taxonomy): Eukaryota > Metazoa > Chordata > Mammalia > Rodentia > Muridae > Acomys > Acomys minous. Next base: position 107,170,811 of record NC_140493.1, on the reverse strand, counting down.
CACACCCCTCTGTCACTACCACTGTGCACTGCAGTGACTCTGGGGTCGGTCTGGGGCTACGCATTCTAATTCTAAATACTGACCCCCCCCCAAGATCTGGTGGCTATCCAGCACGTTCTCATGTGCGCCAGGTGTTGTTTGTAAACCTTGCCCCCCAATTTCAAGTCGATTGGTTAATAATAGTAGCTGACAGCCTATATAGCTGGGCTAAATGGAAGTAGGCGGAGCTTAGGTTCCTGGGCTTGGGGTCAGAAGGGGACCATGAGGAGAGAGAAGAAGAGAGCAGCAGCAGGAGGAGAGGAAGCCAGAGAGGAGGAGGTGGCCATGGGGCAGTAAGGACCATGAGCATGTGGCCGTGAGGCTGGCCTGAAGGAACGGAAGCAGCCCAGGCAGGAACAGTTATGGCAAGAGTGTGTGTGTGTGTGTGTGTGTGTGTGTGTGTGTGTGTGTGTGTGTGTGTGTATGTGTGTGTAGCTGGGAAATAGCAAAATAGCTTAGAGGATTGATATCTGCTCAGTTACGGTGCCTAAAAGCCTTTGTAATTCTAAAAGGTCTCTGTCTCAATTATTTGGGAACTAGCTGGGGTAGAGAAGCCCTCTAGCGTCTAGGGTCAACTCACAACACAGAGACACATTTACATGCCTGCCTTCCTTCCCATCTGGGAGGTCCCAGAGGGCAGGTCATGGTCACTGAGTCTCTAGTACCTCAAACTAAGCCTGGTGCGCAATCATAGGTGGGAGGTTGTTTCCTGGAATATGGGTGACTTTTCATCCATCGGTTGTGGGGGGCAGGAGAGATAGCTCAGTGGGTAAGACACTGGTTGCTCTAGCAGAGGACCTGGGTTTGTTTTCCAGCGTCCCCATGGTGGCTCAAACCGTCCCCATGGTGGCTCAAACCATCTGTAACTCTAGCTCCAGAAGTTCCCACGCCCTCTCCTGGCCTCAGAGGGCACGGCACCCACATGCTACACAGACATACATGCAGGCTAAACACCCACACACATAGAATAAAAGTAAATCTTAGAAAGAAAAGGTCAGGTGGTGATGACGGCGGTGGTGCACGCCTTTAATCCTGGCACTTTGGGTGGCAGAGGCAGGCAGATCTCTGTGAGTTCGAGGCCAGCCTGGTCTACAGAGTGAGTTCCAGGATAGCCAAGACTACACAGAGAAACCCTGTTTTGAAAAAAAACCCAGAAGACGGGCTGGAGAGATGGCTCAGAGGTTAAGAGCACCGGCTGCTCTTCCAAAGGTCCTGAGTTCAATTCCCAGCAACTGCATGGTGGCTCATAACCATCTGTAATGAGATCTGGTGTCATCTTCTGGCCTGCAGGTGTACATGCAGGCAGAACACTGTATACATAATAATAAATAAATCTTTAAAAAAAAAAGAAAAGAAAGAAAAGGAAAGGGAAGAAAGGAAGGAGGGGGGGTGGACACACGGCTGACAGGGATGGCCTCGCTCCAGTCCCAGGCTCTTTAGAAGGGTGTGGGTCTCCCGACTAGTCCACATGCCCGTGTGTACCGCCCTGGGCCTCCTCACCATCCCGGCCCTCACCCGTGGATCTTTTGCTGGGCAGTCTTACTCTCCAGCACTAGCCTCTGGTTGGTCAGCTCCAGGTCTCTGGCCGTCAGGTCCAGCTGCTCGTACACTTTGGCATGCTGCTCGTTCACGAGGCGCAGCGTGTCCAGCTGCTTGGTCAAGTACTAGGGGAGGAGGAGGTAAGGGTGGAACAAACCTTTACAATGACGGGGCAGGAACCCTCCTACCACTCCTAGGATGTCTGCGTTCTACTGAGCAGGGGGTGAAGACCACGCTGCAGTGGGCTGCCTGCGATTGGTGGGCAGGTAGGCGGTGAACCGTGAGGGAGAGGCTGGGGATGCCTTTTGCGAGTGGTACAAAGGCACACACAAGCCTCGGCGGAAGGTCCTGAGAGGTGGGAGGAGCAGTGCAGAGCCTGAGGCGCCTCACCTCGATCTCCTGCACCTGCTCCTCGTTGGTGGCGTACATCTGCTGCAGGGACCCCTCCAGCTCCTTGTTCCGCTCCAGCAGGGTCTTGCCGAGCTCCGCAGCCAGGTGCAAGTCTGCAGGCAGCGGCAGAGCAAAGGACACAGTGAGGAAGGCATCACGCCTCAGCATTCATCAGTGATGGGCTCTTAGTGACTGCAGCCTCGCCCTGACACAGGCCACTTAGAAGCCACAGCCTGGCAAGAGATGGAAGCCAGGGTTGAGCCTGCGCACTGGCGTCCTTTCCATTTGAAATGCCTTTCCCTACAAGCTCCAGGCTTACTCCCTTCTCTTCCTTCAAGTCTCTGGTTTGGTTTGGCTTGGTTTGGTCAGGATCTTACTGTGGAGCCCAGGCTAGCCTGGAACTCACCATCCTTCTGCCTCAGCTTCCTGAGAGCTGGGACTGTAGACTTGTGCTGCCAACCAGCTTGGTATTTCTTTATGCTTGGTATCTAAAAAATCCCAAACATATAGGGCAGAAAGGTAAAAAGCCAAACGATAGAAAAATCGAGCTGGGCCGGGCATGGTGGCACACACCTTTAATCCTAGCACTCGGGAGGCAGAGGCAGGAGGATCACTGTGAGTTTGAGGCCAGCCTGGTCTACAAAGGGAGTCCAGGACAGCCAAGGCTACACAGAGAGACCCTGTCTTGAAAAAACAAACAAACAAAAAAACAAAAATTGAGCTGGGCGTGTCGGTGCATGCCTTTAATCCCAGCAGTTGGTGGCAAAGGCGGGTAGACTGCCTCTGTGAGACTGAAGTCAGGCAGGGCTACACAATGAAACTCTATCTCAAAAAAAAAAAAAAAAAAAAAAAAAAAGGAAAAAAACAATAATAACAAGGATGTGGCGAGGTGGCTCAGCAGGCAAGAGCTCTTTGGTGCTCTTGCAGAGAGCCTGAGTTTGATTCCCAGCAGTCTGTAACTCTGGTTTCAGGCACTCAGACATCCTCCTCTAGCTTTCATGAGGAACCTGTGCAAACATGACACCCACACACACATGCACATGCACATGCACGAACACATGACACACACACATGCACACGCACACACATATACATACATATATATCACACAAAATGCAACACAAACACACTGTGCAAACAGCTGTATTTTGTCTGTGCCTGCTTTTCTCCTACAACAATATGTCACAGTAGCTATGCACACTATTGGTGGATGCAGAAAATGCTATTGTATACAGGCTTTGAACACCTTTGTGTTGATAATCCTTATTGTTGGGTGTTTAGAGTGTTTTTGAGCATTTTTTTTTTCTATTAAAAGTGAAACTATGGACCAAGGGGGTTTGCAAATCTGTAACCCTAGAACTCAGGAAACTGAGGCAGGAGAACCAGGAGTTTAAGGTCAGCCTAGGCTACATGAGATTTTGTCTCAAAAGAAAAACAAAAACAGACGGGCGTGGTGGCACACGCCTTTAATCCCAGCACTCGGGAGGCAGAGGCAGGTGGATTGCTATCGAGGCCAGCTTGGTCTACAAATCGAGTCCAGGACAGCCAAGGCTGCACAGAGAAACCCTGTCTCAAAAAACCAAAAAAAGAAAAGAAAACAAAAACAAAAACAAAAAAACCATCCACCCAAACAAACAAATCTAACCAACCAAACAACAACAAAAAAACCCCCAACCAACCCCAAACCAAACCAAAGCCAGGCAGAGGAGAGAAGCTCAGGGGGCAGAGTGCTTGGTCGCATGCGCAAAGCCCTGGACTCAGCGTCCAGCTCTGCATACATTGTGTGGAACTGGACACGTGCAGTCCAGCACTGAGGATCAGGAGTTCAAGGTCATCCTTTGATGTACACGGTTGCTCCAAGGTCAGTCTGAATTACCCGGGACCTTGATAAAAACAACAACAACGAAAGACAAACAAACAAAACTGTGTGACTAGGCCATGGGCCCAAGATCCCAGCTACTCAGGAGGCCAAGGCAAGAGGACCACAAGTTCAAGGCCAGCTCAGGCAGCTCAGAGGCACTGTCCCAAAATGAAAAGTTAAAAGGTGGGTAAGGTTTGGGCATGGTAGCTCATATCTGTAATCTCAGCACTTGGGAGGCAGAGACAGGGGGGTTGATTGCATCAACTTCCATGCCAGTCAGGATTACAGGGGGAGGAGACCCTGTATTAAACACCACTGTGCTGGTCAAGAGCTCTTGCTGCCCTTGCAGAGGACCTGAGTCCAGTTCCCAGAACCGGCTCAGCAGCTCACGACTGTTGGTGACCCTGGTCCCAGGGGATCCATCGCTCTCTTCTTGCTCCTCTGGGGACTAGGCACTCAGATGGCACATACACATACATACATGTGGGCAGAGCACTTATACAGAAAATTTGCTAAAAGCCACTAACAGTGAAAGAAGGCTGGGGACGTAGCTCAGTGACAGAAGCAGCTGTGAGATTGCCTAGGGTGTGTGGGGATCTGGGCTCAGTGTCTAGTACTGAAGAATGCAAGCCAAACTAGGATTAACTTCATTGTATTAAAACCCTTTTGCAAGCCAGGCAGTGGTGGCGGGCGCACCCTTCAATCCCAGTACCTATCCCAGCACTTGGGAGGCAGAGGCAGGCGGGTCTCTGAGTTCGAGGCCAGCCTGGTCTACAGAGAGAGTTCTAGGACAGCCAAGGAAAACTAAAACCAAACCAGAATAACCGTCCCCCCCAAAAAAATGTTACTGCAAGTCACCACCTTTTGTAAGAACACCTTCCCAGAAGAGAGTTAGTGGGGCAATCACTGGCCTATGTGATCTGCTCGGCCCAAGCAGGAAAGCTCTGATTGATTTCTCCTATTTAATACCACGAGCCCATTTGTTACACTAGCCTTCATTCTAGGCCGGTGGTGGAAATCTGGACCAAGATTTGTAAAAGCGACTCTTCTGGGGCCAATAAGACGTGGCGCTATTTTTACACACAATGATAGTTCTGCTTTCCCTTGAAGACAGATGAGATTTCTGCCCCGTTTCCCCCAACCCCCAGAACATTTTAGATATGCTGTTGTTTCGGCTACACCCTTTACTGTGCAGCAGACAGGCCCAGGAAAGGCCTTCCTCTTGGAGCCTTATGGAGCAGGGATCCTGCACAGGTAGAGGGCAGAGCATCCTCTGTTCTTTCAGCTAAGCTGAGGACAGGCCTGGGGTTTCCTTGTGAGAACCAGAGCAGCCCCATCAGCCACTGGACCTAGGCAACAGGCTAGTCTTATCAGGAACAAGCCTAAAATTGCTCCCAAGGTTGAGGGTAAAGTTTTCCTCTTTTCTTTCTTTTTGTTTTTGTTTTGTTTTGTTTTGTTTGTTTTTGTTTCGAGACAGGGTTTTCTCTGTGCAGCCTTGGCTGTCCCGGACTTGCTTTGTAGACCAGGCTGGCCTTGAACTCCCAGAGACCCGCTTGCCTCTGCCCCCTGAGTGCTGGGATTACGCCTGGCTCTTCTTTCTTTCTTAAAGACAGAGTATCTTGTGGCTTAGGCTGGCCTCAAACTCAAAACGTGGCTGAGGGTAACCTTGAACTCTCATCCTTCTGCCTGTACCTCCTAAGTAGGGATGTGCCGCAGCATCTGGTTTTCTGCAGTGTTGGGGAATCAAACCCAGGGCTTCCTGCATGCTAGGCAGGCATTTGAGGTAAGGTCTCACGTAGTCCAGGTTTTCCTTGACATGTAGCCAAGGACGGCTTTAAACTCCTGATCACATCACCTGTATCTCCCAAGCTCAGAGGTGAGGTTCCGAAATAGCCAGAACGGGGCCCTCTAGAGCTAAATTAATCAGAGAGGAAGGCTTTGTGTCCCGAGTGGACCACAGCAGCTCCCCTCCAGCTAGACTGCAACGACACAGCCCGGAACAAAAACAGTTCTCCTGAAGGAAACAAAACTAAATCAGATACAAACTCCATAGCCTGGGGCAAGTAGCCTGCCTAACGAAGATGCCAAAAGGCCCAGGCACCTGATACAAGCCTATATTCAACAAATATCAATTTGTTGTGATACGTCATGTGCTTGGGATGACAGGGGTCAGGGTAGGGCTGGGGTGGTTGGCCCTAAGGAGACCCCACGGTCTTCCTAGCGTATAACAGGATGGCAAGGTTCAGCTCATCCCTTCCTAAATGTTCAGGCCGTGGAACTGTTAGGTGGTCTAGGGAGCGGCCGTTGCTATAGCAGACACCTGGGTGGCCAACGACAAGGCCCTGCAGCTTACCCAGAATTCAAAGCCAGAAGAATGAGGAAAGGCCAAGGCAATTTCAATGCCACGCGCCTCCCTTCCAGGCAAGCCGGGAGCTGGGATCCTAGTGGTGGTGGTGGTGGTGGTGGGGTAGGCCACACTATGAACAGAGAGACACTGAAGGTCGCCTTGTAAAAGCAGAGAATGTGACTTGGCCGCCTGGTGATCCAGGGACGGCGAAGGAGACAGGAAGGAAGCGGCTGGGGTGGAGCTGGTGGGGGGAATGGCAGGGAAACTGGATCACAGTGCAAGCTAAGCTGGTCAGAGCCGCCTGGAGGGGCCGTGGGAGGAGTCTAGAAGCTGTAGAGCAGGGGGCTGAGAGGAACCGAGTACCAGAGGGGGCGGCTGGCTTGCGGAAGTATAGTGGCAGTTCTGGACTCGGGGAAAGGGTGGCCTGGATGCTGAGGCACTGGAAGCTGGCAGGCATGGAAAGACAAGCAGCCTCTTAAGGTCGGGCTAACAGGCAGCTCTGAACCAAATCAAGGAAGGCACTGAGTCTGGGCTGCCACCTCCCCTGCCTGGCCCTAGGGGCTCTCTGTGGCTTCCTTCAGGAGATGTTACTGGTTATGTATAAGGCAATGCCCTGGGGGAAAACCAAAAGAAAGCCTGGAACCCATCGCAGAACAGACTCTTGACAGAGAGGCAGGAAAGGGACGAGGGACAGGCCAAGTCGGACAAAGGGCGATTGAGGTAGAAGGCTACAGCTGGTGGATCTGGGGGGGGGGAGGGGGTCTTACCACACAGGACACAAGAGTCGGGAACTCAGAAAGGCCTCTGGGGGTAACGAGGGTGGAGGGAGGACATCCCTATCGTCTGAGCACTCCCTGGGGGAGGAGGGGGGATGACTCAAGGTCAGGCTGGGCAGGAAGGGAGGTCAGGTCTCAAAATCTGTGACTCAGCAGTGCCATGTCCCTCAGCCTGGACAGAGGTGGCCACAGGTAGAGGAGGGAGAAGGCAAAGAAAGAGCCAATGCCTAATCATTAATTCATGACTTTTTCTATTTTTACGGGTGCTCATGGCGGCGGGTGGAAGGAACGTAGCAAAATCCAAGACCCTACCTGTCCTGCCCACCTTCCTCCTACCTCTGGGACAGAGCCACACCAAAGCCAGTCTCTATGGGACTTAAGTTGGGGCTTGGTCCGGGGTAAGGGAAAATAGGCGGGAAGGATACGGCATGTGTGGAGCATGCCAAGGCAACCACAGAGGAGACGGGACGAAAAGAATTTGGGGACCCAAGTACAGAGAAGAGGAACACACACACGGGACCTCTGACACGACTGTCTTTTAGCAGACACTCTACCCCATCACCCAGCTCTCCTGGCCTGGCCTGCAGAGCCAAGAGGCTAGGACTTCCTTTGTCCCCTGCTTCCCCTGTCCTTCACTCAGTCCGAGCCTTGGTACAAACACCCCCTCTGTCCGCATGCCTTTTACTTCCTTCCTCTGTTCTCCAGCTCAGAGCTCTTTGCTGAGGGGGCCATACCATCACTCTGACCTCCCACTTCCGCCTCCTCTGCTGGAATTCAGGATCTGGAGGGCAGAGACTCCAGCCCTAGACTCAGCACAGCCCCTGGCAGGAAGGACCACTTTCTTCATAGAGTGTCTCACTACTGAGTATCCCCCTGAGTTCCTGGGCTCTCTCTACGACTGGAGCTGTAGGCCAGACCCAGCAGGACCCAAGACGTGTGGGGGTGGGGTGTATGGAGCTCTTCAGTCCCTCACCAGAAGCCACACATCTCCCACCCCACTCGCCGGCTTCTTCCTCTCACATCTGGGCTGGGCATGGTGCCAGGCCTTCATTAGGGGTGCGGGAACTAAATGAGACTGCCATGGTATTAGCATCCTCCTCCCCTGGAGGCGATCTTCCCCAGAACTCAGCTTTATCATCTTTTCTTATGAGCTAGCCTCTCCCAGGAAGCCATCCCATAATCACTTAGAACTGACAAGTGTCCTCCTGCTCCCGTCCACCCCACCCCCCCATCCTCCCACCCCGCTCTTGGGTACCCAGGATGATGTCTGGCACTCAAATGGAGCCAATAGGTGTTTATGGAATGTAAAAGTTTAGTAGCCAGGACAGAGGAGAGGTACCACAAGCACATGGGGGCAGCTCACTGCACAGCAATCACCGTCAAGCCCAGCACCCTGCCTGCTACATAGGTATCCCAAGGTTCTGGCTCGGGCTGACAGTACAGGGGCAGCCCCTTCATCTGCAGGTAGGTGAAGCTCCGCGGTGTGGGGAAGTGGGTCAGGAGACAAAGGATCCAGGATCCAAGCAAATGCTTCCCAGCCTGGCAAAACCGGGGCTCTGGGCCTCCTCCTCCTCCACAGCACACACTGTGTTTTAATACCTCAGGGCTTTCGGGTGACTGTGGGAAGGTCCTTTCTCCCTAGATGTTTCCTCACCCTCAGGGTATCAGCCAAACAAGCACCTTGGCAGAGAAGAGGATGAGACCAACCCTACTACTTCTGTAGGCCTTGGCCTTGACCCTCTCAGGCCTCCTCGCTCTCGTCAAGATGGCTCCACCTCTCCTCTCAGTGATGTCACTTTAGCCACCTCATCACCAGCTTCTAAACCCCCTTTCAGTCATTCTCTGGGCCCTCAGATGAAAAGCACGGAAGTGGCTCCCTCTTTCCCCGGGGCTTTCATTTGGCAGAAAGTCAGATTTCTAAAGGATCCCTCCACATCCTGAGCCACTTGAGTAGAAGCCCAGTCAGTGCATGGAAAGGACCAGGGGACACCTCGCTCAGGGAGGCATACAGGAGACTTTTGGCTTCTTCGCCTGCATGCTCCCCTGCACCACCTCCTCTCTGGGAAGAGGGAAGGGAGTTGGGGAAACTTCTGGAAGTCTTAGAGCTCAGGAATTCTAGCTGGGACAAGTGCTGCTTACTGATCTGGAGAGATGACTTATCTCAACATACAGTGCGCTCTTAGCAAAAGTACCAGGAATCCCCAAGATTTTATTGCACCTAGTACCAGGGCCCCCTAACAATACCTTACCAGGGACACCCGAGTAGTTGCTGCTACTAAGATGAGGAGGGCGATGGATGCCCTGTCAACTAGACACTTTTGCATCTCCCTCTGCCGCGTCCGAATCTTCCAGGGCAGCGCCCCTCTTGGTCCACGTCCCCTTTCTCAAGACACATCATGCCCTCTCTGCTGGGCGCACCAGGGTCCAGCCCAGCCCTTTTCTAGGTGATACCGCCCAACAATGGAGTAGCGGCCAGGGGGTCTCAGGGCACACACGGTGCTTTCCCTCCCAGAAGCGCTCACCCTGCTCCAGGTCCTGATGGTCGTACCAGGACTCCTCCTCCTCTGCGGAGTAGTCCTCCATCCCCGCGGCTCTCCGCATGGCCCCGCGGGTGGCGGTGGGCGGGCGCTGCGGCAGCTCAGGGCCTGGGCTCGCAGCCCGGGACAATGCGGCGGAGGCGGCCCGGGCTTCCAACGTCGCGGGCTCGGGCTGCAGAGCCCCTGCGCCCGCCGCGCGCGCTCGCCATCCGCTACCGGCCGTGAGCCCAGAGGGGCCTCTCGCTCCCGCGCGCCCCGGGTTCCGCCGAGCTAGGGACGCCCGGTGGCGGCGGCACAAAGGGCGGAGGGGTGGGGACTGCAAAGCGGGACAACGGCTGGGGTGACCCGGGATCGCCTGCAGGGCTGGGGCGTCAGGAGAGTGCGGGTGCTGCGGCGGGTACCCCCTGCCCGTATCCGGCCCGCACACCGCCCGGCCCGCGCCACGACACCCGGAGCCGCCGCTGCATCTCCGCCCGGCCCGCTTGCTGCTTCCCAGGCCGCCAGCTCTGCGGGGTGGGGCCTGCCGCCGGAAGCCAATCATAAGACGTATGCAAATAAGGGGGCGGATCCAAGGGCCAGGCCCTTCCTGGTGTCCTGGTCCCGGAATTGCTGGACCAACCCTCTGTCCTGCTTTTCCTCCACGTCCGACTTTTGTTTACGTCCATCTGGAATTATTTTGCTCGTTTGTTGTCTGTCCTTCTGGCTTTCCTGAGAGCAAGGGTCTATCTGTTGTCCACAGTGGTCCTCATCGTGCTGACCCGTTGATATAGTCTATGAGCGTTCTTTAAAATGGTATTAATTTACAAATATCTTTAAGAACCTGGAATGCGGGTTTGGCTGCTGGAGGAGGGTTAAGAGTTCGTGCTAAGGATTTGTGTTCTGTTCCTTACACCCACGTCAAGCGGTTCACAACAGCCTGTAACCCTAGCTTGAGGGACAATCTGACACCTCTGATCTTTGCATCTTCCTTCAATCATAAACTCTCCACATATACAACACAGACACACATGATCAGGAGAGTGCAGGCACAATGGCTTTCTCCTCTAAAAACAGGACTTGGGAAACTGAAGCAGGATTGTCTTGCATTCCAGGCCAGACGACTGAAGGGCAGTGTGGGAGTCTTCCTGTAAATTAAATTAAGCAAAGCTAAACATTACCTTAAAGGGGCTGAGGAGGTGGCTCAGTACATTTAAAGTGCTTACCAAGTTAAAAAAAAAAAGCTAGCTCTTGTAATTGCAGCTCTGGAGACTGGGGAGTCACCCTACTTGGTTAGTTTCAGGCCAGTCAAAGGCCCTGTTTCAAAAACAAGGTGGACAGTTCCTGAGAAACAACACTTGGGGGTTGTCCTTTGTCCTCTGCACACACATGAACACACACACACACACACACACACACACACACACACACACACACAAAAGATACCTTTAAAAACCTGAGTCTCGGGCTGCAGGTGGCTCAATGGTGTAGAGTGCTTGTTCTTGCGGAGGACCTGGAAAGCCATTCCTAGGATCCATACTGTGGTTCAGAAACATCTGTAACTCTGGTTCCAGGAGATCCAGTCTCCTTTTCTGCCCTCCTTGGGTACCAGGCATGCACATGATGTAGATACATACATACAGGCAGACATGCATACACATACACATAGAATAAATATTTATTCTACATCTGTTATTCTACAAATGTTATTCAACAAAACTTGAAATATTACAAATTTTTAAAAAGAGCCTGAATGGCCGGGCGTGGTGGCGCACGCCTTTAATCCCAGCACTCGGGAGGCAGAGGCAGGCGGATTGCTGTGAGTTCCAGGCCAGCCTAGTCTACAAAGCGAGTCCAGGACAGCCAGGGCTGTTACACAGAGAAACCCTGTCTCGAAAAACCAAAGGGGGAAAAAAAGAGCCTGAATGTTTGAAAACATGCTGGAAGTAATGGTATTTGATGACACGTTACTTGTATTCTGGCCTTTCTCTTTAAGGTTCCATTTCGTATTGCTTGAGACCCAAATCTTATATCCAGTTACATGGTTTAATCCATTCAAACATTTTTTTCCTTAAAGCAGTTTTCACATTGAAGCATTTATGCAACTTGTTTTTCCTGAGACCCACTGGCACCATGGGCTGGTGACCAAGCCTTTGTCACAAGTGTCTTTGTGACACCTAGGTGTGTGCTTACTGACAGAAAGCCAACTAACGTGCACTGCTCAGCAGAATGGCTGTAACATTTTTTGTTTTAAATTTAAAAGACAGGGGCTGGAGAGATGGCTCAGATGTTAAGAGCACTGTCTGTCCTGAGTTCAATTCCCAGCAACCACATGGTGGCTCACAGCCATCTATAGTGAGATCTGGTGTCCTCTTCTGGCATGCAGACACACATGTGGGTCAGAATACTGTAAACATAATAAGTTTAAAAGACAGAGAGTAAATGGCATTGTTAATATTGACCATCTGGTGCTGGGCACTGTGGCACACACCTTTAATCCCAGCACTGGGGAGGCAGAGGTGGGCAGATTTCTGTGAGTTCAAGGCCAGCCTGGTCTACAAGTCCAGGACGGCAGTGCTGTTACACAGAGAAGTCCTGTCTCAAAAAACGAACAATCAAACCAACAAAAAGAATACTGACCATCTATAATGTTCTCTACCCCTGGAGGGAATGACACTGGGGCAAACCACCTTGAAAACCGCTTGATGGGGTTGGCAAGATGGCTCAGTAAGAGAAAGGTGCTTGCTGCCAAGCCTGGTGACCTGACCTAACAGCTGCTGTTTTGTTGTTTTGTCTTTGTTGGTTGTGCTTGTTGTTTGAGATGGGCTCTCTGTGTAAACCTGTCTGTGGTAGAACGTGCTGAGTAAACCAGGCTGGCCTTGAACTTACAGAGATCCTCTTGTATCTGCCTCCGAAGTTCTGGGGTTAAAGGTGTGTGTTACCGGGCTGGAGAGTTGGCTCAGTGGTTAAGAGCACTGTCCTGGGTTCAATTCCCAGCACCCACATGGCAGCTCACAACTGTCTGTAACTCCAAGATCTGACACCCTCACACCAATGCACATGAATGAAAATTAAATAAAAATATTAAAAAAGAAAAAGCTGTGTGTTACCACACCCAGCCTGATGACCTGAATTCTTTCCCTGGGACGTACATAGTGGAAGGGAAGAACTAATTATTGCAAATTGTCCTCTGACCCCCATACAAGTCCTATGACACACACCCACACAAACACACATACAAAAACAAACAATTAGGGGCTGGAAACCTGGCTCAACAGTTAGGTAAGCACACACTGCTCTGGCAGAAGACGTGAGTTCAGTTCCCAGCACCAATGGGACAGCTTATAACAACCCATAACTCCAGCTCCAGAGGATCTGACGCCCTCTTCTGGCCTGTGTGAACACTTGTCCTCAGCTGCACCCTCCCATCACAAAACACATAATTAATATCAAATATTAATAAAAAGTACAATGTGGTATATTTATCTAATAAAGTGTACATATAATATAGTACAAATTAAACTCTGGGTAAAAGATGCCAGACACAAAAACCTAAATATCTGTATCCATTCTCTCTGTAATAAACTGTCTCAAATAAACTGGTTTGAACACATATATTGTTTTGTTTTGTTTTTCGGTTTTTCAAGACAGAGTTTCTCTGTGTCACCCTGGCTGTCCTGGACTGGCTTTGTAGACCAGACTGGCCTCCAACTCACTGAGATCTGCCTGCCTCTGCCTCCCAAGTGCTGGGATTAAAGCTGTACACTCCCACGCTCAGCTGAATGCATATAATTGTGGTTTGTAAGTTTCATGGGGATTGTGATGCCTCAAGATGTTGGCAGAACTATGCCCCTTAATTTGTTTCCTTACTTTTTCTAGTTCCTAAAGGCCACCCACACTCCTAAGCTTGTGGCTCCTTCCTCAAAGACAGGAACAAAGGGGCTATGTTTTTGTCACATTGTATTGCTCCAACCTCTTCTGCCATCAGTGTCCTATTTGGAACTTTGCTTTTAAAAACCAAAAAATTGTTTTATTAATATTATTTTGTGTGCACATGATGTGTATGTTTGGGCATGTGTGCTATGGTGCATCTGTGGAGCTCTGAAGACAGCTTTGTAGAATTGGTTCTCACCTTCCATCTTTATGTGTCTTCTAGAAATTGAACTCAGGTCTCCAGATTTGTTTGTTTGTTTGTTTTTTGAGACAGGGTTTCTCTGTGTAGCCTTGGCTGTCCTGGACTCACTTTGTAGACCAGGCTGTCTTCGAACTCACAGTGATCCACCTGCCTGCTGGGATTTAAAGCATGTACCACCACCATGCCTGGCCATTTTTTGTTGTTGTTTTTGGGTTTTTTTTGTTTGTTTGTTTTAGGTATCCAGATTTGTGACACAACCTCCTTTACAGGCCAATCCACCTTGCTGGCCCTTGTTTAAACCTTTGTAATGGCATTTGGCTCACCTTCCAATCCAGTAACCTTCCTGTCTTGAGGTCTTTCACTTAATTACATCAGCAAAATCTCTTCTGCTGTGCAAGGCAAAACACTCAAAGAATCTGGGGGTTGCACTGTCAACATCTTTGTGGGCCATGGTTTTGCCTGTCACAATACTGTATTAGTCTAGTTATCCAACGTTCAAAACTGAGGCTGGAGAGACGACCCAGTGGTTAAGAGCGCTGGCTGCTCTTCAAGAAGACCCACATTTGATCCTTAGCACATACAAAATGTCTCTATAACTGCAGTCCCAGAGATTCCTACATTCTTCTGGCCTCTGCAGGCACTGCTCATGGCGCACAGACATAGGTGCAGTCAAAACACCCATGCACATAAAATAAAAGTTGAAGATAAAAACAGAATAGGATATGGTAGCCCATATCTGAAATTGCCGTACTCATGAGGTTGAGGCACGTGGACTGCCAGAAATTTGAGGCCAGCATGGTCTATGTAGTGAGTTGAAGGCAAGCCAGGGCGGCATGGCAAGACCCTGGAAGCAAACTTTGAGGTCATTCTGAGTGATAGACATGAAAGAAAGAAAGAAAGAAAGAAAGAAAGAAAGATAGAAAAGAAGAAGAAGAAGAAGAAGAAGAAGAAGAAGAAGAAGAAGAAGAAAAATGACAGAAAAAAAATCCAACTTCTGCTCTAGTTCTGCTCTAGTGTAGCTATAAACTATAGTGTGTTAAGAAGGAGGTATGGTGTGTTGAGAGTTTGGGAGATCCAGACTCCAGGGGTGCCTCCCCCAGAAGGTCATGTCTAAGCAGATACTTCAAGGATAAAGTGGCAGCTCTGCGACACTCCTCAGGAGACTGCTCCAGGGGTAGGAGACAGCAAGGTCGAACGCTCCTAGGACGGAAGAGCTTGGCTTGCAGTAGGATCCGTGGGAAACGCATCAGGGCTGGAGTGGAGCGAGCAGAGGGGTGAGTCGCAACTGTCGAAACCAACCCCCAAACGAGCCACCAAGAGTCCTTTTACTTTTCACTTGTGAAATATCAGCTTGATAATTTGGAAACACGGGATTGTAGAGAGGCAAGACAAGCGTGGGGACGTTTGCCATTGCCTAGGGTGGTGGTAACTGTGCCGGGTGAGGCTGTGGGGAGGGAGGTAGAGAGAGACAATGATGGTGGGGGTGATGCAGAACTGATTGGACAGGCACGGGCACTGACTGTCGCATCAGAGCGACGCTCACACAGCTCACACACTAGCGTTGGTAGTAACCGGGCAGTGGTGATGTCGCTCAGAGGTGAGTCTGAGGGACACACGGATTGAGGGATGGAACTCTAAAGGGATCTGGTCAGGTCCCCAAACCCACTGAGTGTTCACAGATTCAGTCTGCCCCCACCCATCATGCCTTCTTCTTGCAGCTCTGGGGGAAAGTACTCGTGAGCCACAGCTGCCCCTGGGAGCTCTGGAGGACCCCAGAGGCAAGCAAGTACTGAGGATCAGGTCTGAGGATGGCTGCCTCAGTTTCCCCAGCCGGGGCAATAAGGATGCTATAGGGCATTCCCCCTTACTAGCGAAAAGAAAAAAAAAAAAGAGAGAGAGATGTTTTATTTTATTTATTTTTCCTCTTCCTCCAGATTTATTTTATTTATGTATATTACTGGGAACGGGGGTCCACAGAGGCCAGAAGTGGGTATCAGATGCTCTGGAGCTGGAATTAAAAGCAGTTGGGAGCTGCCTGACATGGGTGCACGGGATCAAATTCCAGACCTCTAAAAGAGAGGCAAACGGGCTGGAGAGATGGCTCAGAGGTTAAGCGCACCATCTGTTCTTTCAAAGGTCCTGAGTTCAATTCCCAGCAACCACGTCATGGCTCACAACCATCTATAATGAGATCTGGTGCCTTCTTCTGGTGTGCAGGCACACATGCAGGCAGAATACTGTATAAATAATAAATATATAAAAGTATTAAAAAAAAAGAGGGGGGTCAAACACTTAGCATTGAGCCCTATCTCCAGCCCCTTGCTCAGGCACTTGAAGGCAGACCCCAGACTCCATCCCTTGGCACTAAGGCTGCTTCCCAGTGGTGACTTAAATGTCCTTGGTGCTTGAGAGCCACCTGGCCTCTCCCATGTTGACCAAACCCTCAGCATGGCTCGCAGAGACATGTTGTGTGTCAGTCTATGGAGACGTGGTGCATGCGGGGTGGGTCGTGCAGGTATCTATTTTTTGTTTTTTACCCCCCTCCCCAAACATGCTGGTAAAAGAAAGTTGTAATCTCAATGTACATCCCAGGTGGCTGGCATGAGGGTAAGGCATGGGATGGGACACGATGATGTGCGACAGGGGACAGACATACAAATCAGTTTCCTGACCTTTGGATTATAAAACCCATGCCTGGGGGCATCAAAGGGCAGAACCCATGGTCAGAGCCTTTGGTAGACTCTGTGCCTTCCCAAATCTTGGGCAATAGAATTTCTTAGGGGTCGGTGCTGACTCCTAATAGCAAGATGTACTTCTCTGTCTCCAGTCTGGATGCCCGGAAACCTGAAGACGCAAGCTCAGATCCCGAAGATGCTGTGAGACCAGGTAGGTCCTGGGGATGCGATTCCAGATTCCGACTGCGGAATGGGCCACCAAGCCCAACCGAGTCTGACCTTGGAGCCGGTAAGAGTGGAACCCCCTGGCTGTCAGCCCAGCTACCACTGGGGTGAGGCTTTGAAAGCCTATCTGACAGCTTGGAGTCACACAGTCGCCGCTGCCCAGCCCTTAGCCTCTGTCCTCCACCTCCGCATCCAGTACAGCACAGCACAGCTGGCCGGAAATGACGGCTCTCACGCTGGCAGCGCTGACGTTGGCGGTCCTGCCGCTTCCCAGCCTCCTTGGGAAAAGGATGAGGGCGTGTCACTGGAATCTCCGGGCCTCCTATGTCAGCAGACACGCTGTATCTTGGACTGAAGTGAAAGAGGGCGACACTAGGGATCTTTCTTTTGGGTCCTCACCTCTCTTGCAGGCGGGGCTCCCTCTGTGTTCCCATTCCCTGTCATTCTGATATAAGGGACAAATGCCACCCAAGGATCTCTATCTGTCCTTTCTACCAGTATGAGGTCAGTGCCTGGCAGTGTAAAGAACTCAGTACATCTGAATGGGTGAGGTCATCTGGTGTCCTTCCTCCCTCCCCCATACTCCATCTGAGTTTGTCCTAGACAACTGAAAGGAGAATTTTAGATTCCCACAGTCTTTCTGGGAGGGTGGGTGGGAGGGTGGGGGTGTAGGGGGGTAGGGGGACGGGGGTGGGGGCCTGCGCTTCCACGGGTCTGCCTCAGATCCTTACAGCGCAAACCCTCCGGGCTTCTCATGGATGGAGTGACTTTTAGGGTGCTAGTGCAGATAGTCTCCATCCTTACTTAGAGGTTAATGGAGGACTTAAAGACTTAATATGAAGCCAAGTGTTCAGAACCACGGCAGAGTCATGGGACAGTTGGAGCTATGTATTTGATATGAGCATCTTACACTTATATCCAGCGTCTGCATCAATCACCCACCTATATTTTGTTTTGTTTTGAGTGAGGGTCTCGTATATAGCCCTGGCTGACCTGACACTTTGCTGGGAGCAAACATGTGGGCCACCTTGCCTAGCACACTACTTATCTTCTTTGGAGACAGGTTCTTGTGTAGCCCAGACCTTCTTGATCCTTGAGCCTCTATTTCACAAGCGCTGAGATTACAGGCATTCGTCATTACGCCTGGTGTACGCTGGGGACTGAACCCTGAGGCTTTGTGAATGGGACACCACCAGCTGAGCTGTACCCCAGCCCTTTGCGTGTGTGGTTTTGTTGTTTTGTTGCCCAGGCTATCTTCCAACTCACTGTGTAGTTGTGGCTGACCTTGAATTCCTAATCCTTCATTCATTTACCTCCCAAGGGCTACAATGACAGGTTTGAGCCACTGTGCTCACTTAATTGATGTACTTTTAAAGCTGTTCCTGGCCTCTCTTCCCGCTCTCTCCACCCCCTTTCTGGTAGGACTCCCGAGGCATCTGGCTGGGGAAGCCTTCCCAGAATCCTTGCTTCCTGCGTCGGGGTGTGTGGAATACAGTGCCGGGCTTTAAGCTTCTAAGGGAGACCTGTGGAGAAGCCCTGGGGCACAGTGGCTCACTCTGGCTGTTCTGATGCCCGCTGTGTGTCTCAGGTCACGTGACGGCGTGTTGTGCCATTGCCTGAGATGCCTGTGAACTCCTCGAGGGCAGAGCCTCTGGTGGCACATGACAGGTACCCAGGCAGCACAAGCATTTTAAAAATAGTGGCAGAATCAAATTCCTTGGCTTTCTTCCCCCTTCCCCCCTGTGATCCCCTAACTCTACATTTTACAGTGCCCCTTATTGTTTCACCCCAGAGCACCCAAAAAAAAAAAAAACTCCAAAGAGGATGAGAGATGATTTTGAAATGACTGGTCAATATACACAATTCCCACGGCCTTAAGTGGAATGCAGATTACCCAAGAATTTGTAAAGTCAGGTGTGACCCTCCTCTACCTGGTTAAACACTCTGTGGGCTGAGAGCGGGAGATGCAGGGGGCGAGATGAATTATAGACAGATGTAGGGCTGGAAAGATGGCTCAGAGGTTAAGAGCACTGTCTGTTCTTCCAAAGGTCCTGAGTTCAATTCCCAGCAACCACATGGTGGCTCACAACCATCTATAATGAGATCTGGTGCCTTCTTCTGGCATACAGGCACACATTGGGGGCAGAATACTGTATAAATAATAAATAAATAATTTTTATAGACAGATGTAGAAAAGGAGAGACAGACACAAAACAAAAATGCAAAATATATTGAAAGTGCTGATGCATGCCTGTGTGCCTTAGAGTTAACACACTCTGCTCTTACAGAGGACCTGAGCTCTGTTTCCAGACCTGAGTTGGGTTTCTAGAGACCGTCAGTTCACAACAGCCTGTGGCTCCAGCTCCTAGGAATCCTACGCCCTCTTCTGGACTCTGCAGGCATTGTTGCTTGCCTATGCACACACCATCACGCAGGCGTACACATCTACACGGAGCTAAAACGAAAACAAACGCGGGTGTGGTGCGTGCTTTTAATTCCAGCACTTGGGAGACAGAAGCAGGTGGGTCTCTGTGAGTTTGAGGCCAGCCTGGTTGAGAGAGAGAGAGAGAGAGAGAGAGAGAGAGAGAGAGAGAGAGAGAGAGAGTGTTCCAGGACAGTCAGGGCTACATGGAGAGACTCTGTATTGAAAAATAAAACAGCAAATAAATAAATAAGTAAATCTTTATTTAAAAGATGTATGTATGTATGTATGTATGTATGTATGTATGTATGTATGTATGTATTTATTTATTTATTAATGTATACAGTGTTCTGCCTGGACGTACACTTCCAGGCCAGAAGAGGGCATCAGATTTCATTGTAGATGGTTGTGAGCCACCATGTGGTTGTTGGGAATTGAACTCAGGACCTTTGGAAGAGCAGCCAGTGCTCTTAACCTCTGAGCCATCTCGCTGGCCCCTAAATAAGTAAATCTTAGACAAAACAAAACAGCATTCAAAATGTATATTCTCAATCTATAACCAGGGACCAGAGTGCATATCTCTAAGTAACTGGGAGACTAAGGCAGGAGAACTAGGAGTTCAAGTCCAGCCATGTTTACACAGTGAGTTTGAGGTCAGCCCAGACTACAGGAGACCTGCTTCTTTTCTTTTCTTTTTTTTTTCAAGACAGGATCTCTCTGTGTTAACCTTGACTGTCCTGGACTCACTTTGTAGACCAGGCTGGCCTCGAACTCACAGCGATCCACCTACCTCTGCCTCCCGAGTGCTGGGATTAAAGGCATGTGCCGTGACCAACCGGTGAGACCGGTTTCAAAAACAGTAAACAAATAAAAATAGGGAACAAGGGTTGAGAGCTGCCTCAGTGGTTTAGAGTTCTGACTACTCTCCCAGAAGGCCCAGGTTTGAGTCTCAGTACTCACGTGGCTACAGTATCTACTGCCCTCCTCTGGCCCCCCCAGGCAGCAGCATGCAGACATACATATAGACAAAACACTCATATATGTAATTTTTTAAAAAGCAAAATAAAATAAAAATAGTGGATAATATGCTAGGGACTGAGATTGTAGTGGGGCCTTGACGAACAAGAAGAAAGTACGTTCTCTCTCTCTCTCTCTCTCTCTCTCTCTCTCTCTCTCTTTCTCTCTCTCTCTCTCTCTCTCTCTCTCTCTCTCTCTCTCTCTCTGTGTGTGTGTGTGTGTGTGTGTGTGTGTGTGTGTGTATTTAAAGACAGAGTCTCACTACATAGCCCTGGTTGGCCTCAATGTGCTATGTAGACAGGCTGACTCTGCATTCACAGAGATCCACCTACCTCTGACTTCCGAGTGATGGAATTAAAGGTGTTACACTGGCAACAACGTGGTACTTTTAAATGTGGCACCAGAGTTGGAGCATGGTGGCTAGCACGGTGGCGCACGCCTGTAATCCTAGCACTTGGAAGATGGAGACAGGAATTAGGAGTTCAAGGTCACCCCCAACTTGGATTTTGTTTTGTTTTGTTTTTCCTTCTTGGAAGACAGATGACTGGACTGGCTTCTGAATACATTGCCTGTGACTATTGGTCTATTGGTACAGTAATTTTATATGTTATTTTCCAAACTTAGTATTAATGGGCCTTGTAGCTTCCTCTAGCTCTTTGTGAACACCCTTTGATGGTTGTTGGGATGTCCCTTCGCAGCTCAGTGTCCTTTGCTGCAGGGGCCCAAGACACACAGCAAGGCCACATGTCAGTATATTTCAATAGATTATTTTATTTATGTGTGTCTGTGTGGGAGTGTACACTGAGTATGTAGGCTGGAAGAGGGTCTTGGATCTCCTGGAGCTGGAGTTACAGGTTGTGTGCGTGTGCTTAGAACACGGGTGCTCAGAACTGAACTCAGGCCCTCTGACGAACAGCAAGCACCCTTAGCCACCGAGCCAGCTCTCCAGCCCCATGTGTCAGTGTTTTGTTTTCGGCCCCAGCTGAGGCCAGTCTCTGGGCTTCTCTCAGCCCAGGGCTGGGTTATGTGAATGGCAAAGCTCCCAGGTGGTTCCATCCCCAGCTGTTCAGAGCTAACCCCTGCACCAGCCACTTCAGTCTTTCCAGCTGAGACCCAGGCATTCCGGAGCAGAGACTAGCCGGCTCAGCTGCAGCCCAGGTGAATCACTCACCCAGGGAATCAAGGAGACAGTAAACTGGCTATTGTTTTATGCCATTTGGTGGGGAAGTTATTTTGTGGAAATACATGATAAAACACCCATCTGATGACCAAATTCCAGGATTCCAATGCTTGCTTGCTTTTCTTCTTCTTCTTCTTCTTCTTCTTCTTCTTCTTCTTCTTCTTCTTCTTCTTCTTCTTCTTCTCTTCCTCCTCCTTCTCCTTCTCCTTCTCCTCCTTCTTCTTCTTCTTGATTTTATTTATTGTATATGAGTGCTCCATTTGTATGTACCCCTGTATGCCAGAAAAGGGCGTCAGATCACATTACATACTACATTACATATTGTTGTGAGCCACCCTGTGGTTCCTGGGAATTGAACTCAGGACCTCTGGAAGAGCAGCCAGTGCTCTTAACTGCGGAGCCACCTCTCCAGCCCCCAAATGCTTTCTTTACCTCTATCCCTCCTGCCACTACCTTGGTTTCAGTCCTTATAAGCTCACTTCCCCACTTACTATTCCCCGCATTCAGGCCACTTCGTCTCTCCCGCTTCAGTCAAAACAATTAGCTAAGACTTAACGTCATCCATTGACATAATTTCTCCACTTCAAAGGCTTTTTATTGGTCATGCAATAAAATTAAAGCTTTTCAGGTTGTATGTAGATCTCTATAGTCAGCTCCTGGAATTTCTCAAATGTTATCTCTGGTCACAGCCTACGTTTCCCCTCCAACCAGGTCTCTGGCTGTGAGGCTCTCTATGCTCCAAGACTTTTTTTTTCTTTCTTTTTTTTTTTTGTCCCTTGCTCTCCCTAACAGCTGGAAGCTGAAAATTTTCCACTTGTCTGTGTAGATTTCCTTCCGTCTCTTTCACTCTGTTCCATATCCGGATGGCTGAGCTTTCCTGGGCCCTACAGGTGGCTTTTCTCATCCTTCTGCTTTTTTTCGTGGGTTCACCTGGTTGTCAGGAAGTTGGAGGCAAAAGAGTGAAGTGGAGTGTCCATTCTCTCTCTTTCCTTCAGGGAGAATACAGGGTCTGTGGTAATTCTCCTGCGCTGTGCTTCCTGTCTCTAGGGGCTGGCAGCTAGTCTTTTCCTTGCTCCTTATGGGTCTCAGTAACCCATCCTGACCCCAGCATGCTTCCCTGTGCATAGCCTCTTGAGGACCCTTTGACTTCTCTGTCTTCTATCTGTTTGCAGCTGATCTTACTAATAATCTCAGTCACCCTCCAAGCTTCATCCTAGACTCCCGTACCATGTCACCTTTTCTGAAACCTGTTTCTCCGAGGCCATGAACAGACACCCACTTTCAGTGTCCTAGTTCTCAATGCCTTGCTTTCTTGGCAGTAGAAACATGCATAGCTCAGGCCCTAGCCCCCTTCAGTGGTACCCGACACTCACTAGGCTCTAAGTCAGTGGTTGCTGGAGGGATGGAGGTTGAGAACGGACTCCAGCCAGGGCCGCAGGAGCCACAGAACACTGAGTCTTTTATTCTGACCACAAAACAAGGACACACCATTGCTTTCTCACAGCCAAGGACCTTCAAGAAGATTGTCACATTGATAAGAAAAGAATAATTTCTGTAAGTGTCCAAAAGTGCTGTTTTATTCACCGATGGTATGTTTACATACAGATTGTTCCCTTACAATGTTTACTGTAAGCTTTTTTTTTTTACATGTCTACAGTAGTAGAGAGATTAGTGTGTTGAGTTAATTTCTTTGCTGCAACACCTTTTAATTTTCTTTTATTTTTGCAGGGCTGGGGATGGAACCCAGGAGCTCCTGCATGCTCAGCAGGCGGTCTGCTAACTAAGCTACCGCCCATGTTCCTTGTTCTTCATTTTTTAAAGTCTAGTTTATTGAGGTGCAGTTTACATGCCGCAAAGCTCACTCTCCTGAGGCACAGAGCTATGAGAACGATCAAACAAAAAACGTTTCATTGCCCCACAAAGTTCCCTCGTTATCTTTCTTAGTCCGCCCATCCCACCTCTAGCTCACGGCAACTGCTGGTTTGTTTTCTTCTCCCACGGCCCCACCGTTCCCAGAATGCCTATAAATGATAACATGGCATATTATAGCCAGGAAGGGTAGCACACATTGTAATCCCAACACTTAGGAAGTGGAAGCAGGAGGATCAGAAGTTCAAGCCCAGTTTCAGGTACATCAGGAGCTCCAGGCCAGCCTGAGCTACATGAGACTCTCTCTCCAAATAAGCAAACAGAGAAACAAAAATAACTTGCCTTCAGTTAACCGGTTAATGGCTGATCCCACTAACCAATTAAGCCCCAGAGGCAGACAAGTTTCCTATTATCTTAGGGCCAGCTGGAAAGTTGGGGGTTTGGTAGCTTGATTGGGAGTCTCTGGAGAAGTTCACAGGCCAGTGGCATTGGTGCTGAGTGCTCTGCTCCACAGAACATCTTGTCGAAGATGCCCATGTGTTGTTGTTGTTTGTTTGTTTGTTTGAGACACAGTCTCACTATGCAGCCCTGACTGGCCTGGAACCAACTATGTAGAATAGGTTGGTTTTAGACTCAAAGAGATCCACCTGCCTCTGCCTCTCATGTGCTAGTATTAAAGGCCTATCCTACTATCCCTGGCTAGGTGGTGTGGGTTTTCTTTTAACCTAATAAAGAAACCATTTGTTATCTCAGAGTGGTAAGAAAAGGCCCGGGGTATGCCCAGGATCTTGTCCAGGGCAGGGACAACATACCTTTGGAGAAGAGCTAGAGTTACCGAACGCTGTGGTCTGTTCTGGGAAATAGTGACATCGTGCCCCCCACCTACCTCTGCACCTGCTCCAGCTGCCTCGATGGAGAATGCGCCTTATTTTCCAACTCCGGGATTCCCCGTTTAACCGAAAGCCACCTTGTTTTGAAGTATCCAAGATTCCCAGAATCTTTTAGACACAGTAAGATGATGGTGTGGGGGAAAAATATCACCCCCTCTTCCATGCCCCTGGCTGTCTTGACTTGCTATGTGGATCAAGCACCACTTTTTTTCTTTGTTTCTTTGTTTCTTTGTTTCTTTCTTTTTTTAATCTGGACTTGATTTGATGTTTGCCAGTGTCACCCTTAGACTCACTATTTACCAAGGACGACTGACAGGGGCGTCTGTTCCGCCTGCCTTCACTTCCTGGATTCTGACGTTCCAGATGTATGCCAGCTATTTCTGTTATGTAGTCAGCTATTATTCTAATTAGAGTGCTTGCCTAGCGCACAAGAAGCCCCTGGGTTCAGCCTGCAGCACTCATAATACAAGGATGGCTGTGTTAACCCTAACCCTGGCACTTGGGAGACGGATTAAAAGTTCATAATCTTATATTTTTGGTTGTGAGCCTAGCCTTTTTCTTTCTTTCTTTCTTTTTTCTTTTCTTTTCTTTTTCTTTCTTTCTTTTTTTTTTGAGACAAGGTTTCTCTGTGTAGCCTTGGCTGTCCTGTCCTCACTTTGTAGACCAGGCTGGCCTCGAACTCACAGTGATCCACTTGCCTCTGCCTCCCGAGTGCTGGGATTAAAGGCGTGAGCGACTACACCCAGCGTGAGTCTAGCCTTTAACAGAAAAATTTTTTTTTTCAAAAGTTCATAACAGGGAGTTTGAGGCCAGGCTAAGATAAACTCCTCGGAAAACAAAGTGTACTGGCTTATAACTTGGGTAACTCCTCTCTTCTCCTAAAAGCAGGTTCTGTGATGTGTATACCAGCTCCTTGGTGCTTCAAAGAGTTCTCACAGAAGCCAGGGGACCAGACAAGGGTCTAAGACCTGAGAGAATCTTTCACTGCCAGCCAGGTGCTGAGCTGCCTTCCTTGAATAGGGACACTGTGTCAGCTCCTCCTTTCACAGCAGCAAGGGCTAACCCTGTTATTATGGTTGGGTTGGACACATGATTTTAACAGGTCATAAAGAGAAAAATAAAAAATAAAAAAGAAAGAAAGAAAGAAAAGAAAAAAGAAAAGAAAAAGCTCAGCTAATAACAATAGGGAAACGTGAGAGTCAGGTAGAGATGGCTGGAGGAGAAACTGTGGGGACCCTGCAGGAATGAAGAACGAAGGTGGAGGCAGAGATTGATGTGCCAGCAGAGTTTCAGACTTAGGGACTGAGTGGCAGGAGGGGAAGATGGAGCGAGGACAGCCAAAGGAAGGACCAGAAGTTGGCTTCCACGGAGAACTCTGGGTCTCTTTTCTGGAGGCCTGAACGGCAGGTGCAGAGGCGGGACCTCGTGGGGGCGGGCTTAAGGGCGGGGCCACAAGGGGGCGGGGCCGACGCTGGCGGCGGGCGGGGTTCGCAGCTCCGCTTCTCCGAGCGGAGCCGCCGCGGCGGAGCTGGAGCTACTGGAGCTGGAGCCAGAGCCGGAGCCCGCGGCAGAGTCGGAACCCGGGGCCCGGCCGGAGCGGGCTCCATCGACATGGGGTCCGCAGACTCCAAGCTCAACTTCCGGAAGGCGGTCATCCAGCTGACCACCAAGACTCAGGTGTGCCCAGGGGCCCCAGTCTCTCCATCCACCTGCCAGGCTGGGGGGCAGGGCAGGGCCGGGGGCTGGATGGACTTGGCTCAGCCGAGGATGGGGTGACCGGCTAGTCCAGAGGGCATTGCTGGGACCAGCACCGGAAAGGTACCTTTCCTCTATACCTCAGGGCTCCATCCCTACCTCTGGGAGCCCACCCTAAGCCTACTCTCCCCTGGGAACACTCTCCCGGGCACTGCTGCTGCCACCTTAGGCTGACGTGTGCCTACTCCCGGAGCCTGCGGCGACAACGCTATTCTCCCCTTGTCCCGCCCCCCAGTGCCCACAGCCTCGCATAGCCAGCCTCTTCCTGCTCCCACCTACCCATCCATCGTCCCACTCTCCTCCCGGCCCCTCAGTGCTCACGGGTCCCGGACGCACAGCCCCGGCTGACTCAACGCAAACAAAGCCGGGCTGGCGCCTGCCTAGGTTAGAAAAAACAGCTGGTGTGCGGTGGCAGCGGCGGCCTCTGTGGGCCTTGGTTGATGCCTAAGGGCAGGGAAGGCCCAGGTCTTCTTGGGAGCTCCGCAGAGTAGCAGGCGGCGGCAGCCGGGTAAGAGAACCTGTCCTCAGGCCTAGGGAACCCAGCCTTCCAGCTAAAGATGCTCCAGGGGATTCTCCAGGCCCGGTGGAGCTGATTGGCTGTGCTTTCTGGTACCTGGAATCCCCCGTTCGGGGATGGGGAGATTATCTTTGGTCTGTTGAAGAGGGAGACATGAGTAAAGTCCAGCCCTGCCGATGCTCCCACATTTCCCCCTGAGTCCACAAGTGTCATGGAAGACTCCGATATCTGGCAAAAACCTCTTGACCCAGCAAGGTTCCTTCACTCAATTCTTATTGCTGGACCCAGGCTACTGTGGCCATGGAGGTGCCCAGCCATGCCTCGCCAGGGCCCTGACTGTCAAAGGGCTCTGGACCTGCTGCCATCTGGATCCCCACCCCCCTCCTCCCCTCCGCTTGGCCAGTCTGAGTGGGATCAGGAGAGCCGTCTTCCTACAGGCAGCCAGTCACAGACTCAGAGGGCAGGCCTCTACTCCTACGCTCTGCTACCCACCTTGGAAAGGTCAGAAGCCAAGAACAGAAAACCCAGGGCCTCTAGAGAGCCCGTTGCCAGCTGAGAGGCACTTGACGAAAACCAGAACTGCTTCTCTTTGCTCCCCATGGCTTGTTCCAGAACCTTAGAGATGAGACTCTAGGCCTATGGGTAGCAGAAGAGGGTGGTGTGTGGTATCTACATGTGAACACACAGGGAGGGAGGGGAGGAGTCTCCCATGTTTACCTGCCTGGGGAGGAGCTGCCTTGGCTGGAAGAGGGCGTGCTAGCACAGCAGCTCCCTTGGGAGCAGGATGAACCCAACTAGATCTAGAAATGTGGACAGTGAACTGCTTAGGCACCCTCCCAGAACGCGGCATCCGTCTGTCTGTCCCTGGCTGACATGGTCTGTTCTCCTCAGCTGAAGGCAGTCAGTTGCTTGGACTAGGGCCTAGAGTAGGCTGGAGACCCAGTCTGGGCTACCTCCCTCTTCCCTTCCTTCTCCCCCTCTTCCTCGCCCTCCCCCCCTTCTTTCTGTCATCTTCCTCCTCCTCTTTCTCCTTTTCTCCTCCTCCTTTCCCATCTGTCTCCTCCTTCTGTGTGTGTGTGTGTGTGTGTGTGTGTGTGTGTGTGTGTGTGTGTACACGGGCACTATGGTATGTGTGGGGGTCATAGAATAACTTGTAGGAGTCAGTTCTGTCTTGCCATGTGTGTCCTAGGGATGGAGGAACTTCCGTCATCAGGCTTGGCAGCAAGTGTAAAGTGCATTTACCAGGCATTTTTATCAAGTGCCTTTACTGCTGAGCCATCTCACCAGCCCGTGGGCCTTCTTGTAAGCATAGGACTCTCTCACAGGTGGGAGGGGCCCAAAGCCTTGGACTCTTTGTAGTCATCAGCTTTGGGCAGCTGGGTCTCAAGAACCCAGTCTGAGATGGTCTTCTTGGGTCTTAGCACTCAAGGTCCCTAAGGCTCTGCAGGCATGTCTACCGCAGGACGACCCCACTTCTAGGCCCTCAGAGGCTGTGCTTTGCGCAGTAGACAAGTGGACCCTTTCCTGTAGCCTGGGCCTGAGCTCCTGTAGGTCAGCCTTCTCTGCCTTCCTGCCCTGCATCCTGTTTTCTTCCTGCCATGTTGGCCCTCCCTGGGCAGGGCTTAACCCTAACCCTGAGGCCAGCAACACTGGCCTCATGTCTTGACTCTTTCCTCACTTGGCTGGGGGCTCCAGAGTGGGGAATTACAGGGTCAGAGACTCTCTCCCCCCAGATCCTGCCTATCTGAGGATGCTCTGCTGCAGGCCAGGGTCAGACCTGATAGATGTGTGCTCACATGCATGCACGTGTGTGTGTGTGTGTGTGTGTGTGTGTGTGTGTGTGTGTGTGTGTGTGTATAGAGTACTTTGATCATGTGTCAGGATATATCAAAGTTATTGGGCTAGACCACTGCTGGTTTTGCCCCTTGCCTTCCCCACCTCCAGTCCCCCCCATCACCCACCCCCCACCCCCACCTCAGAAGGAGACTGTAAGAAACCACAGCTGGGTGCTGGAGAGGTGGCTTAGTGGTTAGGAGGGGGCTCCCTCTTCTTTCAGAGTTTTCAGAGAACAGAGTTTGGTTTGCAGCGCCCACATTTGGTGGCTCACAGCCGCCTATGACTCCAGCTCTGGGAGATCCAACACCCTTCTTCTGGCCTCTGCGGGCACTGTCGTGCATGTGAACACACAGAGAGAAACACACATACACACAGATAAAAAATAAAATAAATGTTTTTAAACTCCAGCTGGTCCCTTGCCAATATAACCGCTTAAGGCACTGTAGGATCAGGGGAGGAAGTGAGCGAACGCAGAGAGACTAGCAACCCTGTGGATGTGTGTTCAGTATCCATTAGGAGAGAGACTCGGGGGAGTGTGAAGATGTGAATGTTTGATTTCCACAGCCAGGTACGGTGTAATCCCAGGGCTTGGGAGATCGAGACTGCAGGGTTATGGTTGTAAGGCCAGCCTGGTCTACACAGAGAATTCCAGGCTAGCCCTGGCTACATGAAAAAAAAAAGGCGGGAGTGGGCGGAAAGATATGCACTTGTTTCTGATTTGGATTTCAGTCCCTAGGTGATGCTTGCCTGATGAACTAGGTCAGAGATCAGGTCCATTTGTGCTCAGCGTGGGGGTAGGGGTGGGGAGAGGGGGCCTTCTGTCCCTTTAAGGGGTGGTGACTACCTGGGAGGTGGGCCAAGTATTAGAGGTGGCAGATTTCCAAAGGTATTAACAATGAGGGGAGCTCCACAGGCCTTTCCTCTGAGATGTCTTTTCCCACCCCACTCTGGCTCCAGGCCACTAGGAATGGGGTCTCCTGCTGCTGCCCAACCACTCACCCCCAGTGAGTATCAGATAGCTGGTGAGACTGAGGTCCAGCAAACCCCAGCTCCAGGGCCTCTCCTTTGGTCTTTGTTTACCTCCGGCTAACTTGCTCTACCAGTTCTGGGACTGAGGGTGCAGCCACAAGTTACCCTGGGGCTCCCCAGAGTGGACTGTGGCCGGGGGTGGGGGTGGGGTTGGGGGACACTTTGGTGAAGCATGTGGCTCAAACCTTGGGTTTCTTGGCTGTCCCCTGGCACTCAGCCTTGTCAGGATTCGTGACAGCTTCAGCACCTGTCATCAGCCTTAACTGCAAGAGCAGGGACAGTGCTGGGCTGCTGGCATCTGGACCTGAGTTCAAGAATGCGATGCATAGAGGTTGGGGCTGGAGGGTCCCAGGTGGGGGCATGCCTATACACAGCAATGAAACGCCGTAACCAGGGCAAGTTGGGGAGGAAAGAGTTTAATCTGTTTACACTTCCACACCATAGTCCATCACTGAGGGAAGGTAAGGCAGGAACTCATGCAGGGCAGGAACCTGGAGGCAGGAGCTGATGCAGAGGCCATGGAGGGGTGCTGCTTACCAGCTTGCTCCCATGGCTTGCTCAACCTGTTTTCTTATGGAACCCAGGACTCCCACAATGGGCTGGGCCCTCCCCCATCAATCACTAAGCAAGAAAATGCCCTAAAGGTTTGCCAGCAACGTGCTTTTTGTTGCTGTTGTTTTGTTTTGTTTGTTTTGTTTTTTCCCAAAACAGGTTTCTCTATTTATCATGGCTGTCCTGGACTCTCTCTGTAGACCAGGCTGGCCTTGAACTCACATCCATCCACATGCCTCTGCCTCTGGAGTGTTGGGATTAAAGGTGTGCGCCACCACGCCCGGCTCAGCAACCTGATCTTATGGAGGCCCCTTTTTCCCCCTTTCATTTCCTTTCCTTCTGAGAAAGGGTTTCTCTGTGTAGCCCTGGCTGTCCTGGAACTCGCTATGTAGACCAGGTTGGCCTCAAACTCAGAGATCCACCTGCCTCTGCCTCCCAAGTGCTGGGATTAAAGGCGTGCGCCACTAGTGCCTGGCTGGAGGCAATTTCTTTCCTCCTCTTCCTTCTGCTCCTCTTTTAATTTTTTGAGACAGGCTTTCTCTGCGTAGCCCTGGCTGTCCTGGAATCACTCTGTAGAGCAGGCTGGGCTCGAACTCACAGAGATCCGCCTGCTTCTGCCTCTTGAGTACTGGGATTAAAGGTGTGTGCCACCTCGCTAGGAGGAAATTTCTTAATTGAGGTTCCCTCCTCTCAGATGACCCCAGCTTGCATCAAATTGACATAAAACGATCCAGCACAGAGGGAATTCTAGAAATGAAATTCATCAAAAAAACAAAAAAACAAAAAAAACCAAAAAACAACAGGTGCCTTGGTCATTTGCCTGTGTGATTGTCTATGATTCAAAGCCATAGATTATGTATATTAAAATTTCATTTTTGTTTAAGTGTATCTCTTTGTGTATCTGCCACAAGTGTTCAGAGGCCAGAAGAGGGCGTCAGATCCCCGGAGCTGGAGTTATAGGGAACCAAACTTGAATTCACTGAAAGCAGCACATACTTAACCTCCGAGCTGTCTCTCCAGCCCCCATGAGCATAAGTATTTGTTTTAAGGCTTGTCACAATAGGACTTCTGGGACTTTATTACCTTTGTTTGTTTTGATGTAAACTCTCACTATGTAGCCCCGGCTCTCCTGGAGCTCACTATGTAGACCAGGCTGTCCTCGAACTCACAGAGATCCGCCTGTGTCTGCTTTCCAAGTGCTGGAATTAAAGGTGTGCGCCACTACACCCAGCCTGTTAAAATTAAACAGACAAACAACACCTTTGTGTGCACGTGCTTCTGTGTATACGAGGAAGGTTTTCTCTGGTTCAAAGTCACATGTGTGGCGCTCAAAGGACAACTCATAGGAGTTGTTTCACCCTTCCTTTAAGTAGATCCTGAGTTCAGTACTCAGGTCATCAGGCTTGGCGACAAGCCCCGTTATCAGTTGAGCCATGCCTCAAGCCCAAGACCTGCTGGACTTTGTAATTATTGTTGAAATGAAAAGAGTATACTGGGAAATGGGCACAGCCTGAGCAAAACGGAATTTGCTGCGGTCGTGTCTAGGGGTGGTAAATATAGGTGTGTGTGTGTGTGTGTGTGTGTGTGTGTGTGTGTGTGTGTGTGTGTGTGGTGTTTTGAGACTTGTGTATTGAATCCTAGGCTGTCCTTGAATTCACTCACTACATAGTTGCGGATGACCTTGCACTTGAGATCTTCCGAAGGGCTGGGATTGCAGGCCCTTACCACCACCAACCCTAATGTATGCAGCGCTGGAAATCCCCTTTAGGGCTTTGTGTTTAAGTTCTTTGTGTTGAGCTGATGTTTAGACTTGATCCAGCAGGCAGTGGGGAGCCCCAGAAGGGCTGCTGTAACTTGGACCTTTTGCTTTGGTGCATGGGGGGGGGGGTGTGCGTCTATGAATAGCGCTAAAGGCGGCAGGTAGGATTTGGAGGCTGGGGTTCCCAGAAAGTGACTGGACCTACAGCCTGGACCAGCACTGGGGGCTGAGAGGAGCATGTGGGCGGGGGGGGGGGGCACGGCGTTGTCAGTGGGTTTGGCACTTGGTGGATGGCGGAGAAAGGATTGAGAAGGAGACAACAGCGTTGGTGCCTCTGACTGGAGTGCTTGTGTCCTTCCGTGAAAGCCTTGGTCTAGGTCCTAGACACTTGACCTACTGGTGTAGCCTTGGGATGTGGCCCAGAGAGGATATCAGCTTCTCTTTCAGAGGCGGGTGGGGAGTTAGCCAGGGATACACAAATCCCCGGGGACTCACACCTTTAATTCCAGCACTCGGGAGACAGAGGCAGGCAGATCTTGGGGAGTTTGAGGCCAGCCTGGTCTATATAGTGAGTTCTAGGACAGCCAGGACTATGTAGAGAGACCCTCAACAAAACAAAACAACAACTTGTTGTCCTTGCAGAGGACACCCTTGCTTTAGTACTAGCTGCCCCTTGACCATGCGCACATCTCTAGCTGCTGACCCCATCTCGTGGCAGCTCATCCAGACCGGCAACCTCTTCGATGCTGCCTGAGATGGAGGGCGTGGCTACGGAGGGCGTGGCTATGGCCTCCCTGCCGGGGTTCCTCTGTGACTCTCTTGGGAAGGATTGCATAACTCTTGGACACTGGATTCCCCCGTAGCCCGTGGAAGCCACTGATGATGCCTTTTGGGACCAGTTCTGGGCAGACACAGCTACCTCTGTGCAGGATGTCTTTGCCCTGGTGCCAGCAGCAGAGATCCGAGCTGTGCGAGAGGAGTCACCCTCTAACCTGGCCACCCTGTGCTACAAGGTAAGTGTTGCCTGGCCCCTCACTGCTGCTCCCACCCTCCCCGGGTGGCCGAATGGCAGTTGTCTGCAGAGGACAGGGCACTCATTTGCAACACCCCATCGGCAGGTGCTGGAGGGAGGGTCTGTCTCTTTGCCTGAGGTTCTCCTTAGTGGAGTGAGGGGAAGTAGTCAAGGCAGCTGCCAGGTAGGAGAGCTTTTTCCTGTCTTATTCAGCACTGTCCACACACAAGCTCACTTTGCTTTCCCTGTGAGGTGCTGCTCTTAATTTCCCTACAAATGAGCTCTTAAAAAAAAAAAATTAAGCCAGGTGCGGTGGTGCATGCTTATAATCTCAGCACTCAGGGAGGCAGAGACAGGTGGATCTTGAGTTCAAGGCCAGGCTGGCCTACAAAGCTCCAGGACAGCCGAGGTTGCACAAAAAAACCCCTGTCTTAATTTAATTTATTATTAATATTATTATTGTTGTTATTGTTATTGTTATTATTATTATTATTATTATTATTATTATTATTATTATTATTATTACTACTTTGAGACAGGGTTTCTCTGTGTAGCCTTGGCTGTCCTGGACTTGCTTTATAGACCAGGCTGGCCTCGAACTCACAGAGATCCACCTGCCTCTGCCTCCTGAGTGCTGGGATTAAAGGCGTGCGCCACCACTCCCGGCTTTATTTTATTTGTATGAGTGTTTTTCCTGCATGTATGTGTATGTTCCATGTGCATGCCTGATGCCTGTGGAGATCAAAAGAAGTCCCTGGATGCCTCGAAGTGGAGTAATGGATGGTTGTGAGCCACCGTGTAGGTGCTGGGAACTGAATCCTGAGCCTCTGCAAGGCTAATACATTAAAAAAAAAATTGTTGCTGTTGTTCCTTTTGTTTTGTTGAGAGTCTTTCTACATAGCCCTGGCCATCTTAGAACTCACCACAGAGACCATGCCACCCTTGAACTCATAGAGATCCACCTGCCTGAGTGCTGGAATTAAAGGTGTGGACAACCATGTCCCGTTAAACAACGCATATTCTTTTTTTTTTTCTTTTTTTTCTTTTTTCGAGACAGGGTCTCTCTGTGTTAGCCTTGGCTGTCCTGGACTCACTTTGTAGACCAGGCTGGCCTCGAACTCACAGCGATCCGCCCGCCTCTGCCTCCCGAAACACATATTCTTAACGCAGAGACATCTCTCCAGCCCGGCTCTTTATTTATTTGGTGGTGGTGGCGCACGCCTTTAATCCCAGCACTCGGGAGGCAGAAGCAGGTGGATCGCTGTGAGTTCGAGGCCAGCATAGTCTACAAAGTGAGTCCAGGTCAGCCAAGGCTACACAGAGAAACCCTGTCTCGAAAAACTAAAAAAAAAAAAAAAAAAGAAAAAGGATATTTTTTCTTTTTCTTTCTTTTCTTTTTTCTTTTTGGTTTTTTGAGACAGGGTTTCTCTGTGTAGTCTTGGATGTCCTGGAACTAGCTCTGTGAACCAGACTGGCCTTGAACTCATAGAGATCCACTTGCCTCTGCCTCCCTGAGTGCTGGGATTAAAGGTGTGCGCCACCACTGCCGGCTGTAAAAAGGATATTTTTAAGATAGGGTTAAACAAAGGATTAGGAGAAAAAGAGGCTCTCAGAAGAAAGTAAGATGTACCCAGGTGTGGGTACACATTCCTTAAGGGAGGGGTACCACAGATGAGGAGGTTTTGGCCATCCAGTGGACTAGACTCTGCTCTCCTGATGCTCTGGGCTGTTTTTCCCCCACATGTCAACCCCCCTGAGCTAGCTGGCCCCTGAAGCCTGGGTGGCCTGAACCCAAAGGGCCACTTCACAGGCCCCTTCCTTGCTGTCTGTCCCCACAGGCTGTGGAGAAGCTAGTGCAAGGGGCAGAGAGTGGCTGCCACTCGGAGAAGGAGAGACAGGTGGTCCTGAACTGCAGCCGGCTCCTCACCCGAGTGCTACCTTACATCTTTGAGGACCCCGACTGGAGAGGCTTCTTTTGGTCCACTGTGCCCGGGGCAGGGCGTGGAGCGGTCTGTGGGCCTGGCCAGGGGGGTGGGAGGACCCTTGGTAGGGCCACCTGCTATGTAGGAACTGTGGGGGATGGGGACCAGGGGTAGGGTGCCAGTACCACCTTTTCAGGCCCTCAGCTTCACTCCCAAGGGGCCCCTGCCTCCTACAGCCTGGAGCAGGGGCGCAAGGATAGGGCCCAGCAACTATGCCTTTAGAAGGTCCAGGGGGACCATATTATCTTCTGGACCCCCATCTGCTCTGGGCTTATTTAGGCAAGTGCCAAGGCTTGAGGCTTCCTGATTCCCTAGAGGCCTGAGACCCTTGAGCTTGGTACC
The DNA here is from genome assembly GCF_964271855.1 of Acomys minous. Lineage (NCBI taxonomy): Eukaryota > Metazoa > Chordata > Mammalia > Rodentia > Muridae > Acomys > Acomys minous. The sequence continues at coordinate 107,136,149 of NC_140493.1, read as the reverse complement.
CGGCACCCCTGGTGAGGGGACTTTTCCTCACTACTCCCGGGTTTTTGTCTCTGCCCTGCCCTCTTCTGGCTAAGGGAGGTTAGCAGGAATTCATTTTCTCTTTCCTATCCCTCCTCTTCCTCTCTGTCCTTGTCTACACCAGCCTACCGAGACCCACCCACTCCCTGTCCTTTACACTCCCAAGCCCTTGGGGCCACCTGTCCTTGGCCAGCCTCCACTGAGCAGCCTGCATCTTTAGCAGGGTGAGGAAGAGGATGAGAACGCTCGACCCTTGGCTGAGTCCTTGCTCCTGGCCATTGCTGACTTGCTCTTCTGCCCAGACTTCACTGTGCAGAACCACCGGAGGAGCAATGTGGTGAGGACACCCCCAGGCCGGGCTCTGACCCTATTAGTTAAGGGTCCCCAGGGTGCAGGCTGCAGGAGCAGGGATGGCTCTGAGAGCAGGTCTCTTAGGTACACATGTCCTGGGTGGGGTAGGGGCTCTACTTTTGGAGAGGAGCCAGCCAGTATCCAGCCTGTCCCTGTCTCCCAGGCAGCCATGAACAAGCACCTTGTTGTCTTCTCTGCCTGAGGTAGGAGGGGCACAGGACTACAACCAGAAAGCCGCCTTTTCACTCAGGGACTCCTTGAAGAATCCTTTCTCCCTTCAGTTTCCCACACCCCATCGCCCCAACCTTCCCTCCCCCCTCTCCCTGCCTGAGACTGGAACCAGCAGGCGAAATAATCAATCTAAGACCGAAGAAAAATGACTTTAAAAGAAATCTAACAGCCGTTGTTGTTTCTGTCCTTGTACCTTAGGACTTAGGGCATGGGGGAGGGGGCCAGTGACTTTAGGAGAATGTTGGGGTATGCTACTGTAACCAGGGACAGAGGGCAGCTTGGGTAGTCAGGGCCTCACACTGCTGTTTGTTTTGTGACACCGCCCCCCCCCCCAAACCCACCCCCTGTTCCCAGGACTCAGCAGAAGATGTCCATTCCCTGGACAGCTGTGAATACATCTGGGAGGCTGGCGTGGGCTTTGCTCACTCCCCGCAGCCCAACTACATCCATGACATGAACCGGTGAGCTGGACCAGGCTGGCCTTTGCATAGCTCAGAGACCCAGAGGGTCTTCCAAGAAGACCCAGCCCGCTTACCATGCAACCTCGGCCTCACAGGGAGGAACAGGCCTCACTTTTTTCCATGGGCAGTGGGCCGGTTTGGCGGCACCTCCTAGAGGGAGACTGGGGTCCTAACGTAAGCCTTTCCCGTCCTTCCTGCAGAATGGAGCTACTGAAGCTGCTGTTGACATGCTTCTCAGAGGCCATGTACCTGCCCCCATCTTCAGACAGTGGCAGCACCAACCCTTGGGTTCAGTTCTTTTGTTCCACAGAGAACAGGTGAGAGTTTTGTTCTAGACTTCCGGTGCTAGCCCTGTTGGCTTTACTTGAGATGTACTGCCCCCTAGTGGCATGATACTATACCTTAGTCACACCTTTAAGCCATCAAGGCTTCAAACTTCCTGGGGGCCCCTGAGGGGCCCAGGTCCAGGTCTTCATCAGTAGAAATGTAACGTGAGGGGCTTGATGTCAGCTTTGTGTGTAGAGCTCTTGCCTAGTACGCATGGAGTCCTGGATGAACTGGGTGTGGTGGCGCACAACTGTAAGCCCAGCACTCTGGAGGCGGAAGAATCAAGAAGCTCAGGGTCATCCTTGGCTCCTAGTGAGTTCTAGGGTAGACTTGGGGTTCATAAGACCCTGTCTCAAAACCAAAAAGAAGGCTGGGTGTGGTGGTACACACCTTTAATCCCAGCACTTGGGAGGCAGAGGCAGAGGCAGAGGCAGAGGCAGAGGCAGAGGCAGAGGCAGGGGAAATCTCTGTGAGTCTACAAAGTGAGTCCAGGACAGAGAAACCCTGTCTTGGGGGGTGGGGGGAAGCAAAAAGAAAGAAAATTTATATATTTTATTTAGCAGTATGTTAAGAAAAAAAGGTGAGTATTACATTGTTTTTTGTTTTGGTTTTTTTTGAGACAGGCTTTCTCTGTGTAGCCTTGGCTATCCTGGATTTGCTTTGTAGACCAAGCTGGCCTCGAACTCACAGCGATCTGCCTGCTTCTGCCTCCCGAATGCTGGGATTAAAGGCGTGCGCCCCCACGCCTGGCTGAGCATTACGTTTATAATGAGTATACAGAACTATCCAGATCATTTGCATTTCCTTCTTTCACCCTTCTTTCCCGAGAGCCAGCGTGTAGCTTATACTCCAGCTTGTTTTCAACTGGACCAACCACTCAATAGTACCCAGTAGCCAGCCACATGTGGCTGTGATTGCCCTTTGGGACAGTGGGTGGAGAAGAGGGTTTGAGGAGCACCCTGATAGATAGAGGAGTCTGCACCATGTTGGGTGGCTGCTCAAGGAATATGGGGGGACTTATGAGTACGTGTGGGGCGTCACACGGTCATCAGTGCACACCCAGTTGTGCAGCTGTGCAGCCGACACCGGTGTGAGCATTCTAACCTTCCTGGCTCTGGAATCTGACCCCTGCACGGCGCAGGGGCTTCCTTCCTCTGGACTTTGCTGCTGTCCCTGCTGGACTTCTTTGTATTAAAAGAGAAGGGCTCCCAAGGGACCCCTCCACACCGGCCACAATCAGAGCCTGGCCAGAGTTTCTTGTCATTATTGCGTCAGGCAGCCTGCCACCTTCTTGTCGCTCACCTAACCTCTCAGATCTCAGTCCCCTCACGTGTAAGATGAGGAGCTTGGGCTTTGACTTCTTCTAGCCCTGATTCAAGTCATCCTGTGGCCTGGGAGCTGGGGGGTGGGGGGTGGGGGTGGGGGTGGAGGATGGAGAGGGTAAGGGTAGGGGTGGGGGGAGATGGAGGTGGGCTCGGCTCCCCAAGGGGAAGCCACCTTGCGCTGCCCACTCTTCTAACCTTTTGTCTGAAGCCCCCAATGGAGGGTGTGCGCCCCCAAGAACTGAAAGGGATGTGAGTACGTTCTCCACAGGGAGTCTCTGACCTGTGAAACAGAGCCCTCTGTTCTTGGTTCAGCTTGGCCTTGGTCAGAGCCAGTCACAGGCATGGAGAAGGGAGAGCCTTTTCTACTCAGGAAGGGACAAGCCTGATAGCTCAGCGGGCCCCTCCCCTGGGGCTGGAGGGAGCAGCTCGGCAGCCTTGCTCTGCTGTCCCCTGCAGACATGCACTGCCCCTCTTCACGTCGCTCCTCAACACCGTGTGTGCCTATGACCCTGTGGGCTACGGGATCCCCTACAACCACCTGCTCTTCTCGGACTACCGGGAGCCCCTGGTGGAGGAGGCTGCTCAGGTGCTCATTGTCACCTTGGACCATGACAATGCCACCAGCACCAGCCCCACTGTGGACGGCACCACCACGGGCACTGCCATGGATGATGCTGACGTAAGGACCGGAGGGAGAGAGGGCTGTGGGCAGAAGAGGCCCTGGGCAAGAGGCACACCACGGGAGATGCCTCGTGGTGTGCGTGGGGCTGTCCAACTTCGGAGAGCTCACTGCTGCTACCCGGGCAGACCAGAGTGAGGGACCTGCTCACCCTAGCTTCCCCCCTGCCCCCTTGGCAGCCTCCAGGGCCTGAGAACCTGTTTGTGAATTACCTGTCCCGCATTCATCGTGAGGAGGTGAGTTGGGCGTGGCTGGGAGGCTTCTAATTGCCCATCTTCCATAATGGCTGTGGCTTTGGGGAGCTAGAGGACTCCTGCATGCACCCCTGCAAAAAGGAGCGTAGCCACCTCAAGCAAAATAAGGATGGCGCTACTCGCGAGGGTTTGATACATTGAAAGGACTGATGGAGTTGGCAGAGCACCTGCCTAGCGAGCGCAAAGCGCTCATTCATCTCCAGCATTAAACAACCAGGACACGGTGGTATCTGACTGTAAAGCCAGCATCCGTGGAGTGGAGGCAGGCGGGTTAGAAGTTTAGAGTCGCTCTTGGTTAGTGTGGACTACAGGAGACCCCATCCTTAAAAGTAAATAAGTAAAAGCAAGCAGGAAAGAAAACAAAGGATTCATAGCCTCAGCTACAACCAAGAGGGGCTTCCTGAAGGAGGGGTGTGTGTTGCTGTGATGTTGGGGTTCAAAGGTGGGAGGATGCGGGGGGAACTGCAACCTTAACATCCAGGCAGACTCAAGTTGGGGGGTGTTTGGCTCCTGGGATGCACAGCGAGGGACTGAGCGTGCCCCCACCCCATGAAAATCCAAGTCACACACAGCCCGGCTTGCGGTGTGTGCTCAGTAAGTGACAGCTCTGTGAGACCGTGGAGTACTTCTCCTGTGTAGGGGTGAGGCAGAAGGACAGCACCTGTCAACATGGAGTCTAGGTCGTCAGGGAGCCTACATCACGGGTCCATCTGGGGGTTGCAGGAGCTGGGGATCCTCTGACCCGCTGGAGGTGGGGCAGTAATATCCAAACCTAGGCTCCCACACCCAGGGTCTGGGATTGACAAGGCTATTGGGAGAATGGGGAGGCATTTATAGGGGGGTACCCAGAGCTGGGGGGAGCTGGATTGGCAGGGCCCCTGCTCTGCCCTCCCAGGACTTCCAGTTCATCCTCAAGGGAGTAGCTCGGCTGCTGTCCAATCCCCTGCTCCAGACCTACCTTCCCAACTCCACAAAGAAAATCCAGTTCCACCAAGAGTTGCTCGTTCTCTTCTGGAAACTCTGTGACTTCAACAAGGTGAGTGGGCTCCTGCCCTGCCTGCGGGTAACAGACGCGAGGGGACATAGCGGATGGCTTGGTGGGGTCCACAGAGTCCAAGGACTGGGATAGCATCTGGGATTCCTCAGCCTAGGAGGGAGAAGGTGCGGGGGGCGGCAGAGCTGGTCCTGTCTCTAACCTAGCCCTCCTGTCCCCTCTCTCATTTCCAGAAATTCCTCTTCTTTGTGCTGAAGAGCAGCGACGTGCTGGATATCCTGGTTCCTGTCCTCTATTTTCTCAATGACGCCCGGGCAGATCAGTGTATGACAGTGGTGGGCCTGTGATGCTGCCAGATTTGGGGTCTTGAATTTGGGTGGGGTACAGCCAGGCGGTCGGTCCTGCCTCTCAGGACCTGCTTCAAGCCTGGTGCCCTAACCTCCCACATCGGGTTCTCTTGAGCCCCTAACCTCCCATGTGGGGTTTCTTGAGCCCCTAACCTATTAATATGGGGCTCCCTTGGACCCCCTAACCTCTCATGTGGGGTTCTCTTGAGCCCCTTACATCTCACAGGGATCCCTTGAACCCCCTAACCTCCCATGTGGGGTTCCCTTGAGCCCCTAACCTCTCACACGGGCTTCCCTTGGGCTCCTGAAGATGGGTTCTCACTCTCAGTTTTCTGCACCCCTCCCTGCTCCGTGTGATGCCTCCTGTGTTTGTACCCCAGCTCGTGTGGGCCTGATGCACATCGGGGTGTTCATCCTGCTGCTTCTGAGTGGGGAGAGGAACTTTGGGGTACGGCTGAACAAGCCCTACTCAGTGCGTGTGCCCATGGACATCCCTGTCTTCACAGGCACACATGCAGATTTGCTCATTGTGGTAAGGGGGTGTGCATGTTCAGCTCTGGGGGTTTGCGGTGACAACCTCTTCTTGGCTGAGTCTGGAAGAGGTGGGTAACTCACGCCACCCTTTTTCCTCCCTGGACAGGTATTCCACAAAATCATCACGAGTGGTCACCAGCGGCTGCAACCCCTCTTTGACTGCCTGCTCACCATTGTGGTCAACGGTAGGGGCCCAGAGCCTAACTTACCCATGATCACCAGCAGGTGGTGCCAGGCCACAGGCCTGGCTACCATTCCAAACCATATATAGCTTCATAGCCCAGAATAGCAAGCCACATGGTACCGCTAAGTTTCTAGTGCTGTGTAAGGGGCAACAGGAACAGGCGATAAAAGCTTCAGAGTGCCCATGAAATGGCTCAGCAGGGAAGGGCTCTTGCCGTAGAAGTCTAGTGAAAATGTGGAAGGAGAGAACCATGACTTTCACACACATCATGCACACTCATGCGCGTGCACACACCCCCCACACCCACACCCACCATGCACACAATAATAAATACAAGGTTTTTTTGTTTTTTTGTTTTTTGAGACAGGGTCTCTCTGTGTAGCCTTGGCTGTCCTGGACTCGCTTTGTGGACCAGGCTGGCCTCAAACCCACAGAGATTCGCTGCCTCTGCCTTCCTGAGTGCTGGGATTAAAAGTGTGCGCCACCACAGTCTGGCTTATAACTACAACTTCTAAAAAGCTTCAGACTACACTTTATCTGTTTTTGTTTTTTGTTTGTTTGTTTTTGTTGTTGTTGGATTTTTTGAGACAGGGTTTCTCTCTGTAGCCTTGGCTGCCCTGGACTTGCTTTGTAGACCAGGCTGGCCTCGAAGTCATAGAGATCCACCAGCCTCTACCTCCCCAAGTGCTGGGATTACAGGCGTGTGCAATTTGCCCAGCTAGGATATGCTTTATCTAATCCACCTAATTCAAAATACTGCCTCCTAGATATGAAGAAACTATGAAAATCATTGAGATAGCCTACATTCTGTTGTTTAAAAAATTTTTTTTAAAGATTTACTTATTTATTATGTATACAAATCTCATTATAGATGGTTGTGAGCCACCATGTGGTTGCTGGGAATTGAACTCAGGACCTTTAGGAAGAGCAGTCAGTGCTCTTAACCTCTGAGCCATCTCTCCAGCCCTGAGATGGCCTACATTCTGTTTTATATCCAGTCTTCAAAGTCTTGTGTGTGTCTGTCCCATGTAGGACATCTCAACTAAGATTGGCTGTGTTGTAGACATTTAATGGCCACATGTGGATGCTGGGTAGTAAAGGTTTGGGCTGTTGGAGTCACGGTGGGTGTGCGGATGCCAACAGTATCCTCAAGGGCTGCAGGATGCTCTCTGGGAAGGAGGCAGGAGGACTGTCTGGAGCAGAGTGACTTTTGTGCATGTCTTTTGGCCAGTCACGTCGCTGACACGTCTAGTTTACAGTCCTGAGCACAAGATAGTCCCTGTGCCCACCTTCTGGGGCAAAAGGCAGGTGACAGGGACACTCAGGGGGTCTAGCTGTGGCTTCCTCTCTGCCTCCGACTTGCAAAGCTCTTTGCCGAGGAGGAATACACATCTGACAACAGCAGCTTGTCACTCGTGAAAGATGTCCTGTACCGAGTTAGCAGCCCTGCCCTGTCATTTTATTGCTGGGGACCTTGGGCTCAGTTTATAAGCCTCTCTAAATCCCGATTTCTGTATCTACACCCTTCACCCTGTTCTTCCTTTCTCTGGATTGGGGAGATGCCTGGGAGAGATGAGCTGAGTGAGCCTTTAAGGTTGCAGGGCTGTCGGGACACTGGAGCCTCATAGTCTCTGGGGGGGACTTTGTGGGGAGGGAATCAGTTGAGGGAGTGGGGGGAAGGAGATCAGTTGAGGGGGTGGGGGAGGGGATCTGTTGATGGGGTGGGGGGAGGGGATCCATTGAGGGGCTGGGGGAGGGGATCCATTGAGGGGGTGGGGGAGGGGATCAGTTGAGAGGGTGGGGGAGGGGATCAGTTGAGAGGGTGGGGGAAGGGATCAGTTGAGGTGAGCTGTTCTGCACTGGCCTGGAATTTGTAGGGACGGCCCCTAGCAAGCTGGCTCCTCCCTTGCAGTGTCACCCTACCTCAAGAGCCTGTCCATGGTGACTGCCAACAAGCTGCTGCACCTGCTCGAAGCCTTCTCGACCACCTGGTTCCTCTTCTCAGCGTCCCAGAACCACCACCTGGTCTTCTTCCTTCTGGAAGTCTTCAACAACATTATCCAGTACCAGTTTGACGGTGAGGCACTGGCCTGAGCCCCAGCCCGGGAATCTTGCCCTTATTGAGTACCTGCAGTGTACCTGGGTGTAGGGAGATGCAGTGTGTGTGTGTGGGAGGTGTGTTTCACTCCTCCAGGAGCTCACAGCAAGGGGGCTTTAGGCCAACAGGCGACAGGCGGAGCCACTAGTCAGAAGAGCTGGGAAGCTCAGAGTGGAAAGAGCCTGTGGGTTGTCACAAGAGGCACCTTACCAATATCACAGGTGCAAACCCAGACCTCACCCCCTTTGCTCTGTGACCAGGAGCATGTCAGTCTCTGAGCCCTGGTCCCTCATCTGTAAGACGCTCATAACGAGGCTGCTATAATTCCCTCTCACGGGGTAGACATCTTTAATCCCAGCACCAGGGAGGCAGAGACAGGAAGATCTCTGAGTTAGAGGCCAGCCTGGTCTAGAGTGTAAATTCCAGGACAACCAGGGCTACATAGAGAAATGCTGTCTCAAACAACAACCACCATAAAAACAAAACAAGACAAAACAACAACAACAACAACAACAACAAAACCTCTCTTAGTGCATATTGGGAAGGTTACTCACAGAAAAAGCACCTGCATAACATCTATCAGCAATTATTGTTAATATTTCCAAAATAAGTAAAATTAAGATGTATATGAGTAACAATAAGGTGAGCAAAACAGTGTTGCAAGGGAAGGGACATGTGTGCAAAGGCCCTGAGGTGGATGTTATGCTAAAGGCAGTGTGATGTGAGCCAGGATAGAGAGGTAGATGGGGGTACTGAGGGCTCTCCAAGGCTGTGCATCTTGCCCTGACAGCTGTGTGAACCTGGAGGTAGGTGCTGGAGGACAGGTGCGTACAGCAGTGTCCTCCTGGTCTTCTCTGTGGCTCACTAAGAGGGGTACATACTTAATGTTCGGTTGGTGTAGAAAGTATAGGGCTCAGGCTGCCCCACCATGCCAGATGACACCCCAGTAGTGCTCAGCTGCAAGGGCATTTCAAGACACCATAAGGGTACTGAGGAGCTCAGGCCTGAGCTGTTTCCCCACCTGGGCATCCCCATAACCTAACAACTGGGCATCCTCATAACCTAACACCTGGGTATCCCCATAACCTAACACCTGGGCATCCCCATAACCTAACACCTAGGCATCCCTATAACCTAACACCTGGGCATCCCCATAACCTAACACCTAGGCATCCCTATAACCTAACACATGGGCATCCCCATAGCCTAACACCTGGGCATCCCCATAACCTAACACCTGGGCATCCTCATAACCTAACACCTGGGCATCCCTATAACCTAACACATGGGCATCCCCACTATCTAACACATGGGCATCCCCATAGCCTAACACCTGGGCATGCCCATAACCTAACACCTGGGCATCCCCATAACCTAACACCTGGGCATCCCCATAGCCTAACACCTGGGCATCCCCATAGCCTAACACCTGGGCATCCCCATAACCTAACACCTGGGCATCCCTATAACCTAACACCTGGGCATCCCCATAGCCTAACACCTGGGCATCCCCACAGCCTAACACATGAGCATCCCCATAACCTAACACCTGGGCATCCACACTACCTAATTTCTTGGCATCTTTATAGCTTAATATCTGGGCATCTTTATGACCTAACATCTGGGCATCCTCATTACCCAGTGTCTAGGCATCTCCTTAATCTAACACCTGGGCATCCCTACTACCTAATTTCTTGGCATCTTCATAACCCAACATCTGGGCATCCCCATTGCGCAATGTCTAGGCATTCCCCCAGCCTAACCAGCCACCATGGCAACTGATACCCATACAGCTGGTCCTGCTCTGCCCCCTCTCTGGGCACCCTGTCCAGTTCTTGTCCCTGGGGAAGAAGCCTTCCTGTCTCACAAACCGCAAAGCGGCTCTCTGAGGATAGACACGTTCCTCCCACAGGCAATTCCAACCTAGTCTACGCCATCATCCGTAAGCGTGGAGTCTTCCACCAGCTGGCCAACCTGCCCACTGACCCACCCTCCATCCATAAGGCACTTCAGCGGCGGCGGAGGACGCCGGAGCCCCTGTCCCGAGCCGGTTCCCAGGAGGGCGCTTCCATGGAGGGTTCCCGCCCTGCTGCCCCCGCAGAACCAGGCACTCTTAAGACCAGCCTGGCAGCCACCCCAGGTCTGGACGCATCAGGCTGGGATGCTGAGGGGCTCGGTTGGGGATGGCACTGCTAGGGAGTGGCTTTGTTCCTGTCTAGAGATCTGAGGAAAAGGAATTCAGCAGCATGTGGGGGGGGGGTGCAAGCATTAGGTGTGGGGGTTGTGGGGAGGGACAAGGACAGGCCTCAGAGCTGAAAGTGGCTCTAGGAGGGAAGGACAGACACACTGCCTCTGCCCTGAATCGGGGGCACACAGGCTCTTGGGTCAGAAGGGGCACTATGTCCCTCCCTCCTGTGTCCCACCCAGGCATCGACAAGCTGACAGAGAAATCGCAGGTATCAGAAGATGGTACCTTGCGATCCCTAGAGCCCGAATCCCAGCAAAGCTCAGCGGAAGGCAGCCCATCTGAGGGGGTAGGTATTGGGCACATCTGGGGGTGGTGTTGAATGTCACTTCATTGGAGGGGTGGGCAAGGCTAGGACACTCCGAGGTTGTTGTATTAGAACAAGGCAATCAGCTCTGGTGTTGCTGAACCAGGGGGAGGGGGCCATTTACAGACCTTGCTCCCTTGTTTACTGGTCACAGCAAAGCCTTGTGACCTTCGGGTTCCTCATCCATTAGCCTTATCTGAGTCTGGCCTTTACCCTGCCTTCTCTGTCAGCCCCCAGCCCTAAACCTGTCACTGGGCTGGGCTGGGCTGGGCTGGGCTTTGGGCCCAGGGCAAAGGGTATAGGTCTGGGCTCACCCTCTGGTTTAGTAAATCTCCCCCATAGGCCTGCAGTGGGGCCCTGAGGAGACACGGTGGTGCCCTATGGCTACACGCGGTACCATTCCTTCCCTGGTCACTTTTCATTCCTTTCTGGGAACCAGGAGCCCAACCAAACGTGGAGAGAGCAGCGGCGGTTGTCCAATGCATCAGCCAGTGGCCAGTGGAGCCCAACATCAGATTGGGTGAGGGACACACTGGGGGAGGAGCTGGAAGCTGGGGTTTGGGCAGATGGTACTCCGTCCCAGGAAAGACTAGGCAAAGGAGACCAGACTGAGGAGAGATAGTCTTTCCAGTTGCGTGACCTTGCTTCCTGTCAGACCTTTTCAGCAGTTGCCCACATGGCCCATTCCTCTGTCAATCACCCTCACTGAGTTCCTCCCCAAATCGCCTCCACTCCCTGTGCATTTCCTGTGGGCCCCGCTGATTGCTCTGGATGGCCATAATAAACGCCCTTATGATTGTGCCATCCAGCCATCCCGGGGATTAGAGGGGACAGTCTTCCGGAAGGCACGGGGCACGGCAGCTGTCCCCTTCATAGGCCCTGCTTGGTGCAGGCCACACTTGGTGCAGTGTCACGTGCACATTTCCTGTCCTGGGGAGCCTGTGGCTCTGGGTCAAGGTCAAGCCTGTCCCATAGCTCTGGGTGTGGCGGCTTTCACAGATCTTGTCGTGGAAGACAAAGCTGCCGCTGCAGACCATCATGCGCCTGCTGCAGGTGCTGGTTCCCCAGGTAGAGAAGATCTGCATTGACAAGTGAGTCCAGATGCTGGGCAGGCAGGCGGCCTTGTGGAGGGCTGAGCCCAGGCGGCGTGGGGTGGGTGTGATGGGGAGGACACGTGAGCATGCTGGAGGCCCCGCCTCTTTGTCCAGGGGCCTGACGGATGAGTCTGAGATCCTGAGGTTCCTGCAGCATGGGACCCTAGTGGGGCTTCTGCCCGTACCCCATCCCATCCTTATCCGCAAGTACCAGGCGAACTCGGGCACGGCCATGTGGTTCCGCACCTACATGTGGGGCGTCATCTATTTGAGGTGAGCCCTGCGAGGAGTAGGGAAGTTGCATCCTGGGGTGGGACCGCCCGCCCACCAGGGACTTAGCTCTGGTGTGGCTCCCTCCACAGTGGGGCTGACGTCCGATCGATCCGGTGGAGGGTCGATAGGCGTCACGCAGCGTGGATGCGTCAGGATGGGCGTGGCCTTGTAGCTACCTACCTAGCTCTTTCATGGGGAGGGGGTTCTACAAAGTACCCCCTTCTAGAAGGTGATAGCCCGCTCCCCATGTAGGAACGTGGACCCACCCATCTGGTACGACACTGACGTGAAGCTGTTTGAGATCCAGCGGGTGTGAGAACGGAGACCTGTGGGACTAGGACAGGGAGGGCTGGTCCTAGTCCCCAGGGCTCCCCCAACCCACAGTTCTGAGCTTTAAAGGTCCGTTATCAGGGTGTGGGGCAAGTAGGTTGGTCCTGGATGGCGGGTCCTGGATGGCAGGTCCCAGGAGCCCATTGTGGCTGGAGACAATAGGGAGTGGGGGAAAAAAGTGCCCCCTCTGCCCTCTAGGCTGTTCTCCTGGGAGCCTCTTGCCTCCAGAGATACAAGTCCCACCACAGCCCCTTCTCCTTTAAGCCCTGGCCTTGTGCTGCCTGCCCCCAGAAGCTGCCAGGTCACTGTGCCCTAATAGGTTTCTCCAAAAAGGAGCCATGTGCTGCCCCGTGGGGTACCTGGTCATGGTCAAGGAAGTCCTGGCCACCTCACCTGAGACTACTGTGGCCAGGCCCTCTCCCTGCCAGGGCCCTAGGGGAAAGAGTGGCTGAGCTGCTGGCTGAGGAGGCTGGGGTCTGGCAGCTTATAAAGCCAGACTGGAGAGTGTGCCTTTAGGGGCTTGGAGTGGGGTTTTGAGGGTCCCCTGTTGCTGACCTCGGGCCAGTAGTTGTTGCTTGGCTGGTGGAGCCTGAAGGATGTCAGTGTCTCTGCATTACCCACTGCCTGGGTAGTGGGGGTGCCACACTCTACTAGCCCCAGCTCTGGCCTCCGGGTCTCCCTTGCCCCACCTGTGTCAGTACAATCTTTGCTCTGTACAATCGGCCACTTCACACAATAAAATGTCCCTCTCTGTGCTGTGCCTCTGTGCCTGGAGCTGGGGGAGGTGTCTGGCTAGGGCACTTATCCTCAGGGTAGCTGGGGACTCTACACCCCAGAATCTATCCCCTGAGGGCCTTTGCCCCCTTAACTGAGCCCTTATCTATCATTTGGGGCGGGCAGAGGGGGGACTGTGAAAGTGCATCTGGGCTCTTGTCACCCAGGGTTTAACTGTGGCTACCAGAGAAAAGCCCACACAGGAGAAGCCAAAGGCCTGACTAAGCTCTTTGGATGGTCTCAGGTAGCCACACAGAGTGCTGAGGCGGCTTAGGTCATCATCTCTGGGCTTGACAGTGGAGCATCATGGGAGCAGGGGGATTCCAGGAAAGGGCAGAGCCGTGGCTGCAGGACCAGGGCCACACTCTTGGGGCCTCGCCCTGGACATATTTGTTCTGGGCTCAGAGAGATGGATGGAGTGCTGGTGTGGCCGGCTTGCTCACCTTCCTGCCCCACCCAGTGGCTCAGAGGACCAGACAGGCCTGGGGACTGGGTAGGAAGAGGCCATAGTGACCACCCATAGTGAACCAGTTGCAAAAATGTCCCGAGGCTCCATTTCAAGAGACAAAGGGTGGAGGTCAGGGCTGTGCAAGCCCAGACCCATCTCTTCCTGCTTGCCCATGGATCAGACAGGGAGGATGTGGTGTAGACCACTCCTGGCTGAGGAACGGGACTGTCCTGCTTGCGAGCACCATCTTTCCTACCACACCTGCAGTGGCAGTTCTGTCCCCAGGAACAAATGCCACAAAGGCCGAAATGGAATCGATCAAACAAACAGGGTTTATGGAAGCAGGAAAGAGCTGTTGGGCCCTGCCTGGCAGCTAATTGATGAGCTCATTAGGAGATGGGGGCGGGGCAGGGGTGCCTGCCAAGCAAGTGCTAGGTTCTGAGCTCCCAGTAGGAATTCTGAGCCTCCTGGATGCCCCTCCCACCGGAGAAATCAGCCTCTTCCAGCCCCCAGACTTCCATGACTTCATACTGACCCTCACAGACAGTAGCTTTTGCCCCCGGGGTGCATCCTCAACTGTGTGGACTACTGTGAAGAGGCAGGCTTGTGCTCAGGCTCTTTTTCCAAGCTCTGCCCTTTGAGCTGGTCCAGGCATAGCCTCTCCTCTCGGTCAGGTTGATGAGATGCCAATTTGGGATTCCCCAGGCAGGTTTCTGCACCTCTTGATGTGTCTGCCCAGATACCCCAAGCTTCCTTTTCTGCCTTGGCACTTTCGGGGTTCCTTCAGCACTCAGGCCCCCAGGTAGACCTCCACCAGTCCCCCAACAGAGTGCATGCGGTAGAAGACCCCCAGAGGCAGGCCGAAGTTGACAATGGTGAACCAGGTCCTGTAGCCATAGAAGTCCTTTTCCAGCCCATTCTCAAACTCGGGGTGTATGCCGAACGCGGGCATCATCCACAGCTGGGGAGAGAGGAGGCTGCTGGGTGAGGGAAGGGCTTGCCCAGACCCAGTGCTTGCTGCAGCGCTGTCCCCACATTATCATCCTGGGACTTTCAGAGCAAGGTCTACCTGCCCTGGGTCTTTCTCACCCCATGACACAGAGGGCCCTGGCTACCTCGGCTTACCCAAGGCCAGCCTGAGCCCCAAGAGGGCTGCTTCTATGCATGGCTACTGGTAGGACCTCCCAGCCAGCAATCTATGCTGCCAAGCTCAACTGTTTGTGCCCTAAGCCCCGAGCTCAGGCTGTTTCTGCTACTTACAGCCACCTGCGTCCCATTTTCCAAAGCCCAGATCAGCCTTATCCACCTCCCAGAAACCTGCCTTGGCTCTTGGGACCCACACTTCCGTTTCTGAACTCCTGACACAGTTTAAAGTCAATTTATCATTTCTTCTCTGCATGGACCAGCTGTTGTTCCACATCTGCAGTTTTCAGTGCTTTTTAGAGGCCAGTGCTTTTTAGACAACCCCGGAGTTGTCCCCTCCCTGCCGCTTACAAGCTATGAGAGCTGGGACTGATCAGACAACATAAGCCTAAGTTTGTATGAGGGGGACGCATAGTAACATTGCCTGTCCTTTGGAGGGACCATGATGATTAAAGGCGATGTGGAGATAGTGCACTGGCCTTTGAGTCTGTGACTTAGCAGCCACTAGAACCTGCGGGATCAATGCCAACCTTATCCAACACAAGTAGTTCTGGGCTGCTCTTTTGGCCAAATTCAACGGATGATGAGTTCGGTGGTCATTTTCTGATGGATCCCATGGCATCTCCCCCATCTAGATCTTACACTTGTCGAAGTCAGAATCTCACACATTTAAAGTGCATTTTGCTAGGTGCTGAGCGCGTTAATTTGTGCCAGGCAGCTTGCAGGGAGCTGCTGGAGACACCCCTGGCTCTCAAAGCAACATCAGGCTCATTGGGAAAGGGACGAGTGACTTTCTGAGTGAGGGGCTCTGGGTCCACACACCACACCCACGCCCCGCGAGTTTTCTGCCCAGCCACTCACCGTGATATTGCAGAGGATGAGGAAGAGCGAGATCTCCTTGAGCATCCTTCGTTTCCAGTTGAGGTGACTGTAGGAGTGGATGTAGGCCCTTGAGGCTCTCCGTAGGTCCTGGCCCAGCTCCCGCAGGGAGCCTCTGCGGGGCAGCTCAGCATCCTGTTTCTCCGTCACACCGGAGAGCACCACGGGCTCCCAGAGGGGGCGGCGGTGCAGGCCCTCGATGATGAAGAGATTCTGGGTGATGTGCTGCAGGATAAGCAGCAGTGAATAGGCCAGGATGAGCTGGTTGAGCAGCTCGTGTGGCTGTGTGGCCACGATGGCCACGATGGAGAAGTAGGCGATGCCCATCTGGCCCAGCGCGGCGCCCATCAGCAGCACCACATCCAGGCTGCGCGTGGGGTTCTTGAGCGTGTCTAGTTCTCGTTCCTCCAGCCCATGGATGGCTGTGCCTGCCAGGCACGCCAGGCTCATGGCGGGCAGGGCGGCCACGTAGAACGCATAGTAGAGGGTGAAGTACTGGCGGGCTATGTCGGGGCCACTCGCCTCGATCTGGAAGAGCACAAAGACGCACACGCCAGCCACCAGTGCCAAAAGGCCCAGCAGGGGCCCGAAGATGGCCCCGTGTAGGCGGAAGGGTGGTTTGTTGGGATGGGCACCTGAGTGGGCTGCCAGGCGGCGGCCCACGTTCTTCCACATGACGAACAGCACGGCGCAGCAGATGAGGCAGTACTCGGTGCTGAAGGGATAGAGCATCAGGTAGCCTTTCCGGAAGACCTCGCACACCGTGGCATTGAGGCACATGCAAGTGTTGGTCCCGTTACCTGAGAGGGGGACAGGGCGGGGAAGGGCAGCTTTTCAGGCAGGTCCTGTACTGAAGAAAACCTAGTGGCACCGATCTCACCCACCTCCTGGAGCGTGCTGGATTTGGATGGGACCCAGCCAGATGTGCATTTTACAGATGTGGAAACATCTGAGGCTGGAGTACAGAAGATTGGAAATCACGAAAGGATTTCTGTTTTCACGAAGGGATTCAAGGCTTTGGGTGCCAGACTTTCGTAAAGCACCTCAGACATGCTGTTGCTGATGCCAAGCTTTGCCTCCACGTGCTGCTTGGCTGGCAGAGCAAACCCATCATTTGCAATATGAAATCGGGCTGCCACACCCGAATGCAGCACCTACTGGGCTAATTAGAAGTCAGCCCCTCTGGGTGAGTGGAGTGCATGGTGTCACACACTGGGGCACATGGGTGCTGGAGGGATTGAGCTAAATCCAAGTCAAACTCTGGGCTATGCATCCAGTACTAGGAAAAGCAGGGGACAGGGAAGGAGCCAAATGCCACCTGTGGGAAGCAAATGAAAACCCTCAAGGTTGTTAATTAGAAAATAAAAGAACCTTAACGGGGCTGGAGAGATGGCTCAGTGGTTAAGAGCACGGACTGCTCTTCAAAAGGATGGGGCTTCAATTCCCAGCACCCACATGGCAGTTCATAACTGTCTGTAGCTTCAAAATCTAACACCCTCACACCAACATACATGCAGGCAAAACATCAATGCACATTAAAAAAAAAAAAAAAAAAGAACCTTAACGGGAAGCTGGAGAAATGCTTAGTGGGCTGCTGCTGCAGGAGACCCAGCTTCAGTTCCCAGCACTCACACCAGATGCTCGCAAACACCTGTAACTCCAATAACCAACGGATCCGATGCTCTCCTGCCTCTGCAGACACCCACCACACGCATGTGCACAGATTCTTCTCATACACACATAGCCACACACAAAACCTTATCACTAAGAATAAAATAAATTACCACAAAAAAAAAAAGAAAGAAAAAGAAAAAAAATTAGACTCTTTACCAAAATGCCAAGCATGGTGACACACACTTACAATCCCAGGGCTTGCAAGACAAGCATAGAAGGATTGCAAAGCCAGGCTAGGCTGCATAGCTAAACTCTGTCTCAGAAAGCCAAGGGTTAGGAATGTGGCTCTGAGGTAGAGCACTTGCCTAACATATGGCCCTGAGTTTGAACCCCTATACTGCCAAAACAACAAACTTGGAATCGCACCTGACGTGTGTAATACCAACACTTGGGAAACTGAGGCAGAAGATCAGGAATTGGGGATCAGCCTTGGCTACATAAAACCCTGTCTCAAAAACCGTAATCAACTATATTGTATATGTGGGCTGTGTGTGTGTGCATGTGTGTGCACACAGGTTTGATGTTGATTCGTCTTCTTTAATTGCTTCTCCACCTCATGTTTTGAGGCAGGGTCTCTCATTGAACCTGGAGTTGACTGTTTTAGCTAAACTGACTGTCCATTGAGCCCTAGGAATTACACAATAATAATTAATTGAAGCTGTGGGTGTGGCTCGGTGGTAGAGTGCTTCCCTAGCATGGATGAGGCTTTGTCCCAACCCCTGGCCACAGACATGACACACACACACACACACACACACACACATCTATGATGTCATTTGACCAATGTTCCTCCTTTGCACTTTTTTTTTTGTGTGTGTGTGTGCAAAGTACAAACAGAATGTGAAAGACGGCCTCAACATACAGACATGCCATGATTCATGTGCTGGGTGTGTCGATGCCTGGGAGCTGGTGCATGCAGGTCATGATGCCACCTGTGGGTGGGGCAGGCACATAGGTGTGGCTGAATCCCACAGACTGCAAGCTCCTCATATGGGTTTATGGGATGTTGCTTCAAAAGGTGGACTATACAGGTTCAGGATTGGCCAGATGGGATAATCTAGGGAGTTTTCTACCCACAAGTCTCCTCTTCCTCCTGGCATGTTTAGATATTAAGATTGCATTAGGACAGCATTCCTTTCAGCCCCAAAGGCTTTTTAGTCTCTTACAGGTAAAATACAAATATCATGGGTTGGAGCATGCCTGAAGGACTTGTCAGTGACCAACTCAAGTAGAATTAGTGGCTGGCTTGTTGACAGCACCATGGCTGCAGGGATTGGAACATGAAGGGAACCATTGATGCATGAAGTGTGTGTGTGTGTGTGTGTGTGTGTGTGTGTGTGTGTGTGTGTGTGTATACATGCAAGTAGACACCAGAAGACACCCAAGAGGGTGTTATTCTTTAGGAAGTATCTCTTCTTCTCCTCCTCCTCTTCCTTCTTCTTCCTCCCTCCTCCTCTTGACAGTCTTTTATCAGTCTAGCATTGTCAATTAGGCTGGCTGGCTAGTGGGTCCTAGAAATTGACTGATCAGGCCATCCTTGATCTATCTATCTATGTATGTATCTATCTATTGAGACAGGGTTTCTCTGTGTAGCCTTGGCTGTCCTGGATGTTTTTTAAGGACAAGAGCTCACTGTGTAGCTCTAGTTGACTTGGAACTCACTATGTAGATGAGGCTACCCTTGAACACACAGAGATCTACCTGCCTCTGCCTCCTGAGTACTGGGATTAAAGGTATGTGCCACTGTGTCTGGCTATGCCTAGCTTTTTAAAATGTGGGATCCTAGGAACCAAGTTCAGGTTTCTGCTTGTGTGGTAATCACTTTATAGACAGAGCCATCTCCACAGCCCACACTTTTCTGTTTAACAATGACCAGGCCTTGAGTGTGCTCCCAACTTTATAACTATATATGCTTCCATAGTGTGTGTGTGTGTGTGTGTGTGTGTGTGTGTGTGTGTATGTGTGTGTGTACAAATGTGATGGGGGAAGTTCTGGTCCCCTTTGTACCTGCGAATTTTTCCATGAGGGCATCCAGCTCAGCCTCGATCTCACGGTGCATGGAGTCGTTGGTCACAGCCAAAACCCACAGCAGCAGGTTTGTGGCCAGAGTCAGCATGAGGCCACACCTGGAGGAAGGGCCACGCTCTGCTCATACTCTGAATAGCTCCCAGGGCCCCATCTTCGCCACCCACTGCCCTTGGGGTGACCACTCAGTCTCAGAGGTAGACAGAAGGTAGTGGTAAGATCCCAGGAGCCCTTAGGAGTCACTTGGGCTGCACCTTACACTATCCCACAGCTCCAGGCCCCTCCTGTCTGGGGAAACTGGGTGAGGTGTGGAAACAAAGAGGCCCAGGAGACTCCTCCCAGAGAGACATCTTACCTGGTGAAGTTGGTCTGCACCTGGACACAGTCCTTACAATGTCTCCAGAGCACCCAAGTCTGAAAGAGACAGGGCCTTGAGCCCAGGGGCTAGTGGTGTGCTGGTACATAGGGGAAACATCACAGCTCTGTGTTTTTTGTTTGTTTGTTTGTTTGGTTGGTTGGTTTTTTGAGACAGGGTGTCTCTGTGTAGCCTTGACTGTCCTAGACTTGCTTTGTAGACCAGGCTGGCCTTGAATTCACAGCGATCCACCTGCCTCTGCCTTCCAAGTGCTGGGATTAAAAGCATGTGTCACGACCACCCAGTGTGTGTGTGTGTGTGTGTGTGTGTGTGTGTGTGTGTGTGTATGTGTGTGTGTGTGTTTCAGTGGAAGACCCCATAAGGAGGCCTTGGTTGGAATCTTGGCTCTGCCATTTCCTTTTACTGTGTGGCCAGTGGTAAACAACTCTATGCTGTAGTTCCCTCAGCTATGAAAAGGGACTCGATTGCTACTTCTTGAGGAGGGGGAGATACCTAGTCAGAGGAGACTAAGGGTGATGTAAATAGAGCACAACAGAGAGTCATGGAGAAGCAGGGATATCTGGGAGCTGGGCTTAAGTATGCACAGGCACATACAGGCAAATGGGTTTCTAGATGTCTACATCTGAGAGACAGGTATGTGTGCAGAGGAGCATGTGTGTGGGTGTGGATACACAGAGGTGGGCTGTGACTGACGTGTGTCTACACCCTGGGGCCTGGAGACATTGCCTATGTGGCTGGTTTTAGTATAGGTTGGGTGGTACGTGTGTCCCCGGAGGTATGGGGGGGCGTGAGAGAATGATCACCTGGACACTCATAAAGACAATCTCAATGACTGGGAAGATGAGCTCCACTTCTGACTTGCAGTGAATGTGGCTCACGTCATAGCCCATGCGGAATACGTTCAGGAAGATGGTACAGCTGCCGAAGAGCACCAGGGAGCCTGGCCGGGAGAGCAGGGGCAGGCGGGGCTAGACACCAGCCCTTGGATACCTTCTCCTTCCCCCAGCCCTCTCCACCCACGCAGCACCGAGCACTCACCCCTAACCCAGATGGGGCCCGCGTGAGGGTCACGGTACAGCACTGCGTGGGGCTTCCGTGTGGTACCCACAGCATAGTAGAGGAGCCACAACAGTGAGAGGACCTTCAGCGCGGCCAGCAGGATCCACACGTCCCCCAGAGTGACAGCCACATTGTTGAAGATCATGCTACAGATGAAGGCCCCACCCAGAAATACCACGTTGAGGGCCAGGAGCCCCGAGAAGAGCTGCCCCGCCTTCTGGGCCTGTCGGTCTCTCCGCAACAGCAGCGAGAAATGCCGTGCGAGCCAGGACTTCTGCGCTGGGGGGCCTGGGCGTCCTGTGTGCTTGGTCTCCATGCCTGCTTGGTCATAGGTAGATGATGCTTCAGTGGTCTCTGATGCTGCGGAAGGTATGGGTGCAGCCTCAGCAGGGGCTGGAGAGGGAGAGAGATTAAATAGATTTGTCTGGCAAAGGGCCCTGGGTTGGAGCTCAGCCCAGATCCTAGCAACTGTGTGATGGAAACATACTATGGAGCCTCTCTAGTTGGGACACTGGAGCTGCCCCAAATACCTGATGGAACCTAAGGTTGAGACAGACCAAGAGCCATACAGAGGCCCTGCTTGCTGCTCAAGGGCACAGAGGATTGTTTTGAATACATGGAGGGGCCATTTCTCCTTCCCCAATCATGACTGGGCCACCTCACTTCTCAACTTAATGCCATGTCCTAAAGTGGGAGTGAGATGATTTTTTTTTGTCCAGGCAGTGAGGGTCTCTCTGTCTCTGTCTCTCTCTGTCTCTGTCTCCCTCCCCCTCCCCTCCCCTCCCCTCCCCCCCCCTCTCTCTCTCCTGTCACTGGATATTTTTCAGAGCTGGAGCATCCATCAGCTAAAGTCAGTGTGGACCTGGCAACTTATGGAGGAACTCTGTGTGTGACATCAGGAGCACACGGGGCTGTCTCCCTGATAGTGACCGTCCAGTGTTGTCTTGGGTAGGATCCTGAGGTTGAGTCTGGGCTTGGTGGGAAAGAATACTACTCTGGGGGTGTGGTCTGGAATAATACCCTATTAAGGTTACACTGGAGTATCTATCTATAGATGCTGACAAGGTCTAGATGACACCCACTGGGTTCACAATAGAGTTTCTTCCGGAGGAGGGATGAAGGGACCGGAAGAGGGAGAGTTCTTTCTAGCTTCAGCGTTCTTCTTAAATAATAATTAAAAACAATTAGTAAAAATAAAATTCATCTTAAAACTCATTAAAGGGTCAGGCGTGGTGGCGCACGCCTTTAATCCCTGCGCTCGGGAGGCAGAGGCAGGCGGATTTCTGTGAGTTCGAGGCCAGCCTGGTCTACAAAGCAAGTCCAGGAGAGCCAAGGCTACACAGAGAGACCCTGTCTCGAAAAACAAACCAAAAAAACAAACAAAAACTCATTAAAGGTTTGGAAGAAAACCTGTGATTGATTTGCAGTGCCTGCCATGTGTATAGGCTGGCCGAGGATCAGCATGAGTGCTGTGCACTTGACTTGAGCTGCACCAACTTCTGTTTCCCCCACTCTACTCCTGCCTGTCCTGTGAACGCACTGAATAACAAGAGGCCACGGCCTTGACTCTCCTTTTTTCCTGAATGTCTCTCACCATCATCTGCAGCTTTCTCTCAGGCCAGCCACTTGCTCGAGCCTAGCCTTTGGGCCACCCAATAGTTGCAGTGCTGTCCCTTTGGGCCACCTTGGGCACTGCACCTCCCCAGTGGGACTGAGTTGCAGGAAAGAACGCATGGCTCTACCGCTTCTGCATGCGTCCAAGAGCTGCTCCCCCCAGAGCCCCTGCCACCAGGCATTCTTGCTTCAGGGCTGTCAGTGCATACTGACCCACCTCCTGCTTTTTTTTTTTTTAATATTCATTTATTTATTATTATATATACAGTGTTCTGCCTGCATGTACACCTGTAGACCAGAAGAGGGCATCAGATCACGTAACAGATGGTTGTGAGCCACCCTGTGGTTGCTGGGAATTGAACTCAGGACCTTTGGAAGGGCAGGTGGCCACTCTTAACCACCATGTCTCCAGCCCCTCCCCCCCCACCTCCTGCTTTGTAATGCTCACAATCCTGGGGAGTTTCTGGGTTCACAGCTCCTAGGCGTGAGCTGAGCCCCATCTTTGCATCCCACCAGACCCCAAGGCTGTCCATCCCAGCTCCCACACCGCCCGCCCGCCCGCCTTCCTCCTTTCATTCCATTCTTTCCCTCTCCCTCCTGGTTTCTCTTTTTAGCTTCCTTTATAGACTAGCTCTGTAGCCCAAGCTGGCCTTGAACTCTCAATTCCCTGCCTCTGCCCTCCCATGTGCAGGGATTATACACACCTGCGCCGCAGTGCCTCCCTGGCTTCTTAGATTGACCTCTGCCTTCCTCTGGAACCTATCTGCTCTCTCTTGGACTGGCTTTCCTGCTCACGGTGCCTGCGCCCCTACTGACAACCCTGCAAAGACAGCCAGTTGCCCTCAGTATAGAGTCTGAGACTTATGGGACTTTTCTGAGCGGAACAAGGCAATGTGTGCTAATGAGGGCCCCATCCACACAGAATTCAGGGAACAGTGGCTGCTGCCACCTTCACCTACCTCCCCAGCACTGCCTCAGGCCCCAGCGCTCTCCCCATGGGCTGCCGTGCCCTGCTATAGTTCCCAGAATGCCTCTATTCGGCTCGCCTCCCTGTCTTTGCACATGGCCCCATCCTTTCTCTATGGCTCCCACCCCCCTTGCTCTTCGGTGACTCTAGCTGGTTCTTGAGGACTCACCCAGGCTAAGCGAGGAGGGTCCTTTCATGCCACTCCCAGCATCCCTTGCTCATTTGCATTGCCCAGCATCTTCATCAATGAAGCTTTGCTCTCTCTGTCTGTCCCCCAAGATTAGTGGTTCTCAATATTCCTAATGCTGTGACCCTTTAATACAGTTCCTCATGTTGTGGTGATCCCCACCCCCAGCCATAAAATTATTTTCGTTGCTACTTTATAACTGTGATTGTGCTACTGTATGAACTGTAATGTAAATATCTGTGTTTCCTGATGATGATCTTAGGCGACTCCTGTAAAAGGGTCAGTCAACCCCCAAAGGAGCAATGACTCAGAGGTTGACAGTCACTGCTCAAGACCCCACTAGGAGACCCTTACCACACCAGCCTTACCACCGTCTCTCTGGGACCCTATCCCCCCCACACACACCCCCTGAGCAGTACTGAGAATTGATACCTTCCTCTCTTCTCTGTTGGACAGTGAAGAACTAAACTTGAGGCCCTTTTCAAGATTTTATAAACAGCTCTCTCTTGTTTGCTGGTCCATGTTGTCATCCTTGGGCCAATTCTACCTCCTCCCTGTCCAGCCCCTGGCCACAGCCCAGGCTGCTCCTCTCCATTCAAGGCCAGACAGAAGACTTCGTGTTTCCTGGGTGGTTTCTCGGCTCCCTCTTCCGCTCCCACCAACGACCCTCACCCAGTCTCTTCAGAAGGAAGCTTTCCTTCCACCCAAGTAGACATGTGGCTACTTTGCTGGGCCACTCCTCTGCTGAATGTGCACTATTATGGGCTGGTCCTCTCAAGATCTGGCACTACTCCTGGGCAGAGATGAGGTCCTGTCTAAAGCCTCCCAGCTCAGCGTGTACCCTGGACTCTGGCTGTTGGGAGTGGGGGAGTTTCAGCACCTGAGTTTCGGGCAGAGACCCTGCCCATTAACCCTATCCATCCTGGTACAGCCGAAGAGGTATTTCAGATGGTTATCTTTCACTTCCCTCCCCCTGGTTGAGCAAGGTAAGGCTCCCAGGACACCTCCCTGCTCCTTTTCTGACAGCCCTGGTGGCTCCACCTCATCTTATCCACAGCCTGCTGATCAAGAGCCCAGATGGCATTTAGCATCTCTGTGATCTTGGCCAAGCTACTTAGTTTCTATAGTCAGTGTCCTCATCCATCGGTGAAATGAATGCACAACTTTGGGATAGTGATGCCTGGTGCTCAACAAGTCCCACTAGCTCACGCTCCATCCAGCTGGTGTCGTTCCCCCCCCCCCCCCCCCCCGCCCCCCTCGTCTCCCGGAAGGAGCCCTGTATGTGACACACTGGCGCAGTACCACTGAGCTCCACCTCCAGCCTAACAAGTTACTGAATGAATAAATGAAGGAATGGATACATGATTACTACCTCAGGAGTTTTGTCAGAACTTAGAGATTTGTCGCATGAAAATACACGAAGAACCATGTCTGGTAGATGTTTGTGAATTTCCCCACAGATCAAGATCCCAGAGGGGACTGAAGGGTTGGAGTTTTTACTCAGGCTGCAGGCCGTGGGAGGGAGGCGGAGTGTGTGGAGATTCTGGAAAAGAAAGTTCCAGGTCCTCTCCCTTGGGAAGGTTCACACTCTGATGGCTTTCCTGTTCTCACGTTCGTGGTTCAGTGCTCCACCATTCAATGTAGGCAAGGTGTTAGGGTGGGCATCAAGGGGGCCAGAAAAAGCTACGTGCTAGAACTCCACCGCACTTGGCACGCCTCTCTGCATGACGCCAGCCCCAGGGAAGTCCTAGACACCAAACTGGTTTATGGGTTGCATTCAGAGGCGGGCGACGAAAGAAGAGGGACCGTCTGAACCACAGGGCGGGCAGTGCAGGGCCAGCTCCAAGGGAGGCTGAGGAGCGCGAACAGGGAAGCTTCGGGATTTTGTTCCGAGCAGGAGGAGGGAGAGACCTAGGCAGCCCTAACGTTATATTCTTTTAACTAACCACACATCCAGGTTTCTGGCTTTTTTCAGGCCTGGGCGCCCTATTTGGGCTGTAAGGACCCTTGAACCCGGGGTGAGGGATGAGGTGGAGAGGAGGATGGGGCGCAGAGCCAGAGTTGGGGGGTGCACGATTCAGAGGAAACAACCTCGGGTCGCCCCACTCATTTTGCCCTCCCCAATCCTTGCAGTCCCAGGCTCACGAACCCCACTTTGGAGCAGTGAGTGTGAGGACGAGTTTCTGAAGAAGATTCAGTCAGCTGTCCCCATGCGCTGGAGCACGGGAGCCCTACCTGAGGTCTGCGAAGCCATCGAAGCCATCGTCGCGGTCCCTACCCGCCTGGGTTGCAGCGCGGATCCTCTGGCCAGGTGAGGCCCCAAGCTCCCTGGGACAGATGCCTCGACGCCCTTTCCTCCCCCCCCCACCCCGCCCCCCCGAGAGACTGCGCAGCCGCCGCTCGGGCTCCAAGGCTCATCGATTTTTCTGTTGACTTTGGGAATCTCATTAATCCCTCGTTAATTATTCCACCGGGACTCGGGCACAGGCCGGGCAGCCAATGGCGAGGTGGATGGGCGAGAGGGCGTGGCGGGAGGCGGGGCGGACGAAGGCTGCAGGGTCTGGGTGGGGGCAGCCCCCAAGGTGGAATGGGGTGCTTTGTCCTCAGGCACGCCCACTGAGCTGCAAATGGGTCCCTCTCCTCTCTAGGTCCAGGTCACCTGTTTTCCACACCCTCCCTACCTGACCTAACACCAAAGTGGCCTTTCAGTATTATCTCTGTGCCTTAAAACATCACAACTGAAGAGAGCCAAGGTGAGAGATGAGATTAGGAGGCAGAGGAGAAGGTAGTACTTAGTCCCTTCTCTGGTCCTCCCTTTCTTGTGCCCCTTCCCTTTCTGCCTCACATCCCCACCACGCCTAGCCTTTACAGCCTCAAAGACCTATGGACTTCAAGCTCATGACAGAAGCAAGACACTTTCTTTCGATGTCCCCTGTTTTCTAAGTGTTACTATTTTCACCCCCAAATGTCATTACTCCCACCACAGCCCTCAGCCTAATACAGGCCTGGTTCTCCCTCTCTTCTGGCTGTGAGGCCTTCGTTCTAATCTTTGACTCTTACAAAAAAGGAAGGGGGTGGGGTGGGGAAGGCCTGGCTGGTGCTGATGAGAGGACTCAGTGGGTAAAGGCACTTGCCACCAAGCCTGATGGCCTGGTTCCATCCCTGGTACCTATAAAGTGAAGGGAGAGAATTGATTCTGCAAATTGTCTTCTGACCTCCACTGGTACACCACAACAGGTGAGAGAGAGAGAGAGAGAGAGAGAGAGAGAGAGAGAGAGAGAGAGAGAGGACGGCTGGACTCCCTAAGACCAATGCTGACCCTCTAGCTTTGGCTGTGCCTCCCGCCTGCCTCCATTTCTGTGCGCAGCTGTGGCAGAGCAGAGAGGGGGGATTTCCAGGGGGTCCTCAAGGACCTCAAGCTGAGGAAGTAAAGGGGGGCCCCTGGGCGTGAGGATTCCCCCAGCCTGCTACCAGGTTCCTAGCTGTACTCCTGCTTCTGACACTCCTGAGGTGATTTGAAGGAATAAGTCTACCGCTCAGGGTTAATGGGTTCAGATGGGCAGGAAAACCTCCCATAGTTCCACAGCACAGGAGGTTAACAGTGGCTGGCAACCATTGCCTGTTTCACAACAGCAAACAGAGGGGACTTTGAATGCTCCCAACACACTACTATAGTCTCCGTCTGAGGCACCCAATATGCCAGTGCTCAGATCTGAAACGCCACACTTACAATTGCTATCTATCAATTAAGCAGAACATATGAGCAGCAGCAACAAAAACCTCTGCTGCTCAAAAAAAAGAAAAAAAAAAAAAAAAAAAAGAAAGAAAGAAAGAAAGAAAAGAAAAGAAAAGAAAAAAAATAGAGAAAAAAAGTTTGAGGGCTCGGAGATAGCTCAGTCAGCAAAGTGTCACAAAACAAAGACCTGACTTGGCTCTCCAGCAGCACATAAAAGCTTGGGCGTAGTGTGGCACACTTATAATACAAGGCTGGAAGGAACAGGATGATCTCCAGAGCTTGGTGGCTAGGCTGATTTGGTGAGCTTCCCGTGAGAAACCCTTGTGGGGTTAAACGATGGGGCCTGGAGAGATGGCTCAGCAGTTAAGAACACTGGATGCCCTTCTAGAAGACCCACGTGGCGGCCGACAACTGTTTGTAGCTCCAGTTCCACAGGATCTGATGGCACATAAGTGGCAATACCAATGGTGGCTCACGGGTTAAAGCATTTGTGCAGATCCACAGAACTCACGGAAATGGTAAACGCCCTGTGGCTGTGGCAGCTTGTTTGCCATCCCAGTCTTAGAAAGTGGAGACTTAGAATCCCCAGAGTCAGCCAAATGAAGTGAGCTTTGAATTTGATTGAGGAACCCTTCCTTAAGGAATAAGATGAAAGTGGAAAGGTGAGTGATTCCTGACATCAGCCTCAGGCCTCCACATACCCTCACACACATGTACGCACACACACATACACACACTCGCACCTGCACACACGTGTGCACGCATATACATGAACACATGCACATGACCACACAATGGAGGACCGTGTGGAGAACTCCTGAGGTTGACCTCTGGCTCTCCACACACCTGCACATACGTGCAAGTGTTGTTAGCAGAAAGGTTCTGGCTTCTTTATAACTGCGAGCATCAGTTTCCTTTTTTGAAAAGCATGGGTACCAGATGAACTCAGTTCTCCCTAACTTCCCCTGCACCGTAAGAAAAGATGCTCACACTCCCCGGGCACTCCACTGTTTACTCCTGTCACTGTCACCCACTGTTTAGACAGTCTGCAGCTTGGACTCAGCTCAGCTCAACTATTGAAAAGGTAGGTGTCAGCTGGGACAAGAAGAGGGACAAATGGATGCCTTGCAGGTTTATTGGTTTCCAGGTCCAGACAGTGCACAGGCCACATGCCTGGGGTTAAAGAGAGGACCAGACACTGTATTTCCAGACCCTGTCTAGTCCCGGGGGAACGCTGCGGCAGCCGTCTCCCCGGCCTCGGTCTCCCTAGGCTCCAGGGTCATGCAAGAGGAGTAAATGGGCATGTCTTGGGTTTGACTTAAAAACGGCATCCTGGAAAAATAAACTTTAGTGAAAATTCTAGTCTGAGGCAGGCAGGAGTGAGTGTCTGCCTGATTCACTTCCAGGTGCTGGGCTTCCTCTGCCCTGTCTCTGCACGGAGCTTCAGGACAGTACGTAGACCTCCAGCAGACTGGAGACAGCATGCATTCGGTAGAAGATGCCGAAAGGCAGGCAGATGTTGACGATGGCTGCCCAGAGGGAGTAACCGTAAAAGTCCACCTCCACGGTATTGCTGAAGTGCGGGCGGGCTCCGAAGGCAGGCATGATCCACAGCTGGGGGGGGAGGTGGGGGGGGGGGAGGGAGGGGAGAGGTGTGCATCAGGAGCCTGCTTGTGACTTCTGTGGGCTTTGCTGGCCATGAAAGTATGGGGCCCCAACTTTCTAGTTTGGTGGCCATCAGGGACTGGAGTCTCACCCAGGGCTGACCTCCAGCATGTGGCGCTGAGGAAGTGTGTATAAAGGCACTGGCCCACACCCAAGCTGGCATCCACCTGCAGTCACTCCTCCTACCCTCTTATCCTGGCCTCCCCGTGAGGTGGGAGTTTCATTAGGTGACATGAGGATTTGATGCTAACAGCTGAAGCAGGGGCTGGCTTGAGGGCTGGTGGCAGAACGGAACCAGTCAAGCCTATGGGCTGCCCCGGCTTCAAGCCTCCCCAAGCTTTGCTTCTTTGTTTCATGTCTACTCCCTGTCCCTTTCAATGTGCGGAAGAAGTCCAAGGCTAGACTCCTACCTCACCTCCAGCTAAGAACTCAGACCTTATGGGTGTGGGATATGGGACAGAGGACCAGGTAAGTGTTCAAGGCCAGCCTAACCCCTGTCAGTCAACTCACCCCGTTCTCAGGGGACATCACATCCTCTCCGGAGAAGGATGCCAAGAGTGATTCTGCATAAGATGCTTGGAGCAAGAACTGCCTTTGGGAGGGTAGCTCCCAACAGCAAGGCCAGACTAAACTAACATGGGGCAAGGGCAGAGAAGCCCATACACCAAAGTGGGCCCCAGGCACAATGCGCTTCTGAGCCTCACTGCTTCTACTGGTGAAGCCACAGTTTGATGGTCGACTTTTTTTTTTCTTTAAAGTAAAATTGACTATTGGAAGTGTGCATGGGGGTCATATTCCCAGCCTTGGGCTATGCCTGCATTAAGAGTGTTTCTATATTAGGGATCTTCTGAGGTAGGATTTAGTCAAAACGGCTGGTTTTCTGTTGAGTCAGATTTCATTAGAGGCATTTTTTTTCTTTTTTGCTTGTGGTGCAGTTATCAGTTGGTGTAGGTGGGGGATTGGTTAAAGAACTCGCCCTGGAAACGATATTCTAGGGAGCTAGCACACAAGGATGTTCAAGTCCCTTACATAAAATGATACGTAAAATAAATTTTTGTTCATTTGCTTGTTTTTCGAGACAGGGTTTCTCTGTGTAACCTTGGCTGCCCTGGACTCGCTTTGTAGACCAAGTTGGCCCCGAACTCACAGTGATCCACCTGCCTCTGCCTCCTGAGTGCTGGGATTAAAGGCAACCACCATGCCCAGCCTGCATAAAATAATTTACACAATCCTCTAGTATACCTCAAATTACTGTGTTCAGAATATGTAAATAGTTGGTACTTTGTTTTGTTTAGGGCAGAATGACAAGAAAAAAACCCCATGTGTTCAATATGATTGGATTTTTTTCCCCTAATATTTTCCACCTGAGGGTTGGCTAAATCCTGGGGTATTGGACCTGCCGTTCCCACAGAAGCATGGTTCTGTCTTAGGTATTTCTGTGTTGCAGAGCATTGTCTACACTGGGGCATGGCTATGTTGGGCGTAGCTTTGCTGGGAATCTCTTTGGGGGGAACCCTCTTATGAGGGCTTCTGCATTGGGGTGCTTCCTTCCCGAGAACATACACGTACTGGATGAAGCCTCTCATTCTTTATACTTGGCTTTGCCAAGTCACCTGGGAGGGGGGCAGCTGTTGCGCGCACACACCCTTCTTCCAAGCCAGCCAGCCCTCCATCGCATCCTGCCAACAGACTGCTCACACTTACGCTGATCTCTGCAACTTCCTGAGGCTGCTCCAATTATTCTGAGAAGCAAGCAGGTCACAAGCTCCGGGGAGCAGTCACACCTCCCACCTGGGGAGGAGGGCCCTCACCCTCCACATCAGCTCTCAAATTCCCTCTCACTCTCACCCAGCCCCCATGTCAGCCTTCCCCGGGACCCCCTCCACCAGCTGCCTGCATGCCAGAGGGCTGGGACTCCATTCTCTCTGTGTGCCCCAAAATGCTGTTTGCCTAGAGACTGCAGTTGTCCCCTCTCTGAATCTGCTTCTATATAAGATCCTAGAATGAACCTGAGGCAAGGCAGAGAAGGTTAAGTGATCATCAAGTCTCCCCCGACCTAGGGGCACGCCCCCCCACTCACCCCGCCCCCCCCATCCCTCGACTACTCACGATGACGTTGCAGAGCAGGAGAAAAAGAGAGATGTCTTTTAGGCACCGACGTCGCCAGTGGCACCTGGGGGCTGAGATGATAGTCACTGGTTCCTGAGGACTTTCTGGGTTGGGGCTGACCAGCCTTGGGGTGGGTGGGCAGGAGGGCAAGGTATGGATGGCATCCAGGTTGGCGAAGGTGATACCCTGGCAGGGCTCCTTGGGGGTCGTTTCACGAGGCTCAGCCCCAGGGGGTCCCCGATGGAGGCTCTCAATAATGAACACATTCTGGAAGGTGTGCTGGGCAATCATGAGCAGAGCGTGGGACAGGTTGAGTGCCCCCATCAGGTCCCTGGGGGAGCCCACCACCACAGCCACGATGGAGTAGTAGGAGACCGCATACTGGCCCAGGGCGGCGCCCATCAGCAGGGCCACATCCAGGGTCCGCGTTGGGTTCTTATGGTGGTCCATGGCCCGACGGTCAAAACGATAGATGACCGAGCCGCTCAGGCTGACCAAAGTCATGAGCCCCAGACAGACGATATTAAAGCTGTAGTAGGTGACCAAGGCCTGCTGGGTGTGGCCTCTGTCTCCGCTCACCTGGACCTCGTAGAGGATGAAGACAGCCAGCCCTACAACAAAGAGCAGCAGGCCCACGACTGGGCCAGCAAAAAAGGTCTCCCGGAAGAGGCTGACCCTCGACGGCGGATGGCCGTGGCCGTGGGTCGCGGCGAGCAGCCTGCCCACGTTCTTCCACATGACGTACAGCATGGTGGAAGCAAAGAGGCTGTACTCGATGTTGAAAGGGTACAGGTAGAAGTAGCCTTGCTGGAAGATCTGGCAGATGGCTGTGCTGCAGGGGCACGGGTCTCCTCCAGCTGCGCCCCCTGCCCGCTCTGCTGTGGAGAGATGGACACAGGGCTGGGCTCTAGCCTCTCCCCTTCTGCCCTGTGACAAGCGAGGCCAGGAGTTCTCTTTGCCAGTTACCACTGCAGCCCAAAGGACGTCACCGTGCCTAGCAGCCCCACTCGTTCCATAATTATTCACTGTGCCAGACACGACAAGACAGACCGGTGCTGGAAATAACAACTAAAATAATACAAATCTGGGGCTAGCCGGGTGTGGTGGCGCCCACGCCTTTAATCCCAGCACTCAGGAGGTAGAGGCAGGCGGATCTCTGTGAGTTCGAGGCCAGCCTGGTCTACGAAGCGAGTCCAAGACAGCCAAGGCTACACAGGGAAACCTTGTCTTGAAAACCAAAACAACAAAACAACAACAACAACAACAAAACAAAAACCAACCAAACAAAAGTCTGGGGCTTGGAGAAGCCTCAGTTTGTAGACAGCTTATCTCATGCAGGCACAAGTGTGACTTTTACAGTGTCCGTGTAAGAAGCTCGGAACAGTGACACGGTGGTATATGTCTGTAATCCCAGTGCTGGGGAAGCCGAGGCAGGGGATCCCCTGGGGCTTGCTGGCCAGCCAGTGCAACTGAAGCTGTGAGGTCCCGGGTTAGTGAGATAACTTGTCTCGGAAAGTAAGGTGGAGGGCTGGCCTGATGGCTTGGCAGGTAAAGGTGTTTGCCACCAAGCCTGATGACCTAAGTGCAACCCCAGGGGCCCATGGTGGAAGGAGAGACCCAACTCCTGAGCTCTGGTGTACACACACACACACACACACACACACACACACACACACACACAGAGAGAGAGAGACAGAGACAGAGAGACAGAGAGAGAGAGAGAGAGACAGAGAATGAGAGAGAGACAGAGAATCCATAAATATATAAATAGCCATAAAGGATAAAAGAAAAGAAGGAACTGAGGAATCACTTCCCATTGACCTTTGGCTCTCGTGCACACACACACACACACACACACACACACACACACACACACACATGCACACGCGCACACACACGCACACAACCAGGAACACATACATATTCACACTACACAAATTAAAAAGGACACCACAACTATAAACCCACCAACCCCCATTCCTCCCTTTGTTCCCTGGGATAGGCAGAAGGAAGCACTCCCCCCCCCCCCCCCCGGGGCCAGCTCTCCCAGCTCTCCCCACAGCTGAATGCCCAGAGCTCCAGCTATTGTGTCCAGGCCCCCATCACGATGGATGCCTATCATTTCAGTTTGTGCCACAGCGAGGAGAATTCAGAACGTGCTGCCTAGGACACCTGGGCCTCCGCAAATGGCTCTTTTGCCCCCAGTACTACCAAAGCTGGATCTATGGATGAAGAAGCCGAGGCCCAGGGAGGTCTGAGAGTTGAGATGGGCGAGCCCAGGAGAAATGCCCAACTCCCAGCTTTCAGCCTCTCCTACTCTAGTTCTGTTAAGGTGACCGCATGCCTGGGGCTGTGTTGCCCACCCTCAGGATTCCCCGATGACACCAGGCAGCCCCTTTATCAGTCCTTCTGTGCTGGGGTCTCCTTGCAGGCTAGGGCCTTGCTTCCAGTCTCTGAAGCCTCCCTTGTGACAGTAGGGGTTCCGAGAACGTGCGGTGTCTTACTTATCTAGCTTGGTTCCGGACAGAGGAGAAGTCCGGAGAACTAGAACCTGTGGGCTGGGAAGGAAGGACCTTCTTTCTTAGGATAGCTCACTGGCTAAAAGCAAAGGTACGTTTGAACACGTCAATTTTAGGCTCCGTGACCTTGGGCAACCGCTTAACCTCTCTGCGTCTATAAAATGGAAACATTGCTAGGATTCACCTCCAACGGGAAGTTGTTAAGTAAAATGTTTGAGGCACGGGGCATTCATATGTCCAAGTGAGGTCATCGTGATAGCCCCACACTGGGGTGTTTCTTGTCTTCTTTCCCAGCTGGAAAGGTTAAACCACTCTGTCTCCCTTCTGCTTCCTCGACCTCATCACCTTTTCCTCAGGAAGCCTAGGCTCCTTCACAATTAAATGGAGACTTGGACAGTATGGCCAAGACTGGACCCTCAAGGATGAGGAAACACGCTGTCTTGTTCCTTGTTGCCTCACCCCACACTCCTGAGGGAGTGCCTGGAGGGGGAGGAGCCCCTGCCCCACCTTTTACCTTTACCACCATGGTTGACTGGCTGTGAACATGCAAAGCGCCCGTCCAGTGCCTGGCAGCCAAACGGCCAGTGCTAACAGGGAACTTACGGGCAGGGGCGAGGCGGGTGTGGCTGGTGTTGCCGTGAGAACCACCGTAGGAGTGGGCCTGGTGCACGGACTCATCCACTACGGCTGCCATCCAGATGGCTAGGTTGGTGGCGAGGGTGAACATGAGCCCACATCTGTTTCAGAGTGATGGACGAGGAGAAGAAAAGACTCGTGAGTCTTGGACTCATTATGGGTCCCTGGCAAAGCAAGGCAGGGTCAGGATCCCTCCCGAGAAAGGAGATTTTGAAGAGAGAGGACAGATGGACCCATACGAACTGGGGGTGGGGAGTTGCACTTGGAAGCAAGACTCCACGTTCATCCCTAGTGGGATGGCAGCTAGGAGAGAGCCAGTGGGCATCCCGAGGCTCAGGCCCCACTAGGGGGAAAGGGCACAATCCATGCAGTGGAAAGTAAGAGGGCAAAGAGGAAGGGGTAGCTAAAACCCCACCCAGGACTGAAAGAGAAGAGCCACACCCAGGATGCCAAGCCTTATCACTCATTGCCAGGTGAGCCCTTGGCCCACAGACACTGAGCTGTGGTTCTCACCGGGTCAGGTCCAGGTGGGTGTGGATGCAGTCTTTAGCGGAGACCCAGAGAAAGTAAGTCTGCAATGGGGAGAGTGGGGCAGGCTCAGTACCGTGTATGTGGACTACTCTCTAGGGCCCAGAGCCCAGCCATACCCACTATGACATTTTCTCTACCCCAGGAACCTTTATACTAACTGATCAGGTTTATTTTATTTTTCCAAAGGAGAATGAATAATTTCTCTTTCTACACTATATTGCAGCTTTGGGTTTTTTTGTTTGTTTTGTTTTGTTTTTTTTAAATAGTGGCTCTCTCTCTCTGTTCCTTAAAGTTTGAGGAAATGTCACCTGTCAGACAGTTTCATCTTGATGAAGTTGGGGGGGAGGGCACTGGGGTGATAGAGGTGACAAATGGAGTCTTGGCTACCAAGTGATGTACTTTGGGGAGCAAGGTCAGCCTCAGAGACTAGCTCTTGTTCAAGTTTTCAAGGTAAAAATGGCCTTTGAGGATTTTTGTTGTTGAGACAGGGTTTCTCTAGGCAGTCCCGGTGGACATGGGACTCCATCTGTAGGCTAGGCTGGCCCCAAGCTCGCAGGTAGGTACCTGCCTGCCTCAAGCTCCCTAAGGGCTTGCCTCAAGCTCATGATGTAATGACAAATGACCTTGAACTCCTGATGGTTCTGTTGACATCTCTGGACTCTTTCTCCCCATCCTTGTTATCTTCTTTGTGGACCAGATCCTGCTCTCATCTGACCAACCCTGAATCTCCTCCATGGGACTTACTTACCGATGCGGGGGCGTCTGTGTTTTCATTTTTCCTGAGCATTCTTCAAACTTACAAAATGTAAAGGGCTAAAGTTACATTAGGTGCCACAGGCACATGTGGGCATCTGGGTGGCAGGGGCTTCAAGGCATCCCTGTGGATGTCTTGCTTACATTACAAAGTGAGCTTCTCTTCCGGTCCTATGCAAGAGCAGTCCTGCCTCAGCTTAGTTAGCTCTTTCAAAATGGTCTTTATGCAACACATTAAAACAAAAAACCTGAGAGCTAGGTGTGGTTCACTCCTGAAATATCCCATACTTGGGAAGTGAAATCAGGAGTCCAAGGCCTGTCTGGCTGCTTGAAGTGAGTCACAAAAGGAAAAAGAAAAGAAAAGAAATTGATTTGAACTTGTCTGAAAAATTGTAAGTTACGCGATGCCCCACCCTCCTGAACAAATATCAAACATAGAGCTATGGCTGAGATCAAACAAGCCACAGACATAGTCACGGCCAACCGTAGGCAGAGACCGATGCCCTCCATGGACACCCAAGGTTCTATCAGACAGGGCCAGCTGTCACAACTTGCACCTCTCGGGTGTTAATTACTGGCACCACTTAGGTTGAAATAAAATCGCAGCACCCCTAAGTAGAAGCTCACATTTAGACACCTCTTCATGAGTCAGTGTTTCCTTGTTGATGGCCTCATATGATTTCTCCCACAGTCCAATTCCACTTACTGAATTGCTCAGGGTGGAAGTAGCGGGGGGTGGGGGGTGGGGGTGGGGTGGGTGGGGGGGTGAGGGGGTGGGGGGTGGCAAGGGAGCAGAGTTAAGTGTGGAGCTCAGATCTCCTGCCCTATTGCCAAGCACCAGGCTTTTCCCCCACCCGCCCCCACACATGGGGACCTTCCTTTTACCCACCTGGACAATGACAAACACAGCTTGGATGATGGGGTGCAGGATCTTGATGGCCGACTGGCACTCAAAGAAACTGGAATAGTAGCCAGTCTTGAAGACATCCATGACAAGGGTGCAAATCCCAAACAGCACCAGCCCACCTGGGAACCAGGGCCAGCAGGGGGGTGGTGTATCAGAGAGGCAGGAGACAGGACTTGTAGGGTCCGAGGGTGGGGTGGGGGTGGGGCGGGGTGTAGCTTCTGAAGGTGAGGGGCCTGCTGGGTGGGAATGGGTGGGTAACTGGATGGAAGAACAGATTGAGGAGAGAGGCTGGGGACGGTGAGTGGATGGATGGATGAATACCGGAGTGGGGCCACCGTGTGTCTGAAAGATGGATGGACGGGGTGGCCTGAGGGTTGAGTGCACAGACGGGCAGGTGGATGCATGAGTCGGGAGGTTGGGAGAATGAGTGAGTAGGTTAATGGACAAATGGACGGACTGAGAAATTACTGGGTGGGTGGGTGGATGAGGGCGTGAGCAGGTGGGTGGATGAATGAATGAATGAATGAATGAATGCAGCGGGTGAGGACAGATAAATGGGGGGGTGAATAGGTGAATGGGCAGACTGAAGGGCTGAACGATGAACGGATGGGTGGAAGATGAGTGCATGATTGACTAGAGAGAGGGATGGGCATCCATCCAACGTGTCCCCTCCACTACACAGGTAAGGGCAGGTCCTCTAGGCAGACCTTGGTAGCTGCTATCGTCTTCTGCTTTTTTGCTCACAGTCAAAACCCTCTCCGACCACCTCTCTTCCGTCTTTACACAAGGCAAAGAAACTCGTCCCCCCCCCCTTTATCCTCTAGGGCCCCTTTCTCTCACCCCACCCCCTCACTGCATCCCACCGCACTGAGCTCTCCGGATACCTTCTCCCCAGGGAACTTCACACCTGTCTACCCAAAGTCACACCTGGCAGGCAGGTCCTCCATAAGCCCCAGACTGCAGCTCCCCACCATGCCCACCCCACTTTTGTCCCCATCTCCCAGGGCACCTCGGAGCCAGATGGGGCCAGCATGCGAATCTCGGTAGGGCACCGCGTCTGGACAGCGCGCGGTGCGGAGGAGGTAGAAGACGATCCACAGAGCGGCCAGCAGCATCATGGTGGTGAGCAGAGCGAACACGTCGGTGTCATACACAGCCACCTTGTTGAAGGCACCGCCGCTGATGAGCGTGCAAGCGAGCAGCAGCACGTTGACAGCCAACAGCACCGACAGCAGGCGGCCGCCCTTTTTCCACACCTCGCGGGGGCTGGCCCGAGGACCCGGCAGGCTCTCCTTGGGGTGCGGGACCAGTTCCTCCGACATGGTGGGGGCGACTGGAGGAGGTTGAAGGGATCACTGCGAGGCCGGGTCGCGGGGGCGGGGAGGGGGAAAGGATAGGATTCCAAGTCAACCTAGGGGGCTCTCCTTTCCTCCCTCGTGACCCCTGTATTCGGGAACCCCAGAATGTGGGAACTAAGGGTGCTGGACCAAGCACTCTGGGAAGAAAGGAAAAACTGAAGGCTGCACCTCTCCCACCTGGACCAGAAATATTGTAGAGAAAGAAAAAGCAGTACCCCTGGGCCGGATCCCTTACAAGGTCCCACTCCCCAAATCTGACAGTCCTCTGGCCAGGAGCACGCACCTGGCTGCACTGGGAGCCAACACCAAGATGGGGGTCAAGGGGCAGCGAGCGTCTCCTCTCTCCCACGCCGGGCTGGACCGGTGCTTTATACCGGAGAGGGCAGAGTGATTTACAGCCACAAGAGCTCGGCTCCATAAACCTCTCAGTCCCACTCACATGATCCATCTTTTCTCCGAGCTGAATTTAGGGAAGTCAGATAAGGTGAGATTTATATTTACCTGTTAAGATCCCCTCACCCTGTCGCGCTAGCGCGGCCAGGGTTCCGGCGCGGCCTCATCCTCAAGTACCCAGAGGGTCCTCCGCTCCTAGCACCCACCACAACCTAGTGCTCAGAGATCACACTCACTCAAAGCCTGCAGAGCTGACCTTCACCCCCAGTGCACGCCCGCACCCCCCCCCCCAAGTGCATCGCAGCCCAGGAGCCATCTAAATTTTGGATCTTGCTTGCTGCCCCGACATCGGGACAACAGTTCCCCCTTTCCCCACCTGCCCTCAGAGTGATCCAAGTTCGGTCTTCCTGTATCCCTACTACTGCTGCCCAGAGAAGCTTGTTGGATGCTGCAAAGTTTGATTTCCACGTGGTGCCCGTAGCAGGCCTATAGTCGTCTAGCGCCCCCTGCTGGAGAACTGTTGTCCAACCCCATGCGAGTAGGCTAGCTCTGCAGGGACAGCTGCACCGTGCTCTTGCGGTGGGTCCTCTTCCATCTCTAGGTCCGCTGTCCTCTGGATCACAACTGCCTCTTTATTCCACCTTCAGACACCATTCTCCAACCCTTGTCCTGTTCCTTTTGACGTGTGAAGAAATCAGGGAGTCCAGTGTCCGGAGCTCTGTCCAGGACATTACTACATGTCCCTATCCTGGACCTCAAGGGCCACAACGCCGGAGTGGACGCTTTTGGCGCGAGAGAGGTGGACTACACTTGAGTCACTCCTGTGTGCTGAAAAGCATGGCGTTTAGGACCCAGGGGAAGCTCCTGGGCGGCACCCTGGTCAGTGATAGATTCCCTCCCCCCCTTCCCCGGGTGTGCAGCTCAGATGTCCCGGTAGTCTGTAGTCGGTCTATAGTTGTGGCTCTGGCGCTCCGCATCCACCATCTGCGGCAGCAGGGGCTGGCGGCCCAGGCCCCTGCCCAGCCTTTTCCCTCAACCCCATGTCTCAGTCCTAACCTGGCTGCCCTCCTCGTCAGGGGACATTTTTTCGGTGTCCCTAGCCCGCTCAGCCCGACTTGGACACCATGGCCATGAATGACCAGTATCACCGGGCCGCCAGGGATGGCTACTTGGAGCTCCTCAAGGAGGCCACCCGGAAGGAGCTGAATGCCCCCGACGAGGATGGCATGACTCCCACCCTCTGGGCCGCCTACCATGGCAACCTGGAGTCGCTGCGCCTCATTGTGAGCCGGGGGTGAGTATGCACTCTGCCCAGCCAGCAGGGGACCAGGAACCCTGGGTCCCCAAACCTCACATGGCATCAGTTACCCTCTCCCCTGGCCTGCCCTCTCCCCCTATGGGCAGCCCCTAAGGTGGGGCTGTGCAGCCTGCCATACTTTGAGAGGCACACGTGGAGGGGACATCAGCTGAGCTTGTGACACTTGTGGGCTGGATGTAGGGCTTGGAGGAGAGGCGCTGCGAT
Organism: Acomys minous; assembly: GCF_964271855.1. Taxonomy (NCBI): domain Eukaryota; kingdom Metazoa; phylum Chordata; class Mammalia; order Rodentia; family Muridae; genus Acomys; species Acomys minous. The sequence goes on along the minus strand of NC_140493.1, from coordinate 107,096,822 downwards.
GAGGGGGCTGTCCGTGATTGAGGGCTGGGGGCTGAAGAGTGATTTAAAAAAAAAGACATTTCTGTGTTTTGGGGTTACCTGGAAGCAAGAGTGAATGGTGGGCAGGAATCGGGCTGAGAAGTCTCCAAGGGGCCAGGAAGTGGGGGAGGGGGAGGCGGAGGCAGGAAGGAGAGACCTTTGCCTCAACCTAGGAGCCAAAGGCTGTCTTCACAACACCAGTGGCTCCCACAGGCTGGGTGTCACACTGACCTGTGCCTTCCCACCATTCCACTCTTAGGATTTATGGGCACTGTCCACACTACCAAATGTCACTGGCTCAGCCTGTGATTAACTCTCTGTGCCCCTCCCCCACTGCAGAACCCAGTAATGTGCAGAAAGGGTGGCTACCCTCCCCCTCACCCCCATCCCCCCTCTGGAGTTGTCTTGGGAGGGAGGGTGAACACAAGAGGCCAGGGGTTTGGAGGAGGAGTCAAGCCATGGAGGATCCAGGGTCACTAAAGTGGCCTGGGGGAGGGGTGCTAATCACATAACTGGAAATAACCTACCCATCAACAGTTTGGTAGGGCTGGCCATCGGCCCTGGTGGGGCCTGGACAGGAAAAGGATGCTCCAAGAGGGTTTCATGTGAATGTCTCAGGCTGAGTCGGGGGTAGAGGGTGGGGGTGGGGTGCCAAGAGCAGGAGCAGGGACTGAGTTGACCCTGGTTTTTGGTGTGCCTGAAGACGTGGGGGGAAACATTTTCCTCTCCCTCTGTGTGACTACTCCTTGGGTCTAACAGCAGGCGGGAACAGTGTGGGGTTAGACAGCTGAGGCATTTAGAGGCCTAGACTCTCTAGGAGCACGTACTGTACCACTATGCCCTCCCTCCACGCCCCATCCATCAGAGAGACTCATGGGAGTATCATGCTGGGAGAGAGGGCTCATCAAGTTCTACAGAGCAAGGATTTGTGCGCCGTGAGGGACGCTCTGCTGCTGAGCCATCCTTCCCCACAGTATCCTACAGGACTTGGCAATCAGTGGGGGAAGCTGAGCAGGGGTGTGCTTCAGGAGGTGTGAGACAAGGGAGTGATTCTTCCCCTAGACCTGAGCTGGCTTTGTGGCCTCATTAGTGTCGGGCAGCCCCCCACCCCACCCCCTCTAGACCCCGAGAGAGAAGAAAGATTTCAAGAGAAGCCAGCAGGAGCTAGGCTTATGGACTGGAGTCAGACGTGGAAGGCACTGAAGAGGCCCTGCTGGACGGGGCAAAGCTACCCCGGCTTCATAAGGCAACCTGAACAAGGGACAACAGCCCGCCCAGGTCGCCGCCTTCTTCCTCTCCAGTTCTGGCTGTCCCCACAGTCCCCTCCTGGCCCAGGCCAAGACCCGACACCTGCTCTAACACTGGCGTTGCCAGGCCTGGCCCCGCTCCCTGTAGACATGGCGGTGCTCACTGCATGCCACGAGGCACCCTCTCACACTCTCCCAGGCAGACCCCACCCTCTAGTCCTTTTACACAGTCACCTTGAGACATGTGGCTTCACAAACCACCTCACCTGCCCAGAGACCCAGACTCAGGCCTGGCCCACCGCCTCTCTGGGCCAGCTCACCGCGGGGCCCATGAATAATTCACCCCTTTCTCTCAGCGCATCTATTATTTATCCCCCTGAGATTCCCAGCCCTTCGTTCTCTAGGGGAAGGTCCGCCCCACCCCGCCCCCTAGGTCGCCCCGCCCCTTTGTGGGTTGGGCCATCCCATCCGTCCTCCCGCCCCACCCCTTTCTGTGCTTAGTCCTGATGCGCCCTTAAGCTCAGGATCGCTGGTCTCCTGGAAGTCTGGGTCTCAGCCCCCACGGGTTTCTATTTAGGGCAGTGGTTTTCAACATTCCTAATGCTGCGACCCTTTAATACAGTTTTCTTCATGTGGTGGTGACTCCCAACCACATTATTTCGTTTCTACTTCATAACTAATTTTGCTACCATTATGGCTCGTAAATATCTGAGGTATAGAACAGTTGATATATGACCCTGAAAGGGTTGGGACCCACAAGTTGAGAACCTCTGCCATCAGAGCCCACGGTCTGGCTTGCTAAAAGCACTCACCCTTTCCTCTCCACATGCTGTCCCTACAGGGGCGACCCGGATAAGTGCGACATCTGGGGAAACACACCCTTGCATCTGGCTGCTTCCAATGGCCACCTGCACTGCCTGTCCTTCCTTGTGTCCTTCGGGGCCAACATCTGGTGCCTGGATAATGACTACCACACGCCGCTGGATATGGCTGCTATGAAGGGCCACATGGAGTGTGTGCGCTATCTGGATTCCATCGCGGCCAAGCAGAGCAGCCTCAACCCTAAGCTGGTGGGCAAGCTGAAGGACAAGGCCTTCCGCGAGGCGGAGCGGCGCATCCGCGAGTGCGCCAAGATGCAGCGCAAGCATCACGAGCGAATGGAGCGGCGCTACCGGCGCGAGCTGGCCGAGCGCTCCGACACGCTTAGCTTCTCCAGCCTCACGTCCAGCACCCTGAGCCGCCGGCTGCAGCACCTGACGCTGGGCAGCCAGCTGCCCTACTCGCAGGCCACGCTGCACGGCACGGCCAAGGGCAAGGCCAAGATCCAGAAGAAGCTGGAGAGGCGCAAGCAAGGGGGCGAGGGCACCTTCAAGGTCTCTGAGGACGGACGCAAAAGCGTCAGATCGCTCTCCGGCCTGCAGCTGGGTAGCGATGTGATGTTTGTGCGCCAGGGCACCTATGCCAACCCCAAGGAGTGGGGCCGTGCCCCACTCAGGGACATGTTCCTCTCGGACGAGGACAGCGTCTCCCGTGCCACGCTGGCTGCCGAGCCTGCCCACTCGGAGGTCAGCACCGACTCAGGCCACGACTCCTTGTTTACCCGTCCCGGCCTGGGTACCATGGTGTTTCGAAGGAACTATTTGAGCAGCGGGCTGCACGGGCTGGGCCGAGAGGACGGGGGCTTGGACGGGGCAGGCACGCCAAGAGGTCGGCTGCAGAGTTCCCCTAGCCTGGACGACGACAGCCTGGGCAGTGCCAACAGCTTGCAGGACCGCAGTTGCGGCGAGGAGTTGCCCTGGGATGAGCTGGACTTGGGCTTGGATGAGGACCTGGAGCCTGAGACCACCCCCTTGGAGACCTTCCTGGCTTCACTGCATATGGAGGACTTTGCCTCCCTCCTGCGGCAGGAGAAGATTGACTTGGAGGCCCTGATGCTGTGCTCTGATCTCGACCTCCGCAGTATCAGCGTGCCCCTGGGGCCTCGGAAGAAGATCATGGGGGCCGTGAGGAGGCGCAGGCAGGCGCTGGAGCGACCCCCGGCCCTAGAGGACACAGAGCTGTGAGTGCCAGGTGGAGGAGGGGCGGGGGTGCTCTTCAGGAGTAGGAGGGTGCTTAACACCATATTGCATAAAAATCCAAGCTGTAACCAACTACAGGAGACCCCATTGTATTTACCACCAGCTTAGGGGAAAAATACTCTGACAGTTTAATAATTGGAGACTTTCTTATCACAGTTGACATTCAGTGCTGGGGTAACCCAAATGAGGGGAAATGAGCATTTATTATAGATGGGATACATTTCTAGTAATCATGGCTAGGATCTTAGAAGCCTTTTAGACAGGGTCTGTTTTGTAGCCCAAGCTGGCCTTGAACTTGTGTAGTTGAGAATGACCTTGAATTTCTGACCCTCTTACCCGCACCTTCCAAGTGCTGGGGTCTGAACCCAGGGCTTAGTACATGCTGGGCAAACAGTCTCTACCCACTGACCTACACCACCAGCCTCAAAGCTGGGGTGTTTTCGAGCCCCGCCACTCTCCAGGTCCTCAAACAAGTGCTTTTGTTGAGGCCTGAGCTCCGATGCCAGCGTGCCACAGGTGAGTAAATGGAGGCTCAGGGAGCAGACTAGTTCACTCCATGCTTTACCACAGCTCCTCCGTGCCAAGGCACCCTGGGAAGGAGGGCATGGCAGCAGCATGCATCTCAGTTGGCCACACCCTCAAGGCAGATGTGTCTTACCCACCACCCCTAAGCCCTGCTCCCAACAGGCCCAACAGCAGCCTTTGAGGCACAACTCCTCCTGTCTGCTATAGCATCCCACAAGCCCACTGCCCTTCTGTTTGGCATCTAGATGGCCTTTACCCCAAATGCTTAGGGCAGGGATGGCTGTGGGAAGGCAGTATGACTCCCGATTCCATGAATTGGGGAGTCAGTGACCCCCTCCCCATTCCTGACCACCAGCCTGTGGGAAAGGGGTGTGGTGGTGGTGGCTAAGTCATCAGAGTGGCTGGTCTTGGAAGGAAATGAGGTCTTTGAAGGTTGTCTTCTGAGCTCGGGTTCTGTCTGTCTCTTTCTCCACAGATGAAAGAGCTCCTCTCCTCAGACCAAATGAGTTGCAAGTTGCCACAACCCATAGTGGGGCCAAGAGGGCCTCGCAGTTGCCATCCCTGCAGCCCTTCTCGGGAGCAAGGGTCACATGGGTCATTCCCCTCAAAACCCTGTTCCACACTCTGAAGCAAGAGGCATAGCCTGGAGGCGCCCAGAGGGACTACCGCATTCCAGAGCACCCCTTCTGAGGGATGTTGGAGCGCCCCCCATGCACCCCCGCCCTGAAAAGCCCTGAATCACAAGAGGACTGGTGGAAGGTCAGCCCCAGAAAGAGATCATGGACTGATTGGCCCTGGAAGACTCGATGACATCACGGCTGAGTTAGAAATAGAGCAGGGGGGCATTTGACCTGTTGCAGGTACATCACCTGCCCCACCCATCCTCTCCAGCCTTCTTCTATGTGGGGGCGGATCCCTGGGTTTTTTTTACCCCCCTCAGGCTGGAAACTTGTTGCTTCCTACTGTCTGTAATAGAAGAGTTGGGGTACCCCTTTCCTCCTACACCCAAGAAGGAAGTTCCCCAGGCAAACTCTTCAGCCAAACGCCCATCTGTCACTCCCCAACAAATCCGCCTTACACAGAAGGCCAGTCCTCTCTCTTTCGAGCACTCGCCACGGCCACAGCTGGAAAGCCAGGTTTGTGTGGGGGGGCTCATTCTGGGGGTCCATACTGTCTCCTTTAGCTTTACTCGACTCCATTGTGCAGCCTGGTCTCCCCGGGGTCTCCAGGGGTCCAAGGGGCCTAAGCGAGGTATCGTGCCCTGCCCCCCACCCCATCCCCGGGGCCTCCAGGGGTCCAAGGGGCCTAAGTGAGGTATCGTGCCCTGCCCCCCACCCCACCCCCATCCCAGGCCTGGAGGTCACAGCTGGTGACAGAATGGCATTGGCTAACTGCCTCAGAGTCTCCCAGACTTAGACAGGCAGGGGCTGGACACAATCCGTGGCTGGCCCAGTGTGGGAAAGTTCTGTAAGGAAGAAGATCCCAGAGGCTGTAAAGAATCTGAGGTCCTGATTGTGCCCAGGCTCCCACCCCCACCCCCACCCTCCCACCCCCTGCTCTTGCTCTCTCTCCCCCCCTCCTCTTTCTGGTCAGAGGATTCCCTCAATGTCTGGAGGGGCCTGGGGTGCTCTTGATTCTTCATGGATCGTGGAGAAGTGAGAACTCACTGTGTGTCCAGCCCTGTGCTGCTGGTATGGAGGTGAAAAAGCAGAGCAAAGCCCAGAGGTCCCCGAGAGTGTGTCCTCCCCGAGAGTGTGTCCTCCCCGAGAGTGTGTCCTCCCCGAGAGTGTGTCCTCCCCGAGAGTGTGTCCTCCCCGAGAGTGTGTCCTCACCGAGAGTGTGTCCTCCCCGAGAGTGTGTCCTCCCCGAGAGTGTGTCCTCCCCGAGAGTGTGTCCTCACGGCTCTTCTACCACACTGAGGCTATGGACGTGGTTAACACCCCCAGCAGCCACTCACATACAGGTTCCCCTCCATCCTCCCATGCGTGTGCTCCTCCTCCTGTCAGCAGTGGACCCCCATCGCAGACCCTAGCTTGGAAAGGAGGGAGCAACACCCAGCCTCTAGCTCCTCCTTGAGCTCCCTTGACTGGGCAGAGGGAAGCACCTCCAAAGACCTCCGTGTTCTGTCTGGAGGCATGCTCTCCATGCACACTCACTTCTGAGTGAGGAGGAGGAGGAGGTGGCTCCTTTCTCACCTTCACCCTGAGTCTACCCCCAGCCTTCTTGTTTTCTGGGCCCGAGCCTGGGGCCACCTCCAAGTGCCGACTCGACTCGTCTTTCTCAGAGCCCCAGGGACTGCTGTCTCTCACCTCTTCTGACTGTTTACTGCTTCAGCCCCTCCCGGTTCTCCCTGCACTGGGGTGGGCCAGATGCTGTGATCCCCACTACTGTACCCCAAACCCTTCTCTCAGGCTAATTATATTTTTTGTACACTGTTGTCATGTCTGCCCTCTGTTCTGTAGGCACTGGGGTGGAAGGTGGGCATATGTGGGGTCTAGTCATTGGAGGGTTCCTTGAGCCCCCTGCCCCTGCATATGTCTGCAGGGCTCAGTCCAGCATCCTGGGACATTGCCTTCCTATGCTCTGGTTCCAAAGCCTGTAGCAGCTGAGGCCAGGATGGCATTGTCTCTTCCCACCAGGCCCACCTGGGTTCTTTTGGAAGTCAGCAAGAAGCCATTTTCCTGAGGTTCCTGCCTGTCACCCAGGATCTGAACTTTCTCATCCCTGGAGAGTCTCCAGTCGGGGAAGGGAGGGCCTCAACTTCCTTAACTATCCCAGTTAAGTGTTTTTAGAGTGCCAGATTTGGTACTCTCTTCTCCCAAGGATGTCTTTCCAAGTAGACAGGCAGTAGGCTCTGCTTTCTCAGCCAAGTTTGGGGTCATCTTGATCCATTCCTAATGGATGTACCCGGCCCAGCACCAGTTAGAAAGGTAGGTAGGAAGCCGAGCGTGGTGGCGCATACCTTTAATCCCAGCACTAAGGAGGCAGAGGCAGATGGATCACTGTGAGTTCGAGGCCAACCTGGTGTACAAAGTGAGTGCAGGACAGCCAAGGCTACACAGAGAAACCCTGTCTCAAAAAACAAAACAAACAAACAAAAAAAGGAGGTAGGATGTAGGTGCTGTGTGGGTTGCTTAGCAACCATCCCATGGTTCTAGGCTACCTGTCTCCACGTTATAGATGAGAAAAGAGAGGCCCTCAGAGGCCGCACAGTCCTCACACCCAGGCCACCAACGGAACGAAGATGCCATTCTACCAGCCCGGGTGACACAATGTGTGCAGTTGTTACCATGGCTGGTGATCTTAGTTATTGCAGCTACCTCTGGAAAGGCATACTGGGTCTTGTCCAGGGGAGGACACAGAGGGTGAGAAAGAATCTCAAAGACAAGACAGAGTGGGTTGGGGTGCCGATGTCCAGGCACAGTCTAACTGGAGGCGATGGTAACGTGGGTCTCCAGGGGCCAATGTGGCTCAAGGATGGGATCCCGGGGCGGCAGTAGCAGGCGAAGGGAACTTAAACACAGGTAAAGGGAATCCTTGCCCCATAGAGAATATGTGCTTATCAAATCTGGGGGACCGTGAGATGTCTTAGTAGGTAGAGGTGCTTGCTGCTGAGCCTGGTGGCCTGAGTTTGGTCCCCAGGATCCATGTGGTGGAAGGAAAGAAGTCGCTGCCATTAAGTTATTCTCTGACATCCACATGTGCACCATAGGACACGCTAGTACACACATATACACACCCATGTGCACACACACATACACTAAATAAATAAGTGAATCCAAATAGAATCTGCTTGTGATAGATAAAACTTGCATAATCCAACATTATCCCTCTTGGACTAGAAGAGTGTGCCACGTTCTCTCGCTTTTCTGTGTTTTACAAAGGGCCGGGGGAACTTCTTGCTCCGTTGTGCATACGGCCTTGTGTTGAAAAACAAGGAAAGTCTACAAGTTTAGGAAAAGGAATAATTCCTAGCGGTGGCTCACAACCATCTGCAACTCTAGTTCCAGGGGATACAACATCCCCTTCTGACCTCTGCAGGCACTGCAGACATGGGGCACACAGACACACACAGAGGCAAAACACTCACGCAAACAAAATATAAAGCATTGGCTTGGATGGCTGTAAAGTTAGCATGTTACAATGGAGGTGGGGTGTGGGGTGAATTGGGGTCAGAAGAGTTCCCTAGTATGTGGTTAACTCTTTCATTACACAGAGACCCAGAGGGGAGGAGCTGGTCAAATGCCACCAAACAGCCACAGGGCAAGAGCTCAACTCCTGACGTCACCCACCTCTAGGCTAGTGACCACAGAAACGGCGATCTCCCTGTGTCCATGGTGCGTGCTTGAATCAAGTGCTTTTAAAGAAACTGGAGTGAGGAGACATCTGGGCTCAGGGGATAGTCAGGTCTGTACAGAAAAACTGACCTGCCTCCTCTACCTCTGCTACTGTCTGGGTTTGTGTCCTTATGCATATATAGACTGGGCGTTATAATCATAGTGGTCACCCACAGGTTATTAGGGTGCATGTTAATGCTTAATCCTGTGTACACCTGATGTTTAGTACTCCTCAGTTAATAGTGATCACAGTTATTGCTAGTCTAGAATGGCCCGGGGGGAACCACTCATATTTGTGACGTGCACAGCTACCCAGTAGGTGGGTCCTAGACAATTCCAGGGAACAGCCTTCCCTTCAGGCTTGCTTCTGAGAGCATGGCTCACCCTTACTCTCAACGCCGCCCTGGCTCCCAGCAGAGGGAACACTAGTGGCGTCTTTGCCACACTAGTAAAGGTGCTGACAACACAGCTCAGGGAACAGAGATTCAAAGATAGGCCTGCCCATCCAGTGGGAGACCCCAGGGAGGGCCAAAGGTGTTCTTGGGGTGTCCAATGAGCTAAGCATGTTTTCTGGAGGAGTTTCCCCTCATTATGCCAGGATCTGAACTTTAAGCTTTATCGTAAGAATCCTCTCAGAGGTACACACACACACACACACACACACACACACACACACACACACACACTTACTTTTTCTGAGACAGAATCTCTCTATGTAGTGCTGGCTGTCCTGGAACTTGCTATATAGACCAGGCTGGCCTTGAACTCATAGAGATTCACCAGCCTCTGCCCACTAAGTGCTGGTATTTTAGGTATGACCACCACACCTGGTTGTGGTCATGTTTTTAATTATTTGTTGAAATTTATAAGGTGGGGACTGGAGAGACGGCTCAGTGGTTAAGAGCACTGCCTGCTCTTCCAAAGGACCCGGGTTCAATTCCCAGCACCCACATGTTAGCTCACAACTGTCTTTGACTCCAAGATATGACACCCTCACACCAGCACACATAAATTAAATAAAGTACTAAAACAAACAAACAAAAAAACTTTGTGTAAAAAAAAAAAGAAATTTATAAGGTGTCCAGAATGTATGTTAAGTACTGTATGCCTATTTAACCCTAACAATAAAACCCCAAACGTTGGGTTGGAGAGATAGCTCAGTGGTTAAGAGCTCTTCCAGAGGACTCAGGTTTGGTACCCAGCACCCACATGACTGCTCACGACTCTTTGTAATTTGAGGTCCAGAGCATCCCATGTCCTCTTTTGGACTGTATGGGCACTGCACACATGTAGCACACACACACAAACATGGAGGCAAACATTTGTTCATATAAAATATAAACAAAACCTTGACCCTTGTTTATGGAGCGAGTAACCACATTGTCACTATCATCAGTTAGAGGTGGGAAGGCGGAGGCTTCGAGCTGTGAGATTTCCTAGATTCTGGAATGTGCAGTCTGAGCACAGGACCTGCACATCCATGAGGGATGCCTTAGGCATGCTTGAGATACCAGGCAGGTGCCAGGCTCAGCAACAGATGGGGTGAAGGATGGATAGGAGGCCAGATGGGGTGTGGGGCTGCAGGCAGGATGCTCGGGGAAGGCATGTGGGAAGACAAATGCATCTCAAGCCTGGTGAGATGAGGGAGGAGGCTGGGGGGGAGAATTTTCTCCCAACATGGGAGCTTACCTCTCTCCTTTCTGTCATCTTTCTCTTTGTCCCATTTTATTCTAGAATAGCGTGCTGCTTGGCTTTCTCTTCCCTCCCGATTCCCAAATATCTGTCTGTCTCTGTCTCTCTGTTTCTGTCTGTCTCTGTGTCTGTGTGTCTGTGTGTCTGTGTGTCTGTGTGTCTGTCTGTCTGTCTGTCTGTCTGTCCGTCTGTGTCTGTGTCTGTCTCTGTCTGTCTGTCTCTGTCTCTGTTTCTCTCTGTGTCTCTGTCTGTCTGTCTGTCTGTCTCTCTCTCTCTGTCTCTCTCTCTCCCTCTCACTCTGAGAAAGTCTTACTGCATTGCTCAGGCTAGCCTGTGGCCTCAGACTCATCATGTAACCCAGGCTAGCCTTGAACCCATCTCCATGCCCCAGATCTGATGCTAAGTAGCCATGACCTGGTCCAGTCACATAAGTCTACAAAATGGATCTCAAGCTGTCTTTCCAGTGTGAGGCTTCTTGACACAAGTATGCCCATAGAACCCATCCTGGCTTCCCAGACTAGTGAGATTCACGCCTATAGGTGACCCAGCTGTATTAGTAGAGACACTCACTCTGTCTATTGCTACAGAACACATGGAAGGGCTGTTGCCATTTCCATTTTTTTTTTTTCATATGAGAAAATTGAAGAGCAGAGATGTTTGTCAAAGGTGCTAAGGTTGGTGTTAGAACTCCAACCTAGGCAGACAAGACTCACAAAACATATGCCCTCACCTTTCTCTGGGTGGCTGGTTTGCTGGGTGGGAGGTTCCCAGGTCTTGGGAAGTGGTGGACAGTGGGGAAAGAAGCCAGTATAGTGATGCACTCCTATAATCCTAGCACTTAGAAGGCCAAAGCAGGATGGTTGAGAGTTCAAGGCCAGCCTGTGCTATGTAAAGAGACCCTGTTTAAAATAAAATAGGTCCTGTGGGATGGCTCCGTGGGTGACACACTTGCCACACACACCTAGCTGGGTCCCTGAAGCAGGCTCTATAAAGCTGTCTGGTCTGGGCACATGCTCCACCTGTCGGGGCAGAGGTGCTGGGATGGTGAGATTTGAACCCCTAACTCTGAGTCTTTGCCTGGCAGTCCCAGCCTCCCTTCACCACACTCCCTAGAAGCTCTCATCACCGCTCTGTACACTTTCTTGTCCACCCATTCACTTGGCCTTGACTCAAGCCAGGAGCAGGGGCTCAACTGGCCAGACCTTGGGAGATACGGTGGGGCTTGTGCTGCCTGCCACCCTCCACTAGCACAGCTGCTGTGCAGGCAGCCCCTGGAGGGAACACAGGAAGCCCTGGAGGGTGTGTGAGGGATGGAGTGAGGGTGCTGTCAGAATTCTCTGCAGAGATGACATTGGCTTCGAGCTCCCCTGGAAGGCTGCATTTATTTGTGCGCTGAGTAAGCGAGTGTCTATGGGTTTGCTCATTTGTCTCTTCCTCAGCATCTCCAGATTCCTAGGAAGTGTGTGTGTGTAATGTGTGTATGTATGAGTGAATGCATGTGTGTATGTGTGAGGTGTGTGTATGTGTGTATATGTGTGGTGTGTGTGTGTAGTGTGTGTGTATGTGTGGGATGTGTATGTGTGTGTATGTGTGGGATGTGTGTGTACATGTGGTGTGTATGTATGTGTAGTATGTGTGTGTATATATGGTGTGTGTATGTATGTGTGGTGTATGTGCATAGTGTGAGTGTATATGTGTGTATGTGCGGTGTGTGTACATAGTGAGTGTATATGTGCGGTGTGTGTGTGTGTCGTGTGTGTAGTGTGAGTGTATGTGTATGTATGTGGTGTGTGTGTAGTATGTGTATGTATGTGTGAGTACATGTGTGTATGTGTGTGTGGTGTGTGTGTGTGTGTGTGTGTGTGTGTGTGTGTGTGTGTGTGAACCTCAGTCCGTGGGAGGGTGTGGGCAGTGTAGAGGGCTGAGAAGGCCAGTGTTCTAGAAGGTGGTGGTAGCATGGGGACCCATCATTTTTGGCAGGCACACACGGGTCTCCCTGTGTTAGAGTATCTGGTCAGAAGGCTAACCTGCCCCTCATTAGGAAGGTGGGTCCTCTTTTCCAAGCTCCCGTGTTCCTATCTATGAATGGAGGTAACTGTCCCCTCCAATTACAACCAGTTGTGAGGTTAACAAAGAGTGGCTTAGCTCAGTCCTCAACCCTCTCCAGGTGAAGGACCAGCCTTGAGGCATGGAGGACGGGAGTCTAGGCATCCCTGAGCCGATGGCAGTGGGAGCTGGCACACTGTGTGGTTTCTCAAATCCCCCCACCTGGTCTGTGTGGAATATTCTTATTACAGACCAGAACTGGGGCGGGGGAGGGAATCACTCTCCTGAGGGTCTAGCTTTTGCTGTGCACACATGCACACCTGTACACATGCACACACAGAGAAACACAGCCAAGGAGAGGGCTGGAGGAGTACACATGTGTCTCCTTGCTATGAAACAGTCATCTGTTATTAGTATTCGTATCAATGCACACTGGGTTTAATTAACAATTTCAACAATCCAACAACACAGTGCTGTTACAATCGCAAAAGAACAACAAGCATCATTGGATGAAATCTACTCAAGCACAAGCCCAGGGTGCTCACCATGGCCCCAGCACTCCTCCTCTCCAGGAACCCAGCTTTATCCCTTCCACCTTAACTTTCTGAGTGAGGCTCAGAGAAGTTATATCATTTACCTAAGGCCACACAGCAAGTCCAAACCCGCTCTAGAAACTCTTTTCTTAGGGTTTTCCTCCACATAATTCCCAGCCCTCATTCCCTTTCTAGCCCAGCTACTGTACCCATCAGGTCCAACACACACTGGTTCAGCTCATCCGTATCTCATGGGAGACAGTGGCACTGGCCTGATGTGAAAGGAGAGAACCAGTGGTCCCCGGAAGACCTCACCAACAGGGAGCCTATGACACCAGCAGTTTCAGCTTTAGTTCTGAAGGGTCTAATTTGTCATGTAACTTTGAGGGTCATCCTGGGCTACAGATCGGTTCTCTGCAAGGTGGGAGGGGCCTTGGAGGTCTCCTAGGAGACCTTGGAGCATCAGCAAACGGCCTTCTTCTCTTTCTTCCTCCTCCCTGGATCCCCGAACCATCACTCACCGGTCTTTGTCCCCTACAGAATATCGGCAACCGGGAAGGCTGGCTGGAAGTGGAGGAGGCTGCTCAAGCTGGGGGGGGGGGGGCGCAGTGAGGCGAAGCTGGTACTGAGATGCTGCAGGTATAGTCCTGTCCTGCTGGAGCTGGAGGAATTTGGGGTGTTAGTCCCACTCCTCGGCTGGCTGTGATCTGAGCCATGAACCCCATCACTTCTTTCCTGACTTGCACGGGGCCCCGCCCTGGTGAATAATGATGCTAGTTGCCTGAGGAGCTGAGCCTCACTGGGTCTTTGATGAGTTGAGGGGAGGTGAGGTAGAAATGGGTGGGGACAAGGAAGGGCCAAAGACTCGGGCAAGTAGGCCTGGACCTTGGAAATGGTTAAGTTGCTAGCAATAAGTGTCACCCCAAAGCCCTCCAGGGCTCTGTGTCCAATGACTCTCAGAAGCCCCCCTTTGGACTCTGGGCCAGGGCGGGACTCTGGCTCACCCCACCCTGGCTACAGCAATAATTAACCCCATGAACTCAGCACATAAAGATTCAAATCACAGGGGAGGAATTGCCGATGCCTCAGGAGGGGAAACTCCAGAGGCCCTAGGAGGGCATCCCTGTATTTCTAGCTTCACCCTGCCTCGCTGTCTCTGCCTGGCTGGCACCTCTATCCCATTCAGGGCGTGTGGGAAGGCCTATTTGACCCTGCCTTAGACAACATCTTTTCCATCATCTGAGTGGTGTTGTTGTTTTTCCACAGTGTTTTTCTGTGTAGCATTGGCCGTCCTGGAACTCGCTCTGTAGACCAGGCTGGCCTCGAATTCAGAGATCCGCCTGCCTCTGCCTGTATATCTTCCTCCCTAAAATGTCTAATCTAGGTGGATGATAGAGAGGGAGAAGGGCAACACCCTTTCTCTGTCTAAGAACTGGACTTGGAGTTCAGCCATTCAGAAACTGGGGTTTGGCACAGATCGGTACTCACGAGAGGGTGCCATTTCCCTAGGGTCACATGGGAATACACAAAACCTGTTAAGTGTGTAGAAGTCGAGGGAGCAGTTCAAGGAGGACACTGGCCTGCTAAAGAGATCTGGATCCTGCCCCTTCAGAAAGAATTGCAGATCCCAGGGCTTGGGAGAGCAGAGCCGAAGGACTGTGCACTTGAGATCAGCCTGGGCTGCGCATTTGGTAGAGAGAAACCCGAACTGCGCAGCCGAACCGTGGCTTCAACCGTGACACTGGAAGAGCATAGGTGAATCCTCGAAGGGAAGCTCCAGGAGAGGATTTAAAGTCACAGCTCTCTTTCCCTCACAGGTGCCCTCCTGCCCAAGGGTCTCCTGGGAAAATACTGCTGTCTCCAGCATACCAGACCCAGTCAGTTGTTGCTGCTGTTTGTTTGTTTGTTTGAGATAGGGTTTCTCTGTGTATCCTTGAGTGTCCTGGAACTCACTCTGTAGATCAGGCTGGCCTTGAGCTCCTGCCTCTGCTGGGATCAAAGGCATGTGCGTGTGCCCAGTCAATTAAAAAAAAAAAAGATTTATTTACTATTTATACAGTATTTTGCCTGCATGCCAGAAGAGGGCACCACATCTCATATATAGTTATGAGCCACCATGTGGTTGCTGAAATTGACCTCAGGACCTTTGGAAGAGCAGCCAGTGTTCTTAACCTCTGAGCTATCTCTTCAACCCGCCCCCCCCCCCCCAGTCAGTTAAAAAAAAAAAAGATTTTGATATAGAATTGGAGTGCATACCATGAAGGTGAAAAGAGGGCAGAGAGGGCAGTCAGAGGCTTATCTTCAAAGGACCACAATGTTATGGGTTCAAGAACAGCCACACACTGACCAATGGAACACCAGACTCAGACTGAAGTTTATTTGAACGCTGAGCAAAAACTGACTGGTCAGGGACAGAATCTGGGCTCAAGAGCCAGACTACGACCCTGGTCTGTTTCTAAGGTAGGCTTTTTATAATAAAAAACAGTAACGAGGTAACAACCAAATAGCCAGGTGGAAGCAAGGGGGAGGAGGGCAGCATTACATCATTTTCATTAGCTAAACACAAGAAGAATCGATTTTGTTCTGAGCACAATGAATCCAGGTGGCTAGACAAAGCATTTAAAGCTGATTGGCTGGGATTTAGGGTAGGAGAGCTCTTGGGGGCTTTCCAGCTCTCTGGGAGTATGAAACAGCAGGATATTGTGGTCTTAACTCTAATAGAACAACATTTATCTTTAACCCAAGCCGAACGTGCATTTATCATCTATTGTTTTATTCCAAGCAGCAGGCATCGAACCTTCCTGGTTCCAGGCACATCCGTTCTGGGAACTTGAACTGAATTTCACCATATAATAAAAGTGGAGACTCACGAGTAAAATGGCTTCTGATAAGCTAAGAGCGATAGCTGGTGTTTCAGAGGAGCCACAATTGTGCTAGGAACTAAGCAGGTCTCAGTGGAGGGGATATAGAGTTTAAGCAGGCTACAACACTACCTCAGGCACGCGGGGGGCAGCGGGATCAACACAATGTGAGGGAGAGAAAAGTTCTCAAGTCTCAGGCTTGGCTGCCCCATCCAGTGGACACTATGCCCACCCACCTCCTCTAGTGGCGACCTCTCAACACATTTTCTCCGTAGCTAGCTATCCCATCTCCTGAATCGTTACCTGGCTTGCAAAGGTCACTTCTGCTAAACCCACACTCAGAGTGGACCCCCTCCCCCTTCCCCAGGTCATGCGCTCCCTATCCGCAAAGTGAGTCCCTGGGTTTTCTGCTTCAGCAATCCAGAAATAGCTACGTTCTAGGTAACCGAATATGAAAATGCACGTTCGTGAGGAAGGTCCTGAGGTAGTCACAGATGGCTCAGGTAGCATAGGGGCTTGCTGCCAAGCCTAATGACCTGGGTTGGGGGTGCCAGGACCCACACAGTGCAGCAAGACGAGACTCCCACAAGGTGTCTTCTGAACTCCACATGGACACTGTACACATCTATACGTTTAAATTAATAATTCAATGAAATAAAAAATTTTAAAGAGAAATACTCGGGTTTGGGGGGCTAAGGACGCAGAACAAGGCGTCCAAGGTGGAGACTAAGAGGAGATGGAGAGGAAGTGGGGAGACAGCTAAGGCCTTCGTGGGTCTTCTTCTTTCCCCTAGCCGGTTCCCTCTCCCCCAGGTCGGTTCTTGTCTCAGGGTCACCTCTCCACCCAGTGCATTGGCCTGGCTCCTCCCTCCTCAGGTTGCTTTGGTGCAGCGGGCTGGCAGGGAGGCTGCATCTAGGCTCCGCCTAGGTCACGGGGTTAAGGCTTCGGCTGCGAGCGATTCGTACCTCTCGCGGTGACCTCGCCACCTCGGGGTAGCCCAGCCTGGCGCGTGGCTCCGCTCCCCGCCCCCCTCCCCCCGCGAGTGTACTCTACTGGTCAGCGGCGCACACACCCACTCCTCCAAGTTCTCCTGGCTTGTCACCAGCCCCGTGTCCAGGGAACCGATGGAGCCCGCTCACAGCGCGCCCCTGGGGGACAGCGCTGCTGAGGTGCTGCTGAGCGAGCTGGAGCGGCAGGTGCAGGATGTGGTGCGGACGAGCTCGTGGTGGGAGCGCCATGGTGTGGACTGCGCTGTTCTTGCTCTCAGCCTTCTCGCCTTGCCAGCGGGTGAGAGAGGAGCACCAGCTGAGGGTGGGGGTGGCGGGCGCGCGGTTGAAAGTGGTGCAGGCTGGAAGGGGAACCTCGGGATTCCAGGATTCTGGATTCCACCTCTACATCCAAAGTCTAGCTGGGGATGCCCACCCTATGTCCCGCTGGAGGTGGGAGAGAGTCCGCTGCGTGAAAGTGGTGGAGGGAAAAGTTGCGCAAGGAGTCCTGGATGGATGGGGAAAGGGATGGTGACGTGCGGGGAAGGGAAGACCGTGTTCTACAGGGCACAATGTGACTTTCAGCCGCATCTCTGCTAGGGCTGGGGCTCAGGACGCTGACCTGGCAGAATGAGACAGCAGAATATCCTTGGATTTTGCGCCCCAAATCCTTACAGAGAGAGCCAACCCACCCTTCTGGAAGAACCTTTCCAGCACAGGCCCAGGGCTGGCCCTCTTTGGCTTGGGATCTGGGGAAGTGTGTGTACCTGGGTCTGGGCCCATATTTTCAAAAGCGAATGGAAGATCCTGATTCCTGGCTGTCCTCTTTGCAGGGTTTCTGTGCCTCCGCTTCCATAATATCCTGGCCTTTGCCACCGGCATCACAATCTTGGGTGTGTGCCATTACACACTCACAGTCAAGGGCAGCCACCTGGCCTCCCACAGTGCTCTCACAGAATCCAAACGATGGAGCAAGATCTTGATGATTTTCTTTACGGAGGTGAGCTTGGCAGAGGTGGGGTATCTCTGTGTGTCTATCCGCAAGTGCAGGCAGGTGCTGCAGTGGGCAGGTCGATCCAAGTGTGCAGCGTGCAGTACAGTTTGTGTGTATGTGTTGGTGTAGTCCTCCAAGCCTTGGTGGACTTGGTGTTAGTGAGTGGGCACCCCACATGGCAATGGCTTATCTTGGCTTATCTTGTGATAACCTTCATTGGTTGGGCAACAGAAACCTTTTTCACAACATAGTTCCTGTCCCTTTATCTTCTTACCTCTCTGTAGCACTAGGCCAAAGGTGGACAGACTTTCTTCTTCCTTCCAGGATGCCTTGCTCCGGGGTTGTGTTGGCTCATAGAAGCAATCGGAGCTGTGATCAGGGCAGAGGTAGTTTTGTTAGTCACACTCTCCAGGTAACGTAGTGAGGGGAAGGGGGGCATCTCCATTTTCCAACTTTAGGGAATAACTCTGGCTTCTCTCTAGGACTGGTTCCCATGTGTGGGGCACTGCGCCCCTAGCTGGCTTGTATGGGGCGACATCTCTGTAGCCTTTCCAAAGCCTTGATTAGAGTCCCAGGCCCAATAGTTGCCCTGACCTTAAGCAAGGTGGTTAATTCTATATCTGGGGTTAGTTTCTTCACGGAATCCAGAATCTGCAAGTGTGAAACACTGCCTCCTCATTAACCCTGTGAGGGCATTGGAGGATGAGCCAGTGCAGACTTTCCAGAGGCTTTCCATGAACCATGGCCTTGCTTAGTGCTTTCTACCTGGTGGGGACACAGTGGCAGCTGCATGGGCTGCTTCTGAGGATGCTTGTTTTGTTGTTGTTTGGTGCTTTGTTACCTGAGAGGCTGCAGAGCCTAGCAGGTGCTGGTATTGGGTTACCTGGTGCAAAGGACAGACTCTCGTACCCTGCAAACCTCAGAGGGTGCACAGGACCCTTCCTGGATGCCTGGATCTCACTTGTAACCTTGGTCCCTCCTCCCTTTCATCCTCCTCTTGTCACCTACACCCCTGGAGACAATGTCGCACAGGACGTCTGGTCTTAGGCCCTGGGTTCCTTAGTGGGTCCCACAGAGTCTGCGGCTGCAGGCATCAGTTGGGTCCCTCTGGTTTTCTTTGGTAATCCAGCATTTGATAGTATCATCTTGGGACCTGCTGGCTCTGAGCTGGTGTGGGACCAGGCTCTCTCTCATGCAGTGGCTCTGGAGAGCTGGAATAGACAGGCTAGAATAGGTCTACCACTCTAGGCTGTATTCACGTACCCCTAGCCACACACACCACACGAGTTTTCTCTGAAGACCCCTTTCTGGCCTACCTGAAGAAAATTCCCACCCTGCCTTACCTAGAAAGCAGTCTCTATCCTGGTTACATCACCCGGGCTGCTGGGCATAGCCTTGGATATGCCAGGGAAGGATGCCATGCTAGGATGGCTACCAGAAGGCTAGGGGCAAGGTAGAATGAGTAAGCCACATTGTTTATGTCCTGAGTTTGAGAAGGATTAACCTCTGAAAGGCTTGTAGTGTCACAGGCAAGGATGCTCCCATGTGTGGGCGGGAGCCAGCCATGCCAGTCACAAAGCTCTTTATTATAAAATATCTCTTCTTTAAATCCTCCTTGTAGACTCAGCTGTGTGTGTGTGTGTGTGTGTGTGTGTGTGTGTGTGTGTGTGTAGTCACAGCTGGTCCACTAGGAATGCCACACAGCTTGCTGTGCCCTTTCTAGAGGGATGTCACACAAGGGAATGCCTGTCACCATCCACAGGCCCCTGTGGTACCAACCACAGACTGTGCCAAGCCTAGTCATGATCCTCGTCTGCTCCCCATTGGCTGAGTTCAGTGCGGCCCCATGAAGGCTGTGCCCTCTGGCCCTTCCCTCATGTCCTCCCACTTGAACCCATCCAGGACTCTTGTTTGAATAAAAGTGGCCATGATAGATATTTTTTTTTCTTGGTGTCAGGGATTGAACGCAGGCCTTTGTGCATGACAAGTGCCTGCTCCATCTTTGAGCTGTACCCTAGCCCTCGACCCTTAACTATAGTCTCTCTCCTTTTACATTTCTATTTAGAGGACCAGTGCTGATATTCAGTACAAAATACAGTGCTATATACAAACTTTCAAGTCTTTTTTTTTTAAAACAAGATATGAGAATCTACATTTTTAAAGATTTATTTATTTATTATACAATGTTATGTCTGCATGTATACCAGAGAGGATACCAGATCTCATAGATAATTGTGAGCCACCATGTGGTTGCTGGGAATCGAACTCAGGACCTTTGGAAGAGCAGTCAGTACTCCTAACCTCTGAGCCATCTCTCCAGTCCCAAACTTTCAAGTCTTATAATAATTACAGATCCACAGAACATCTCAATGTAGAACAAAGAAGTGTAGTGCACTGGACCAGTTGTTCTTGTTTCCTCTAAGTAATGATATTTATGTGTCATTTGATATCAAAACCAAGGAAGCTGAAGCTCGCACGTGTATGTGTGTGTGTGTGTGTGTGTGTGTGTGTGTGTGTGTGTGTGTGTGTGTTTAGTTCTTTGCCTTTCTATCACCTGTGTAGAGTCTCAAGATGCACAGCCCCTGCAACAAGCGACATGAGCAGGCTGTGGGGATGAGAGTTTTCCCATGATCTCCAGAATTCCATAAAACAGCCTGCCTGTAGGTCCCACTTCAGAAAGCAGAGACGATGTGATCCCCAGAGCAAGCTAGCTATCAAGACTAACTGTATTGGCAAGCTCTGTGCTGGACTGAGAGATGCTGCCTCGAAGAATAAGGTGGAAGAGCGATTGAGGATGTTTCCTCAGGGTTTCCATATGCACACTTACCCATGTGCACATACATATGCATGCACAACACACACACGTGCACACACATGTGCACACAATGGGTGAGGGTGGGGGTAGTGACCTAGTCTTCACTATCAGTGGTGCAGAGGCAGAGAAACCCTGGAGAATTTTAGAAGAGTAGCTACTGAGGTGTGTAGAAGCTACCAGACTCTCACAGGGGCCCACGTGAAGAGGGCCAGGGAGGCCGTGTGCCAGGCAGAGGGAGGGGCACTTTGCCTTGTAGCCAAATATACTTAGTTTAAAGAGTCAATCTATTCTGTGACTAGGTGACGGTTTGCCACGAGGCAGAGCTTAAAAAGTCCAGGGGGCAGGGCCAGAAAGTGGTGGCGCACACCTTTAATCCCAGTGCTCGCTTGAGAGGTAGAGGCAGGCAGATGTCTGTGAGTTCGAGGCCAGCCTGGTCTACAGATTGAATTCCAGGACAGCCAGGGCTACATAGTGAGATTTTGCTTCAAAAACAGTCTGGGGTAAGTTTTCCTCAAGTCAGGGTCAGGGTCAGGGCCGTATTAGTCTCTTTCATGTTCTTCTCCAGTGACTCCCTCATTGTTTTATTTTCTACTGTTAAGCAGGAACTGGAGCTGTGTCTTGGTTGGTAGAATATTTGCTTAACATGCACAAAAACCCAGTCTGAACATCAGAGCTGCACAAAACCAGGCCTGGTGGTGTACACCTGTCACCCCAGCACTGAGGACGGGCCTGGTGGTGTACACCTGTCACCCCAGCACTGAGGACGGGCCTGGTGGTGTACACCTGTCACCCCAGCACCGAGGATGGGCCTGGTGGTGTACACCTGTCACCCCAGCACCGAGGAAGACTGGGAGGTCAAGGTTATTCTCAGTGATACAGGGAATTTGAGACCAGCTCTGGACTAGAGACCTTGTTTTAAAAGAAAAACAAACGAACAAACACAAAACTACCCAGCAGGATTAAAAAGCAAGCGTAAACGGGGTGGCGGCGGCGCATGCCTTTAATCCCGGCACTCAAGAGGCAGAGGCAGGCAGAGCTCTGAGGTGGAGGCCAGCCTGGCCTGCAGGATGAGTTTCACTGAGAAACGTGGTCTTAAAAACTCGACTCAAATCAAAACAAAAAAGCAGCTATACGATTACATCACAACCTAAATTGGATTGAAACTAGGTCACCCTACCAGTTTGATTTGTGGTAGGTGAAGCAAGAAGCTGGCTGGAGGTTGTTGGTAGAAGCCAGGAGGAAGTTGGGGGCGATAATGAAAGGGCCAGGCTCGGATGCAGGGACGGGGTGGGGGGTGGGGGGCTGGACAGCGAAGGACAGTGTTGGCTGGGTGCCATCTAGTGCAAGCGGGGAGGAGTGGAGGCTGAGAAGAGTCAAAGGCAAAATCTCCAGGTGGGAGCCAAAGCCATAGTGGGGGCCACGCTGGAAAGGGCCAGGAGCGGGCGCAGCAGTACAGGCAGGATGAGAAAGAAGGGTTCTGGAGCAGTCAGTGGCGGCACAAGCCTTTAATCTCAGCACTCTGGGAGGCAGGTCGATCTCTGAGTGTGAGACCTGGTTTACAGAGTGAGTCCCAGGAGGACCAGGGCTACATAGCGTCCCTGGTCTCGAAAAACCAGAAAGAAGAAGAAGGAAGCCGAGCATGGTGGCGCATGCCTTTAATCCCAGCACTAATTGGGAGGCAGAGGCAGGCGGATCTCTGTGAGTTCGAGGCCAGCCTGGTCTACAAAGTGAGTCTAGGACAGCCAAGGCCACACAGAGAAATCCTGTCTCAACAAACAAACAAAAAAAAAAAAAAAAAAAAAAGAAAGAAAGAAAGAAAAGGAGACGGTCATTGTCCCTCAGGCAGGGAGGCTGCAGACTATGTATGCCCAGCTCCCTCTCTTGCCCAAGAACCCTCTGGCTGGTATCCAGGGAACAGGCAGTTGCTTGCCAGCTCTGAGTGGTGGGGCCTCAGCAGTAGATTTATCAGTCAAAACAATCAGATAAGTTTGAGTTTCAAATAAGGCACCAGTGTTTCCTTTTTAAATAAATACACCCTAACTATGACATGCGTGTCACTGCAGTCTGGGGTTTCACATGCTGTCCTAGTCAGGGAAGTGCAAGGGCCTGAGTGTGAGTCCTCAGGTGCGAGGTGTGAACAGAGGTGTGGCTTACCCACCCTTAGAATAAGAGAGGGACATTGGTGAGGGCCACAGAAGGGAGCCCTTTGAGTTTTAGCCTGGCAGCAGTGAGCTTGCTTGGGCCAGAATGAACCATGGGATGGGGTCCTGTATCTTTCAGACATGCCCCTGGGATTCCCACAGGCCAAGCATGGAACCCCTTTGTCCCCACCCCCTCCCCCCACCACCCCAGGACACCCTCGGGTGCTGCAGGATGCTTAAGTGAAGAAACAACTGCACGAGGACATAAATGAATGAGAGTTCTTAAATGAAGAACTGTCAAGAGGAAGCCCCACCCCCCCATACCACCCTCAAAACATTGGGGGGAGTGGAGGATGTTCAGGGTATGAGTGCTGTAGAGATAGAGAGCTTTTGGGGTCTTCCCGAAGGCGCCCACCTCGGAGGTTGGTGAGTGGTTTTCAAGAAGCCACGCCAACCTCGAGGCTTCTGGAACTTTCTCTGGATCTGGATGAGGAGAGAATCCCTTGGGTAAGACTTGTAAAAGATCCTTTACATCTGGGGGCGGTGGTGTTTATCTGTAATCCCAGCACTCACAAGGCCAAGGCAGAAAGACAGACAGAGTTCCAGGCCAGCCTGGGCTGCATGTTCAGATCCTGCCTTAAACAATGACAACAAAAAAGGCAGCTGGGGGTGGAAAAGAATCTATTTTTACAAGTAATGCAGCAGCATGTGCTTATTTCCGTTGTTTTTTAGGCAAATAAGTAAAGGACATATAAAACATACTACAATTCACCTTCCTCTTTTTCCCCCAAACCGTCCCCCCTTCCCTCTCTGTCTGTCTGTCTGTCTGTCTGTCTCTTTCTCTCTCTCTCTCTCTCTCTCTCTCTCTCTCTCTCTCTCTCTCTCTCTGAG
This sequence comes from Acomys minous, assembly GCF_964271855.1. Classification (NCBI taxonomy): domain Eukaryota; kingdom Metazoa; phylum Chordata; class Mammalia; order Rodentia; family Muridae; genus Acomys; species Acomys minous. The sequence goes on along the minus strand of NC_140493.1, from coordinate 107,073,658 downwards.
AGAACATCTAAATGGGACTGAGGAGGCTGGATGGGGTTAAGACTCTTGGTGCTCTCGCCTTGTTCAGTTCCCGGCACCCATGTTGGGCAGCTTACAACTGTCTTATAACTTCAGGGGATCTGGTGGCCCATTCTGGCCTCAGATGGGCCCTTGGGCATATGTGCCTACTCACACACAGACACACACATACACACAAACGAAAAAGGGGGCACCTAGAAACCTAGTTATGAAATAGCCTTAGATCGGCTCTTATTCATAAGGCAAGTCACATCACACAAGCCACACCTGAGGGCCTGGGCTTGTGCCTGGGACTTTGTTGAGAAGCCTCCAGGAATCTGTGGGTACCTATCTCTAGATACACAGTTCCGGTCAGGCTCCAGGCTCTTATAAGGGAAAACATTTCATTGGGGCTGGCTTACGGTTTCAGAGGTCTAGTGCATTATCATCAAGGCGGGAAGCATAGCAGCGTGCAGGCAGACATGGTGCCGGAGAAGGAGCTGAGAGGTCTACAACTTGATCCGCAGGCAGCAAGGAGGAGACTGCGTCTACATTGGGTGTAGCTTGAGCATATATAAACCTCGAAGCCCACCTACACAGTGACGCACTTCCTCCAACAAGAGCTTACCTACTCCAAAAAGGCCACACCTCCAACAGGAAGAGAGGGAGCTGGCACCGCAGAGATGGCTCAGAGAGTAAAAGCATCCACACACAGTCCTAGTGATCTGAGTTTGGTCCCTGGAACCTGCATAAAGAACTGAGTCCACGAAGTTTTCCTCTGACCTCCACGCATGCATGCATCACAGCATTTGTTTGCCCACACACATAACACAAACACACACTAATTAACAAAACAAGTAAAAGGAATTAGCTTCTTCCATTATATGGGACAACCCTGGGGTATAAAACATACCCTGGTGAGCCAGTGGGCAAGGCAGGCCTGACTCTGAGACCTGGTGCTCAGGGCACACCCCTGCAGTCTATCCAGCTGTAAGGTAGGTATTAGGAAGCTTCCCCTTCTCCCTGAAACAAGAAAGCATCTTCACCAGCATCCGCAAAATCTTCTGGCCTGGACAAAACACTTGGAGCCTCACATCTGCATGTTCATCTGCATACATTTGCATAAGAAACAACCTAGCCCTTCTTTTACATTCTGAGTGAGTCCGAGCCAGTGAGAGCCAGTGAGCGGGGCTGTGTTTCTGTGATTGGCGTTGGAGAATCTCACTGTGGACTCAAGTCAAAAAGAGTCACTCGGGGGAGATATTGGCTCAGCGCATACTAGTACCCAACGTCCCTCCAGCCTGTATGGTGGGCTCTTTAAAAAATGACCCCCATGCACCTTCAAATCAGATTCTGGAAACCTTTCCCTGCTGCTCTGAGCTCAGGCTGCCCAGTAGTGTCACGAAGGTACAGCCTTTTCCCAGGCACACACACAAAATTGTGGTGGATTTCAGCTTTACCTGCACCGACAGTGTCTCGGGTTTGAGGAGTTTCCTGGCTGGTGGCTAGTGGAGAGTGGCAATCCGGGGATCCAACCTCCTTGACCCTAAATGCTCTGCAGAGCCACACCGAGTAGACGGCAGTGTGTTGCCACTCTGGGGGTCGCACATGCTTGAGAGATGATGGACAGGGTTGGTTGGCTGTGGATGCAGAGGGAGGCAGGCTCAGGAGTGATAGGGTTTGGGGAGAGGGGACGTGTTCTTGAGGCTCCTTGGGTTCTGCTTTGTTCAATTGTGTCCAAGGGACCCAGTGCCCTCTCGGCTTCCTCTCTAGGTATGCACTGCCTTTCCCGCAGAGTTTGCTAAGCTCAACCACGTCAATATGCACCATGGCTACACCAACGTGGTGGGGCTGGGAGACTCGAGCACATGGAAGGCGCCTTTCTTCAACCGCTACGTCTACATGTTCCTTGGACCATTTTCCATCCCCATCTTAACCCCACTGGTAGCTCTTGGTGAGTACTGGATTAGACCTGTCCCGGCCCTCTTTCCTTCCTTCCTGTGGACCCTGCTTTGTGAAGATAGCTGGGAGTCAAGATGGCCAACATCAGCCAAATGGTGTGGAAAGGACCCCAGACCTGGTCCAGGGCTGGTCTTCACTTACTGGCTGGTGACTGTGGGCGGGTACTTCGCCTGCCTGCCTCAGGCTCTTCACTTGTTCAAGGATAGTGTGAAATCATAAGGAGACCACGGGTGTAAGAGAGTTTTTGTAGGGGCCTGGAGAGATGCCTTAGAGGTTAAGAGGGCTTCCTGCTATCCCAGAGGCCCACACTTCAATTCCTGGCATCCAGGATGGGCAGCTCGCAATCCTCGGAAACTTTCAGCTTCAGGGGAATCAAACAATATCCCAGGCTTCCATGGGCAGCAGCTCTTACACACACACACACACACACACACACACACACACACACACACACACACACCATAATTATAACAAAATCTTAAGAGTGTGAGGGGGACCACTTTGTAGATGCCCCACACAAACCACACTGCAGGCTACAGTCATTGCTATCACCGGACAGTGCCCAGGAGTAGGAGAATGGGGCTATGGAGGAGCAGACCTTGCCTTGGCCAGGCTGCTTCGGACTTACACTTCCTTATCCATTCAGAAGACAGACCTCCTTTTCCTATTGTCTGGGTTCACTGAAGACATCCAGAGCGTCCCTCTACCTTAACACGCCTGGGTACCAGGGAGCCTGCTCATGATGGGTCCACCTTACCGTACTTCTTGCCCCTCTGACAGCGCATTTGAGGAAGGAAGAGCTGAGGAGAGCCCTGCGGACACTGGCCTTCATTTCCCTGGGCCTTTATTCTCAGTATTGGATGTTCCTGAACGTGTCAGGCTTCAAGAGCCCCAGTTCAGCGCTGGCCTGCATGCTGCTCGCCAGATCCCTGCTCGCCCACCCCTTTCTCTATGTCAACATCTTCCAGGTAAGTCCCCTTGTTCTGGATCCAGGCAGGGAAAAGGAGCATTTATAGGGATCCGACAGGAGGCTAGACCCAAGGCTTCGGGAGAGAGAGAGAGGTCACCAAAGGAGCCTTCCCCCAATTTCTGCTCCTCCCCTGTCCCTGTGGGTCATCACAGGAAGTCTGGGTTTCATTGAGGCCTTTGGTTTGTCCCGGAGAGACTCTCCCTGTTTTCTTCTCCAGTTTATTTATTTATTTATTTTAAAGGTGTATTTATTTATCATATATACACACAGTGTTTTGCCTGCATGTACACCAGAAGAGGGCACCAGATCTAATTATAGATGGTTGTGAGCCACCATGTGGTTGCTGGGAATTGAACTCAGGACCTTCGGAGGAGAGCAGCCAGTGCTCTCAACCTCTGAGCCATCCCTCCAGCTCCTCTTCTCCAGTTTAAACCCTACTCATTCATTCAAGGTGAAGTTTGGGCTCCCCCTTCTGCTGTTTCGTTCAACTAGTCCATACAAGTGCCTTCTTGGCTAGGTACCACGCTGGGCCTAGGGTACTTGGAGGTGAGCAAGTACTCCAGCCAAATGAAGACAAGTAGATGGGACACAATGGGGGATGAACAAATTAGCTGCAGATGTGTTGAGCGCTGGGAGTTGCTGAGAGAGATCTAACCGGGGTCTTTACCCATCGGGAAGCAGGGAGGTCTCCCTATAGAAATGGGGCCAGATTTGAATGCTGAACTCCGGGTTGTTCTCAAAGACCCTCGGTCTCCTGCCCTGCTCTTGGCTTGCCTCACAGCATTGGCCGGGCCCTCACTTTGCTCTACTTGAGTTTTGACACATAAGTTTAAAAAAAAATAATGCCACCAGTGTGAGGCATATGGGGTCACAAGAGCAAGCAGGCAAAGTCACGGACATAAAAGTCATGGGCTCTCAAAAAAAAAAAAAAATGCATAGACAAAGCTCTTCATTGTCCAAATGGAGAGAAGCCCAGATGTGAGACTCAGCTCACTTGTAGTCTGAGTCAGCACTGGAGCTGGGCTAGACCCCTGTTTTGCACACCCATAGGGTTCCACAGGCCCCCATATGCTTGGTGCCTAAGCCCCTGCAGGGTGTGAGCCTTATGTCTATCACAGCACATCGGATTGCCCATGTTCTCCCCGGACAAGAAGCCCAGGCGGATTCACATGATGACCCTGGGGGTGCTGAACCTGCCACGGCAGCCAGTGCTGGACTGGGCATTCGGCCACTCACTCATCAGCTGCCATGTGGAGCATCACCTCTTCCCTCGGCTCTCTGACCACATGTGTCTGAAGGTAGCCAAAGGCTGGGCAGAGGGGTGGGAGGATGGGCCCGTGTGAGGGTGGACAGTGGTAGCCTCCGGGTACATGTGAACCTTGAGTCCCCTCATTGGCCTCTTCAAAGGTCACCTAGGAAGGCCGGCCTGGAGTATAAGTGACAAAGGGTTTTAGGTCAGAGTCACACGGGCTTCCTAGTAGCAGTGTGACTGGGCAAGTTCACTGAGCCTCACTTTCCCACACAGGTAATGGCTAGGGCTGGACAGAGGAGAGCTCCTGGGGCGGGCAGGCGGGCCAGCGACTCAGAGGGCTCTCCTGTGTGTCTCTCTCTGTCTCTCAGGTGAAGCCCTTGGTATCAAAGTTTCTTCATGACAAGAAGTTGCCCTATAATGAGGACTCCTACCTGGCTCGATTCCAGCTGTTCCTCAATCGCTATGAGGAGTTAATGGTGCATGCTCCGCCCATCACTGAGCTGGTGGGGCTGCAGTGAAGGCTGGGTGCCCTCCCTAGCCCAGTCCTGGCCCTCCTGCACTGCTGGTCTTGTGGGGGGCGGGATGGGATGGAATATAGAGGTTTCAGGCAGACTGGGAAGCAGAACAGATTGGGGGGCCTCCTGCTGTTTGCTTTTCTGGGGTTTGAGTGGGGGTGGGGTACTGGAAGAAGGGACAAAAACTTCCCTTCCTAGGTGGCTCAGGCTGTGCACCCCAAGCCACCTACGCCTCAGCTGATTCCATCTCAGGACCCCCCCCCCACTCTGCTGCATCTGAGCCAGGGTAGGGATAAGGGGGCTTGTGACAAGTGAAGTGGGATCCTATGTCCAGGCGGAGGCGGGTACAGAGAGAAGGGCCAGCCTTCTGGTGCCTAGGAGCCATACACTTCCTAAGCTGCTGCTTCCTTCTGTACTTTCTGAGGGCCTAGGGCCCCTTCCTACGGCCAACAGGGTGAAGTCATCGTCATCGTCATCATCATCATCATCATCATCACCATCATCATCATCATCATCACCATCATCATCAGACACCCCTAGTTCTTCCACTGAAGGACGCTGTGCTATACTGGGCTCATCACTCACCATAGGGTCAGTGAGATAAAAGTGAATGTATTTCCAGGAAAGCAAACACAGGCACAAAATTGGAGAAAGCTTCGCACGTGGCCTTGGCTAGCTCTAGTCAACACTGCTTTGTCCCTTGCTTAGAAGGATCCAGCCTGGGTGGTGGCTGAGGCTGGAGGAGGAGAACTGGAACCAGGCTGGCAGGGCAGAGAGGGATGAGCAAAGGCGGTGTGTGTGTGTGTGTGTGTGTGTGTGTGTGTGTGTGTGTGTGAATAGGAGAGTTGAAGATCAAGGCGAGGCTGGGCTGGGGAGGGGGGAGGATGGCAAGCTGGGTGGGAATCTAATGTCAAACCTAGGAAGAAGCTGAGCTGGGAGACCATACTGTGATCCAGCCAAACAGGCAACTGAGAGAGGCTGAGGATGGAGCCAGGGGACGGAGCGGAGGGTCATGGAAGGTGGAGACTGAAGGTGCACCACCTGCACCCGCACCGGGCCAGGGCCGATAGTTCATAACCTCGCTTCTCACCTCAGCCCTACTGACATTTTATTTGGCTGACTTTTGGCAAGCTGGGCAGAGCACTGACTATACGTCGGAAGCCCAAGTCATGCCTGTGTCTCCTGATGTAGTCAACTGTCTCCAGACTGTCCTTGACTGACAACATACGAGCCATTTTATGGTGTGCTTTCTCAGTTAAGTCGTTGCAAGGAAGAGTGTACTGCCCCGATGACGGGCCGCTAAATGCTAGCAAGAGGGAACCCATGGGTGGGCAGGCACCTGGGAAGACCAGCCTTTTAGAACCCATTTCTGGTGCCTGATGTGGCTTAGGCAGATGCAGCTGTCACTGCACTGGCAATCCTTTTCCTGCTATCTTCTCTTGGCCCTCCCTTAACAGAAACCACATCTTCCAGGGCCCTTGCTCCCAGCTATGGCTGTTGGCAGCCTGTCCTTTGGGCTCCTCCTGGACAGGGCCTGATCTGGCAGTGGCTTCTAGCTGCCGTTGGCCCCTAGGTGGCTGCCTGCCTCCTTATCTCTGCCCAGAGTTCCTCTTCGCTCATCCCTTTTTGAGTGTGTGCCTTCTGTGCCCTGCTGGGAGGCTTGCTCACAGCAGTTTTGGATACAAGCCACCCTCTTGGAATGGGGTGGGCTTGGCAGTTGCCACCACCTGCTGTCTTGCTATCTGTTATTGCTGCTCATTTGAAATGCATTAGCAGTTAAGAAGGGGCCCTAAGGTCTGAGAGTGTGATTCATCAAACTGCAAATTCTTCCCTTGAAAAATGCAATGTCAGTAAAGGGTCCTGGCAGCATACTGTAAGCTAATGATTAAAACTATCCAAATGTATGACCAGTGACTCACTGTTATTGATCTGAGCCTGAATGGGCTTCATTCCAGGGCAGCAGCTAGAGGCCCCGGTATCAGGCCCCGGCATCAGACCTGACTGTACATACCACGGCACACCAGGAGCGAGTTAGTTTTCTCTGAGATGTAATTATCTGTTAGACTCAGGGTGTGGGCAAGAGGATTAGGGGTGCACAAAGAACTTCTGGGGCTTTGCAGCATCCTCTGGTCCAATGTGGAGCAGCAAAAGGGAATGAAGACACCGATGACCACAATTATAGCCAATGCTTGCTTACCGCAAATACAGATTTCTTTTTCTTTTCTTTTTTCTTTTTTTTTTTTTTGAGACAGGGACTCACTCTATAGCCCTGGCTTGTTTGGAACTCACTTGGTGGGTGGCTGGCCTTGAACTCACAGAGATCCACTTGCTTCTACCTTAGTGGTCCTCAACCTTCCTACCGCTGAGACCCTTTAATACAGTTTCTCAGGCTGTGGTCCCCAACCATAAAATTATTTTCATTGCTACTTCATAACTGTGATTTTGCTACTGTTATGAACCCTCATACGAATATCTTGTCTGTGTATATCTGATATGTGACCCTGGGAAAGGGTCATTTGACCCCCCCCCAAAGGGTCCTGACCCACTGTGAGAATCACTGTTCTTCTACCTCCGCAGTGCTGGGATTAAAGGTTTCCCACTAGGCCAGGCTAGCTGGGGTTTTTTTTTTTTAAATCTGTCATCTAATTTTAATCTTTAGAAGTTAGAATTTTTTTTCCCTCATGCTATAAATGGAGAAAAGAAGAAACTGAGATTAACCCTGTGCAATTCAGACTGGGGATCTGAAATCAGTGACTCCAGAGTCCACGCTGTCGGCCCTCAGAGATGTTGCCTCTCAGTGGGAAGACCTGTAGAGATTTTGGGTGTTTGAGCCGGAATTTAGCTCTCATCCTTCTATGCTACAGGATAATTGGTGAATTTATCATTAAGATTTTTTTTTCTCAGATAGGGTTTCTTTCCATAGCTCTGGCTGTCCTGGAACTTGCTCGGTTGACCTTGCTGGCCTTGAACTGAGTGATCCACCTGTCTCTGCCTCCCGAGTGCTGGCACTAGAGGCATGAACCCCCACCTCCCAGCTAAGATAAATTCATTAGGGACTGAGGTTGAGGCTCAGGTGGTAGAGTGCTTGCCTAGCATGCACCAGACGCTGCAGTCAGCTGCCATCATTGTATAGATACATGGCAGTAATTCCCAGTACTCAGGGGGTAGAGGGATGAGTTCAAGGTTATCCTTAGCTACATAGCAAGTCAGGGCTAGCTTGGGCTACATAAGACCTTGTCTAAAATAACAAACAAACAAAAAACGAGAAAGACAAATTCCTTATGAACACCCATGGGATGCTGGGCACTGTGTAACGCTCTGGGAAGGAATGAGTGAATGAGACTGGCCGTGCACATCACCGCCTTCATGAAACCGGCGTACCAGCGCGTGGTGTGGTACATGTAAATATGTTTTTGTTTTGACCCCAAGTGTGGGATGTGAAAAAGAGGGTGTGTGGTGTTTTCCTGCTGGAAACAGATGTGAAAGAAAAGATGATATTTGTCCACTAGGAGAGAAACCGCATCTTGTGGGAACATGGCCTTTTTGTTTTGTTTTGTTTTTTTGTTTTTTGTTTTGTTTTTCGAGGCAGTGTTTCTCTGTGTAGCCTTGGCTGTTCTGGACTCGCTTTGTAGACCAGGCTGGCCTCGAACTCACAGTGATCCACCTGCCTCTGTCTCCCGAGCGCTGGGATGGGGACATGGTCGTTGCCACCTGATAAACAGCCTAGTACAGAATCTGAGAGGAGACATGTACTGAGCCCCAAAACAAGAGAAGGGGCTTTTTTTTTTGAGACAGGGTTTCTCTGTATAACAGCTCTGGCTGTCCTGGAACTCCCTCTGTAGTCCAGGCTGGCCTCGAACTCACAGAGATCCACTTGCCTCTGCCTCTCAAGTGCTGGGATTTTTTTTTTTACTTGTCTTGGCATCCTTCCCTACTCTTTGGCTGTTCATCGCTCCCCTTCGAGATGCTCCTAGAGAGAACTTCTAGGTTCTGGCTGCTGCTCTGGGTTCCGGTGGCTGTGGTTGTAGTCACCTTTGCTGAATTCCTGGCTTGCTGCTTAACGGCTCTGCTGGAATCCTGCTGACTACACTACTGGAATTGCTCCAAGGAACTGAGTCTAAAAAGGTCTCTTCTCCTGTTCCCATTAACCTCTTTTCTCTGCTATCTAGGGTAGGTGGGTTGGAAGGGAGGTATAAGCATTAAAAAAAAAAACCTCAAATAAAGTGGCTTTGACAAAGTTCAAAGTCTACAGCAGGGTGTCAAATAAACTTTGTGAAACAGTCCAGCTAAGTATTTTGGGTGTTGTGAACAGCATGGTCTCTGTTACAATGACTAAACTGTGTCTAAAATAGCCACATGAACATACCCCAAGCCTCAGGGACCATGTGGAACGGGGAGCAGAAAGACTAAGCACCAGAGGTTGGGGAAGATCGGGGCAAAACAGTGTCTTCTGGACTTGGCAGGACCGCTGTGTGGATGAATTCAAGGCAGCCTGGGGTTGCTGACACAAGATCAAGCCAGTGAAAATCATAGCATACAAGGGCATCTTGTTAGGGTTTCTATTGCTGTGACCACGGAAACTCTTATAAGGTAAAACATTTAGTTGGGGCTGGTTTAGATTTAGTCCATTATCTCCATGGTGGAAGCACCGTGGAGTGCAGGCAGATGTGGTGCTGGAGAGGGGCTGAGAGTTCTTCATCTGGATGCTCAGGCAGCAAGAAGAGTGATGCTGGGCCTGACTTGAGCACCTGAAACCTCAGCCTCCAGGGGCTCACTGCCCTCAACAAGGCTACGCCTCCTAACAGGCTATGCTGGCCACAGTCATTTAAACCATCCCAAGGGGAGAAGGGCGTACAACTGAGGGTCTAGTGACAGTTGATGTCTTCTGGGGGAGGGTGAGTCAGTTTTCTTTAAGGGTGTGGCCTCTGATAGGTCTGTCCTGCCATGAGTGTATGGGCAACACAAACTGGATTCAGCGGGTATTTAAAAAAAAAAAAAGAAGAAGAAAGAGGACATGAACTTGCAGTTGTGGAGTGAATCTAGGAGAGACTTGGGGAGAAATAGGAAGTGAATATGATCACAGTACATTGTATAAAATTCTCAAAATTCAATATAAATATATATATTTTTAAAAATGGACATTTTAGTGTCCCAATAAAACTTACTTATGAACAAGTAATTCTCATGCCACAGAATTTTAACTAGGTTACCATTTAAGATGGTTCAGTGGTTAAGAGCACTTGCTGCATTGGCGGCGGATCAGAGTTCAATTCCCAGCACCCCTGTCAGATGGCTCACAATTGCCTGTAACTCCTGCTGAGGTGGTTCCGAAGCCTTCTGACCTCTAAAGTGCTAGCACTTATGAACACGCACACACACACACACACACACACACACACATACACACACACACACACACACACACACACCAGGCACTCACCTGGGAGGCAGAGGCATGTGGATCTCTATGAGGTGGAGGGCAGCCTGGTTACAGAATGAGTTCCTGGACAGCCAAGGCTACATCGAGAGACCCTGTCTCAAAATACAAAACAAAACACTATATATGGTAATTAGTTATTGCTGGAGAGATGTACTCAGTTAAGAGTACGCACTGTTCTTCCAAAGGTCCTGAGTTCAATTCCCACGTGGCAGCTCACACTTGTCTGATGCTATCTTCTGGTGTGCAGATAGGCAGGCAAAGTACCCATAATTTTGTGGGTCACCAATTGGTCTGTGGGCAGCACTTGGCTTGCTTTCTAGTCTCGAGGGACAGGCTCAAAACACAACGACAACTTGAAAATAATACTTACCTCTAAATAAGAAAGGGGGAAATGAGGCGTAGTGGCACACACCTTTAATCTCAGCACTTGGGAGGCAGAGGCAGACAGATCTCTGTGAGTTCGAGGCCAGCCTGGTCTACAAAGAGAGTTCCAGGATAGCCAAGGCTATACAGGGAAACAATGTCTGGAAAGTAGAGCAGAGGACTCCTGGGATACTTTCTGGTCTGGTTCTCATTCTGGGTGTCCGTCACATTAATATACCTTATGGTTTCACAACCAACCAAGCTATGATTATAATGTATGCACTTTTCTGTATGTAAAACTTCGATTAAAAAGAATCTTTTTGCTGCTGTTGTTATTGTTTTTGTTTTTTCAAGACAGGGTTTCTCTTTGTAGCCCAGCTCTCCCGACTCTCTGTACATCAGGCTGAACTTGAACTCAAGAGATCTGCCTGCCTCTGCCTCTTGTGCTGGGATTAAAGGTGTGCACCACCACAGCCTGGCTAAAAAATAATCTTAAAATAGTGTAAAAAGTATGATATATAAAAAGGGGGAGGCTTCCGTTCTAGATTATTTTTTTCTTTTTAAAAAATATTTATTTAATTTTAATTTGTATACATTGGTGTAGGGGTGTCAGATCTTGGAGTTACAGGCAGTTGTGAGTTGCCATGTGCGTGTTGGGAATCGAACCCAGGTCCTTTGGAAGAGCAGACAGTGCTCTTAACCACTGATCCATCTCTCCAGCTCTCTCCGCCCCCCCCCCCCGCCATTCTAGATTATTAAACTCCTACACAAGGCTCCAACAAATCAGCCTAAAAGTCAAAATGAAGTCACTTACTAGGAAGCTCACCGAGGTGACACCCAGCCTTTTATCTGGCCAAGAAATCCAGATTAGAGTCAGGCCAGTCAGCCAATTTCAGTTGGTAATGATGACGTTTCCACTGCCACTTACCTTTCACAAAAGAAATGACATGTTGTTTTGTGAGACCTGGTATCAGTCTGCAGCGGAGGCCGGCTTTGTTGCTGAGTTACGTAATGGAAAATTGAGCCGGGGGGCAAGGGCTGCAGTTAAAAGGTAGAGCAATTGCATAAGTGCCTGGGTTCAATCTTCCACAAAAATAAATAAGAGTCAGACGCTGTGGAGATGACAGGATAGGTTAGTCTTCCAAGAAGGAGAAAGACCCTTAGGCAAGCCTAATGTTTGTCTGGCCAAAGATGACACTAGATCCTGTCCTTGTTGTAATGATATTATTAGTGTTGCGACTGAACCCAGGGTCTTGTGTACATTAAGCCAACACCCAGCCACCCTCAGCTCCTGTCCTTGTGTGGCAACTATTTGAGGGTAAAGCTGCTTGCCCCAGGCCTTACATGAGTCTGCCCCCCCTCCACCCCCCGGGAACTCACGTAGTGGAGAGAACCAACTCCTACAAGCTGTCCTCTGACTACCGCACACCACGTAAACACTGTGGCACGTGTACACTGGCCCCCATAAACAATAGGTAAATGTAATAAAAGTCTAAAAATAGATATTGCTTATACGTTTTTGCATCAATTTTCTTTTTAAAGATACAATTATAATATGCATGATTTACCTAGATTATTAAGTTTTTGGGTGCCCCTTTAAATCTGGGTGCCCCTAAGGTACCGCTGTCTCACCCTGATGCGTGTATTGCAGAACGGGGATTGTAGGTCCGGCTCTGTTCTCAGTGCCACAGAGGAACCTCTTCGCGTGTTTTCTCCTCTACAGTGGGAAGAAAGTGACCAGAAATAAGCTCTTCAGAGTTTAATACTTTTCCTGCTTTGACACACACAGCATTGTTTGGGGCCACAGCAGTTCAGCACCCGGACTTAAAAAAAACAGGCGTCCAGGACCGGTGGTGACAGAAACTTAGGAGGTCTGGGCTCCTGATTGGATGACACAAAAATCACTCAGGCAGAAAGACACCCTATCAAAAGGCACCGGAGCTTCTCGTCATCAGCGGGCGACTTGAAGTAGTAAAGTAAGCTCCTTTCTAATTGGCTCCTCATTCCAAGAGCAACTGAAACAGGATAGAGGATTCGTGTTTCCTCAAATCTAGACTTCCGGCATCTGGAGGGATGAGGAAGACCGTAGAGAAATTTGTAAAGTTTTTGAGGGTGGGACGTTCTGGGGCGGGGCTTAGGAATCTTCGGGGGGCGTGGCTCTCTTTGGGGGCGTGGTTATTTTGGAGATCAAGGTAGAGTCTCAAAAGTTGAGCTTTCTTAGAACGCTGGAGGCGAGGTTTGGGGCGGGGATCAGTGATGGGCGGGCCCAGAGGAGTGTCCCCGGTGGACTGCAGGACCAGAGCTCAGCACTAAGGAGTAACTGCACGCAGTTCCGCCTGCTGGTTGCTGTTCTCAGCCATGGGTCCGCGCTGCTGGCGCTGGTGGTCCGCGTGGCCTCGGGTCCGGCCTCCTCCCTCCAGGAGCACTCCGAGTAGGAGCAGGGCTCTTGGGGATGCACCAGGGTGACGGGAGGCCTGTGATCAAGAGCAGGGGTCTTGAGATCAAGAGCAGGCAGGGCTGAGGCAGGGCTGGAGAGAGGCGAAGCTGAAGGTGTCTGATCTTGCTGGAGAAATGGGAGTGATGCATAGAGGGGAAGGTCTGTGCAATGAGATGTAAGGCGTCCTGGGTTAGACACGGGTCAGTAAAGGCTAAAAGCATAGACCATGAGGTCCGCATGTGTGATGGATGCGGGGTGAATGGAGGTAACAGGGAAATCTGAGGTGAGGATATGAACAGTAGAGTTGTGTGGGAAAAGAAGGAATAGAAAAAAGCAAGATAGAAACGTGATGGGGCTACACAGGGAACCCCACACGAAAAATGAAGCGCTGTGCAGGACAGCTTCGGGGGGCTAATGGGGTCCGGCACAGGCTATCCCTATCAGCATAGCATGGTCATCGGTGAGGTATGGGGTCCTGGATAAAGACAGCCTCTGGCGTTCAGATGAAACGGTGAAGCTTTAAGGAACAGAAAAAGGGAGGATGCAGGCGAAGGCGAAGGGCAAGCTGCAGTTGGACGGAATTGGTTTGGGGTGGTAGGAGAGCGTTGACTTGACCTTGCTGTCCCCTCCTGTGCCTAGCCCCAGGCTTCTGCCATCAGTTCTGCACACAGGAGAGGACCCCTCAGATCTGTGTGGTTGGCAGTGGCCCAGCTGGCTTCTACACGGCCCAACACCTGCTGAAGGTAAGCCGTGGCTCCTTCCGTCTTCCTTTCTCATCATTCACCACAGGTCTGGGTAGGCTCCAGGCCTTCGGCTTGCCTGATAAGGAAGGGGGGCTTCCAGCTCATCTAAGCTGTGTCCTTTCTACCCGATTCCACACCTAGGTCTGAGGCTCCCACCTACGCTCTCAGCTGTGAGAGAAATGTGTTTGTCCCATGGCTGGTGGCTGATGACAGGTGGGCAGCTGTGTCTGCTTCTCTAAGTAGTGAATTCTTTTTTCATTCTTTGTTTTTGTTTTTTTTCCAAGACAGGGTTTCTCTGTGTAGCCTTGGCTGCCCTGGACTCACTGAGTGCTGGGATTAAAGGTGTATGCCACCACCACCCCCCGGCTTTTTTTTTTCTTCTTCTTTTTTTTTTTCATTCTTATGGGATGGCCTTAGCCTCCTCTCATCCTCTTTTACATTTCTTCATCTCCAACCTTGTACATCTCAAGGCTATCGTGTCCTCAGCTTTGCTGCCTTCCCCATAGCCCCAGCCCTCCCCAGGCCCAGTCTCTCCTTTAAAGGCCAAGGTCTCAAAGCTTTCAGTATTAGTCTTGCCAGGCAGGCCTCAAGGCTACCAGATATACAAGGCTATCTCAGACATGAAGGCAAAAGAGGAAGGGGGGAGGGGCTGGAGAGAAGGCGCCACGGTTAGGAGTGGGAGTTGGGTACCCAGCACCCACACCGTGGTTCACAACTCAGCTCCGAGGGATCCGACATCCTCTTCCGGCCTCTGCTTGCACCTTCATTCATACACATGCACACATATATACACATAAATAAACATAATAAAATATTTAAAAAGAATAAGGGATACCAAGATTGACTGAGATGAGGCAGCGTCTGAACTTTAGAGGGACTTGTGTTATCTCCTGGACAGGAGAAAGGGCGGTTAGAGTGACAGCACAGACAGATGTCTGAAAAGTAGAGTGACTCGCTGGCCTGGCTTACCTGGGGCTGATACTAGAAAGGTCTGTCTCATGGAGACCACTGCTGAGAAGTGACTCATTCATGACCCCACAGCTACTTACAATGATGCACACAGGTCAGCGTGATCAGGCTCTGTTGTCCGGAAAATGTACATGTGAGGTGCACTGAAGACCCTGTGTGGGCTTGGCCCGGATGTGAGGAGTCCACCAGGAATGCGAGGCCACTGCTGAAGGACAGCCTGGCCTCTGGGATGGAGACTCAAGGGTCTTCAGGATTGGGGTGGCAAGGGGGGGGTAGGTGGGTGGTGTCGGGGAGGCTTTCTTTGTAAGGGGCACTGACTGTGTTAGCTGAGGGGGAGAAAATAGGCCGAGAAAGTGGGGAGTTCTTGGAGTCTTCTCAGTAGGCCAGATTCTTGACCTGCAGGCACATGGGTGTGGTTTCTTGTATTTGTGGACCTGACATTCTAGCTTGAGGTGGCCGCCTTTCAAGGTTGTCTTAGAGCTTAAACTAGGATTGACCCCTGAGCCAGTCTAGAGGGAGAGGTGTCCAAACTGCATTTTGTGGAGGGTGTGAAGATTAGCAGGAGTGCCTCGGGCATGAGGAAGAGCCCTTTGGCATCATCCCCCAGCCTACTTCAGGGGGTTATCGAGTATCTGAGGGGCGAAGAGGTGAGAGCTAGGGCTGAGGAGGCTACTGGGGCCCAGACCACAGGGAGCCTAGAACCACTGTAGAATTGAGTGGCTTTCTTTGAGCAGTCTCCATCTCCCGTGCTGGGGAAGTCTTGTTTAAATGAACATTTCTAGGCCCAGCTCAGATTTACTCAGACTCTGTGGGACCCTCAGAATCAGCAATTTTAAGGAAAGGCCCTGGGAGATTCTGGTCTCCACAGCTATGGGAACCTGGATTCACTGAAGCATCTGAAACACATGGTGGAGGGGGATGTCTCAGTGGTGAAAAGTGCAGACTCCTCCTGAAGACCGGAGTTTGGTTCCCAGCACCCACGGCAGGTGGCTCACAACCACCTGCAACTCCAGGGGCTCTGAACCCATCTTCTGGCCTCTTCAGGCACCTGTACTTACATGCATATGCTCCACACACACACACATACACATAATTTAAAAAACATATTTAAGAAAGGAAAAACAAGGAGCCGTCTTTTGGATCCTTTTGGGGATTGAACACAGGATCTTGTGAGCGGTAGATAGGGGTTCTACCAATTAGCTGCACCCTCGGCCCAGTTTTCATTTGGAATGCTCTCCTGATGGGTAGCCTTCAGCAGGGCTGTTTGCCCAGAGGGCAGGGAGTTGAGGGGAAGGATATGGAACTAATAGGACAAGGTGAAAGGGGGCGCCAAGTGCTGTGGTTGAACTCCAGGGGCCGAGATGGCGGGGGACACAGAAGGAGAGGGCAGAAGGGAGGGGACAAAGGATGGGCTGAGATGTGTGGATTAAGACTTCTCAGATCCTGAGGTCTCAGGATGGGAAAAGAGATAGAGTGGGGGGGGGGGGAGATAGAGAGGCCACATCAGACCTGCAGGAATCTGAAGTCACAGGATGGAGTAGGTAAGACCTCCCTAGGGTGTCCTGAGTGTGTGTCCAGGAGGAACAGAGAACCCCAGACCAGAAGTCCTTCAGAGACTGCCCTTTTTAGGAAAAGGGACAGAGAAACAACCGTTGGCAGGAGAGAGAGAGAGAAGGTTTCTTGGACGATGGGTCTGTGTGTGAGATCAGGCCTGCTGTGGAGGTGGGCTGGGCGAGAGTCTTCTGTGGAAGGAAGATGGAGACGGTGAGGCCAGGTTGTGTTAGGGGTGACAAGCAGGGCTGAGCAGTGGCCGGGAGAGAGGATGGGGGAGGGTTTTGAACAAGAAACAATGCGGCCCAGCAGCAGTTGTAAGGATCCTGAGTGAGGCCATGGTGTCCTCACACTGGGGGAGCCGCAGGCTGAATGCCTGGGCCTGACTCACTCAGCCTTGAGTGTGACCCTGGGGGACGGGACAGTCCCTGGGACAAAGCAGTTAGTGGTGGAGCTGGGCCTGGCTCTGTGGCCGTTGGCTTCATGGCCCGAGCTCTTGGTGGGTTCAGTTTCCACGGCGTTTGAGAGGGGTGACTTGGGAGGCCACTTGTGGGCTGGCCAAGGACAAAACAGGCAGATGGTCTGGACTCAGAGCAGGCAGTGGAAGAGAGAGAAGCAGGGTTTGGACGAAGGCCAGGGGGAGTGGCAGGAACTCATCTGCCATGGTGGAACAGGTCAACAGGTCACAGGCCTTACCGTCACAACTCTCTTCCCCGATTCTCTCACCGTCCTAGCCTCCCCATGCCTCGCAGTCCACAGACAAGGCGACTGTGGCCTAGCCTTGTCCTAGGACTTTACCAGGCTCACTCTGTTGGTGGCAGCAGAGCCAGGCGGGGCTCATTTGGCCAATTGCAATCTCAAATCCTCCCTGCACCCTGCAGAGTGCTCTGTGAGGACAGGTGTCATACCTCGGGCAGCTGAACTAGCCAGACTCTTTCTAAAGCTGGGAGTGGGTCCACTGCCACTGTCTGTCTCCACATGCCCCAGCTGTGGCCCCACCCCTGCCCCAGTGGTACCATCCTGGAGCCTGAGCGGTAAGGCAGGTTCTCAGATCCCATGGCCAGCATTTCTAGAAGGCGAAGCTCTACATCTGACCTGGGGAGGAGTTCCTGATACCTCCAGTTCCTCACTTTCTCTGTCAGAAGTCCTTGAGATCTGACCTCAGCTTGTCTGGCTGCGCCTGTTCCTCCAGAGCCCTTAACCTGAGTGGAAGGAGAGCTGGGGCCTTCTTTCTGCTCCTGGGTGGCCGGGGCCAGCTTCCTTAGCCATTCAGGTTTCCTTGCTCTGTCTGGGGGATGGGAGGCCTCCCCGTTGAGCCCAGCAGCTGTGCTTCTCCCCACAGCACCACACCCGGGCCCACGTGGACATCTATGAGAAGCAGCTTGTGCCCTTCGGCCTGGTGCGCTTTGGTGTGGCACCCGATCATCCCGAAGTAAAGGTGGGTGTCTGTCTCTTGGTGAGCAGGGTGGTGCTGGAGGTGGTAAAGACGAGGGTACAGAGGCTCCCTGACATGATAGAGTGACCCATGGCTCTCTGTGTGATGGGACCCTAGCTCCATCCTGGGGGGTCATGGGGTGACAGTGGTGCTGGCACGCTCCCAGGAGCTGCGCTGTCTTCTGATGTCCCTTCTCCTGCTGCCTGGCAGAATGTCATCAACACGTTTACACAGACAGCCCGCTCAGACCGCTGTGCCTTCTGGGGCAATGTGGTAGTGGGCAGGGACGTGTCGGTTTCGGAGCTTCAGGAAGCCTACCATGCCGTGGTGCTGGTGAGTGCCGAGTGGTGGGGTGTGAGAGGAGGGGTTGCAAGGTGGTGGGTGGAAAGGGCTGCTGGGAGGCAGGAGGAGGCTGGTGCTGAGGCCTTGGGCCCCGGGTGGGGGCTGCGTCTTTTCCTTAGAGTTACGGAGCAGAGGACCACCAAACCTTGGAGATTCCTGGTGAGGAGCTGCCTGGGGTGGTCTCAGCCCGAGCCTTTGTGGGCTGGTACAATGGGCTCCCCGAGAATCAGGAGGTGAGTTTGGGGGGGTACCTTTGATGCTTCTGGCTGGAGTCAGGACATCCCTGAGGTGTTAAGAGTTTGAGGCCTCAGGCAGTGAGGAGCAAGCTGAGGAGATGTGAGACATCAATCACTAAGTCAGGGCAGCCGTGGAGAGCTTCTGCAGGGCTGCGGGAGAGGTGGCTGGGGTAGAGTGGACTGCCTAGGGCAGCCTGAGGGCATAGCCGACATGGCCTAAGGTGTCTGGAGCCTGACTGGAGCTGGGCGTAGGGACACCCTTTCAAGACCTTTCTCCTCCAGCTGGCACCAGACCTGAGCTGTGACACCGCCGTGATTCTGGGACAGGGGAACGTGGCTCTGGATGTGGCCCGGATCCTGCTGACCCCACCTGAGCACCTAGAGGTGAGGGGCCAGTCAGAGGCTGGAGGGGTGGGAGTAGGAGCACATTGAGCAAAGAATGCCCCTGCCTGTGGGGTTCAGGTCTCACCCCTCCAAACAGCCCGGTGCCTGTTTCCTGCATGAGTGCAGGCAGATACCTTCACACTCCTGCGTGCCACAGCATTTGCACATAGTCTCCCTGTTTGGAACATCCGGACTGACCTGCTAGCTAAGAATTGACATCCTCCCTTTTCATTCTTGGCTCAACTAGTTATTCTGCCAAGAGGTTTTCCAGGCTGTCCTGTGTAGGTGTTTCTTCTGTCAGTAAATGCTTACTGGGTGAAGAATTAGCGGGAATCCAGTTACCTAGGAGCCATTTGCAGTGCTGGCGTCAATGCTCTATGTAGCCACCAGGGGGAGCAGCGGGATAGTTTTTGGGCCATTGGCTTTCTCTGGATCAGAGTGGGAACTAGACCCGACTGGCCTGGCCAAGTCCCCTTCCCCAAGTCAAGCCCTCCCTTCACCTTTTTTTTTTTTTTTTTTTTTTTGAGTCAAGATCTCACTATGTAGCCTTGGCTAGCCTGGAACTCACTGTGTGGATCAGGCTGGCCTCTAACTCACAGAGATACGCATGCCTCAGTCTCATGTTCCACTGCCTGGCCCTAAGAGCCTCCTCCTTTCGTGCCAGAAAACAGACATCACAGAGGCGGCTTTGGGGGTCCTGAGGCAGAGTCAGGTGAAGACTGTGTGGATAGTGGGCCGGCGTGGACCCCTGCAAGTGGCCTTCACCATTAAGGTACTGGGTCCAGAAGGGGAGGAGCCAGGGTCCCAAGTAGAAGTTTCCACTTGGTATGTGTCGGGACTGCCACAGAGCCCTTGGGCGTAGCCGCTTCCCTGGGTGGAACAGGGGAGTGGTCTTTTCCATACGGCGGTTCTGGACCTGACCTCCTCCCTTACTCCCATCCTCACCTTCAAGGAGCTCCGAGAGATGATTCAGTTGCCAGGAACCCGGCCCATTTTGGATCGTTCGGATTTCTTGGGCCTCCAGGACAAAATTAAGGGTGAGGGGCCAAGTCCAGCCCGCCCCCCCAGCTCACAGGAAGGGGATGTCCTAGGTTAAGTAAGGCTTGGGGGAGGGTGACCAGCAGGAACAGCCCTGAAACGTTCCATGTTCCTGATAGATGTCCCCCGTCCAAGGAGGCGGCTGACAGAACTGCTGCTTCGGACAGCCACAGAGAAGCCAGGGGTGGAAGAGGCTGCCCGCCAGGCAACGGCCTCCCGAGCCTGGGGCCTTCGCTTTTTCCGAAGCCCCCAGCAGGTGCTTCCCACACCAGATGGGCGACGGGTAGCAGGCATCCGCCTGGCACTTACCAGATTGGAAGTGAGTTCATGTTACCCAAACTTTCCCTGTTTAGGTCTCCCACATCCCAACCTGGTGTTACCCACATTCTCCCCAATAGGGTGTTGGTGAGTCCACTCGGGCAGTGCCCACAGGAGATGTGGAGGACCTCCCTTGTGGGCTGGTGCTGAGCAGCGTTGGATATAAGAGCCGCCCCATTGACCCCAGTGTGCCCTTTGACCCCAAGCTTGGAGTCATTCCCAACGTAGAGGGCCGGGTTGTCAATGTACCAGGTGAGAGGGCAGGAGAAGGCCGGGCACCTACTTATGATGGGAGGCGGGAAGACTGGTGTCCCAAGACCACTCATTCTGCAGGGATGTAGTCTGAGACACAGCTCATGGGATAGGCCCAGTTCTAGAACATAGCCCTCCCTCCTCCTGCCCGCTAGGCAAGCTCTCAGGCAAGCTGGGACGCCATTCAATAAAAGTTTACCGAGGCCTGCCCTGGGCCAGTGCTGACACTGGCGGGAGAGAGCCTCTGTCCTTGGGGAGCGTCAGTCTGCCTAGCCTTGTGCTCATCTTGTTTATTCATTCAGTAAATATTACGAAGGGCCTGCTGAGCTGTGGTGAGCAAGTCTCAGCTACGCGGAAGCTGAGGAAAGGAGGATGCCATGATAAGACAAGTGAAGTCTATCCTGGGCCCCCCATAATGGCGCACACCTTTTTGTTTGTTTGTTTGGTTTGGTTTTTGAGACAAGGTTCCACTGTGCAGCCCTGGCTTTCTTGGACTCACTTTGTAGACCAGGCTGGCCTCGAACTCTCAGCGATCCATCTGCCTCTGCCTCCCGAGGGCTGGGATTAAAGGTGTGCACCACACACACAAACTATCATGGTGAAACAGCAGCCATAGTGGACCTGGTCTCTGGGGTCAACTGGGAGACATGGAGGAATGTTTATGCACGAGTGTGTGTGTGTGTGTGTGTGTGTGTGTGTGTGTGTGTGTGTGTATTGGGACACAAACTTGCCAGTCAGTGTTCAGCTACCCTCTCTCTGTTGCTCCCCTCAGGCCTCTACTGCAGTGGCTGGGTGAAGAGGGGACCCACAGGTGTCATCACCACGACCATGACTGACAGCTTCCTCACCAGCCAGGTGCTGCTGCAGGACCTGAAGGCGGGGCTGCTGCCCTCTGACCCCAGACCTGGCTATTCAGCCATTCAAGCTCTGCTCAGCAAAAGAGGTCTGAGCCTAAGGCTGAGGTCTGGGGGTGGGGAGGGCTGAGGGCGGCTTGTCTTTGTCTTTGGGACGTTTACCCTGTGAGAGGAGGGGCCTTAGCTCAGCTTCCTATCTGCCTTAGGGGTCCGGCCAGTTTCCTTCTCAGACTGGGAGAAGCTGGATGCTGAGGAGGTCTCTCGAGGCCAGGGCACTGGGAAACCAAGGGAGAAGCTGGTGGATCCACGAGAGATGCTGCAGCTGCTGGGCCACTGACCCTGGGCCCCAGCCTCCACTGGGAAGAGAAGAGCCGCGCAGGAGGAGGGGCCTGGGCTGTCTGGGCTGTGCTGACTGTTCTGGAGGCTGAGCTGTGGCCCTTCCAGAGCCTTCTGAGCTCTCCCAGTGTGGGGTTGAGCTGGAAATACCGGTCCTGCTTCCTTCCTTATGGATTTCGGAACTCGATGGAAATAAAACTGCTGTACCTAAGAGCCTTGGTTAACGGGCTACTCACTTTCTGGCCCCAGTTTGCTTATGGCTGCCAGACAGAACCCAGGAAACAGAGCCTCTTGGGGATGAGGCTTGGGGGGCTGGGGACAGGATGGGGGTGGGGGTGGGGCTTGGCAGTCAGACCTGGCATGCACCCACCCTCCCTTTCCTGTCTGCTCAGCTGCTGTGGTCTCTCCATCTTCAGTTTACACTTCAGTCACCTATGTTGAGTCCCTTATCTGTCTGCCCTGCCGGCCTCACTGCCTGGCGCCCCCAGGACAGAGAAACAGTGACAAAAGAAGAGAAAAAAGGCCCCGTGAGGGCACCACCGGGCAGAGCTTGCCCCAGTCTGCCCTGCGTCTCTCCTGGTTGCTGGCAGGCTTGGCCTGGCCCGCCAATCTCCACGCTCTGTACCTTTCCATTTTCAAGCTTCCAGACAAATCTACGCGCCTTTTCAAAAAACTACTTCAGCCTACGGCAGTCTACGGCCTCTTATGGCAGCAAGATGCTGGGTTTACTTTATAACTGAAGGAGCCTCGAAATTAACTGGCCCAAGGTCACACAGCTAGGGAGTTAAGGGCTCAAACCCAGGGCTCCTGGCAAGCTGGTGTTTTTCTCTGAGGCTTCCCTTGCCTCTGAGAGTCGGGTCAGGGGACAGGGTCCCTGAGCAGGAGAGAGGACAGGGGGCCAACTAGGAGCACAGGCTGGAAGGGAGGGGCCTGGAGGGGCCAGAAGGGCGCCGGTGGCCGGCTGGGGCGGGCTGGGCGGGGCGGAGGCGACCGGTGGCGGGCGAGCTCCATCACTTTCGGCTGGTGAGCCCCAAGAACCGGAGGTGCGCTTTTGCGCAGCCCGGGACACATCCCGGCCGCGGGGCGCGGGCCGGGCGCGGGGGCGGGCGGCATCCAGGCCGCGCCACCCGCACTAGTCCCGCCGCGCCCGGCTCCGGTGCCCGCCGAGCTCGCAGCCAGCGTGCCAGCTCGAGGGGGCTGGCTCCGGGACGAGCATCGCGCGGGAGGCAGTCGCGTGTTCTGGGCGTGTGTGCAGCGCCCCTTCCCTGGGTGAGTGGCGGCCGGGGGTCTGGCGGGGAGTGGGGGTCGCCAACTTCGTGGGCAACTTACGGGGCTCCAGTGTCGCACGGGCAAGGACGGTAGAGACAGATGCGGGGCACTCGAGACAGTCCGGCCAGCTCGAGACAGGGGCCTGGAGGGACCGCGACCCTCGGGAGGCGAACCGGACTTTTGGACCCCGGCGCAGAGGAGGCAAGGAGAGGCAGGCTGGGGTGACAGACTGTCCGCGGGCGCGCGGGGAAGGACGCGGGCGTAGGGCTCAAGGCGTTTTGTCCCTAGGGTGGCTGAGCCTCCTTCCCTTTGCCTGGCGCGGTGGCCCGGCCAGACTAGGCATAGTCCCCGGACGCGGGAGTCTGGATTCCCCGGTCCAACTGTTGCAGGTAGAAGCCGGCTGCTGGGGCAAGGAACCCGGCAGGGGCTAAGACCTAGGGCCGAGGCTGGGTTCTACCAGCGCTCTGGGAGCTGAAAAGCACACAGAGCTCAGAGAGCACAAAGGGGTCTGTGGCAACTGGCGAGCTGGTCCCTGCTGGGCACCTGCTGCACGCATCTGCCTTTCACCGACTCCCTCTTTGGGGTGAGTCCCCCAGGCCCTCCGCTTCCCACCTCTTCCCTTCCCTTTCCTGGTAGCTCCTAACACTCCATCCCCTGACCTCCAAAAATCAGTGGGTTTCTGGGGTGACAGGATTTCTCCAAATGCTGAACCCCATGTCCTGGGTCCCCCCGGGCTCCGAGGGCTCCCAAAGGAGAGTGGGCCGAAAAGGCCACTGGAGAGCCTGCGCCCCGGGTGCCCTGGGCCCTGGAAGCACCGGTTGGCAGCTGTGGTCTCCTGGGGCTTCAACCAGGTTCCCCGACGGCTGAGAGGAGAAGCCCAGAGTCTCCGGCTGCGGAAGGCTTTTTGTGCTTGGCCTAGGCAGGCAGGGGGAGGACTGCCAAAGGTGAAGGCACCTAGCGTGCTGCAAATCTCCCAAGGGCTCATTTGGCGACCCTTCAAAGGACCTGCTGGGCGAGAGGCAGAAATTCCCGCTGGGTCGGATGCTGACCCCATTTGCTCACTCTGTTTTCCAGCCCTCCCTTCCCAATGGGACATCTGGTAAAGCACCCTCCGTCTTCAGTTGGTGGCCCAGTCCTGGCCCCATCAGCAACCCCACCCCCACCCCCAGCCACAAGAAAAATTGAGAAGGAAAAAAAACCCAAAACCCGTATTTGGAGAACATGCCATCCCACTGGCTTTTTGGAGCAGGTCCAGCGCCTGACTCTGAGCTAGTTTCTAAAGTTGTTGGGAATAAAAAATATGAAAGGGGGAAGGTCGGCCGGAAACTGGACGCCTGAGGGTTCACTCTGGAGGATCACCTGCGCTGGGTCCTGACCCATAGGCTCGCCTGCCAGGCTAACTCCCTCATCCCTTGCCCTAGGGCTTGAGATACAGACCTAACTTGGGGCAGTTGGCTGGGGGCTAGGGTTGGGGGAAGAATTCAGGGGCGCACTGGCCCGGCTAGGGGCTCAGAGTGCGTGGTGCTCAATTTGGCCGCCAGGAGGCGTGGCGCGGGTCCCGGCGCCCGGAGTCACCGCCACTGCCTCCGCTGCATCGCGAGTGTCCTTGAGCGGCAAGTGACGATGGCTCTTCGGTGCTCGCGCCCCCTCCTCCCCCAGGGGCAGCCAGATGCCACGTTCCCTATGAATTATTTATCGCCGGCCTAAAAATACCCCGAACTTCACAGCCCCAGAGTAAGATTCTGGCAAGGGGAGGGGGCGGGGCGCCCCCGGGGGCTGAGAGGGATCAGCTGGGAGGGGGCAGTTAGTATTGGAAGAGGCAGGACTCGGTGTCCCCACAGGTGTGGACAACATAGAGGGGCTCTCTTTCCAGGCGACTGGGGCGTTAGCGAGCAATGAAGGAAAGAGATAACGGTAGAGAAGGGTCATCACAGTGAGTGAGGGTCTCTCACTGGCAGGAATCATCAGCTGAGGTGGATGATACTAGCTTTTGGGACCAGAGCTTCTGGGACTTGGGAGTGTGTGGGGGGGTGTCATTCATTAGTGTCCTGGGTCAGATGAGTGTGTGTATGTGTGTATACACGGCCTTTTCAAGGAGCCTGCATGTGACTGGGGGGTTGGTGGAAGCAGAGAGAAGGTCCCTGAACATGTGGAGTTGGTGGAATCCTTCAAGGAGTGCAGAGTGTCCTAAAGGACTGGGCACTGACAATCTCTCCCCTGTACTTGGGATAAGGTGTTCAGCAAACACTAATTGAAAGACCCTTTGGGTGAAAGTGTCATCAGAGATGCAAAAGGATTCAATAATGGTGGGGACCTGAGGGGGGAGAAACCCTGTCTTTTTCCTGGGGGTCCAGAGTTGATGAATCAAGATTAGGGGCAGAAGCCTGTGGAAGAGAAACTTTGGGTGCGGAAAGACAAGAGCATTTTGTTAGGAGGCGATTTCTCTGAGCTGAGGAGCAGCAGGAAGCAAGGCCAGTAGATGAAGAAGACCTCGTACCACTAGCCTAGCAGGGGTGAGTATCCAGGGAGGAGAGGAGATTGGGTTTGGCTTAGCTTGTTGGACATTGGTAGTTCATTTGTGGGCACTAGAGAGGTGCCATCCTGCTTGACACTTGTCACAGGGACCAGGCGAAGGCTCTAGCCGCTAGGAGGGCAGGAAGCAGATGGGGAGGAGAGGTTGGGGGCCAGGGACACAGAATAGGATGTATGAGCTTGTGAGGCGGTGTCCTGCCACACTGCTTTGTGAGCTCAGGGACCTGCTGGCTTTCAACCCCTCCAATCTGCCTCAGGTTTCCCCTCCTCCCTACCCTTAACCCAGGAGGATATTTTCACAGTGGAGGAAAGCAGCAAGGAACAGCCTGCCTTCAGGGTTGGGAGACAACCTGAGCCTTCCCCCGACTCACATTGTCTGAAGAAAATAAAACAGGAGGCACGTGTGTGCTTTTAAATTTTCTGGTACCAACATTAAGAAAAGAGAAAAGATACAGGTGTGATGGGCACATATCTTTAATCTCAGCACTAGGAACACAGGCAGGCAGATCTTTGTGAGTCTGATCTGCGTGGTGAATTCTAAGCCAGTAGGGGCTATACAATGAAACTCTGCCTCAAAATAGATAAACCAATAAAATGAAAAGAAGAAACGGATGAAATTTTAATAGTATAGTATAGATTGTTTATTTAACTGGGTTCTCTCTGTAGCCCTGCCCGCCCTGGAACTCACTCTGTAGACCAGGCTGGCCTCAAACTCAGAGATCCACCTGCCTCTGCCTCTTGAGGACTGGAAATTAAAGGAGTTCACCACCATGCCTGGCTTAATATTATAGTTTAATTCAATATATCCAAACTATTATCTAACAGGTAGTGAATATAAAAATGTTAGTGGAAAGAGCTGACAAGCTGGCTCAATGGACAATGAGTTTCCCATATAACATGAGGGCCGGAGTCTGGATCCCACAGCTCATGTAAATGCTGGATGGGCACTGTAGCTTGCCTGTAATTCCAGTGCACTGGATTCAAAGGACAGACTACTTCAGTGAATAAGGTGGGGAGTAAGCCACGAAGACTTCTCATGCCTCAGGCCCTCCCATGCACATGCACACCTGTACACATCTGAGTACACCACAAACATGCATGTGCACATGTGTGCATGTGCACACACATACATGCACACACACACAAACATGCATACACACATGCACATACACACACCAAATTTTAAAAAAGAACAGTATTGAGGTAGTTTGCACACTGCTTTACACACTTTTCACACCATCTCCAATATCCAGCATGCCTTTGTACTGACAGCATACCTCACTTTACAGAGAAGCATTTCAGGCTCCGTGTGCTTGGGACGACTGCATTGGTCAGCACAGGTGAAGAGAGCCCATGACAGACAGACAGACAGAGGTCGGGGGAGCTTGTGGCTCCCCACTGGGGGGGGGGGGAAACCTAAAGGAACAGGCCTTCAAAGGAGCAGTGAGCATGACAGTGCCCTTTGAGGAAATGATAGAGTCCACGTCACATGGTGGTGTGGTGCGACTTGGGATCTCATTTCAGACTCAATTATGCCTCCGAGCTGCCATTCATAGACACGGGGAGCGCTCACAAGTTCTAGTGACTCTTTAGAACTCCTTCCTTGCCACCAAGGCTCTCTTCTTAGCCTGGACTGCTACCACCTGGCCTGTTAAGTAGCTTAAAGCCTTGCCTTGTTAAGTTTCATCTCACTTGTCAAGGATAAAAACCGTCGGCTGTTGCCAGCTCCTTATACCTTTGTGAACAAGTGCTAGATCCTTGGCTAGGAGAAGGCATGCTGCAAGGGGCGTGGTGATGCCACTGTCAGATGGAAAAGGACGTTGAGTTTAGAGGAGGGAGGTGGGAGGAACTCATAGCAGTCGCTGGAGCTGCAGCTCCGACTAGGAGTTCCGGGGGACCACGTCTCCCCCCCCCCCCCCCCCCCCGTGTTACCATCTTCCCATCAGGCAACTCAATCCCAGAAGGCGATCTGCACACATGTGTACCGAGTAGCTGGAAAGTTTTCTTTTGTGGTCTCCTTCAGAGCTGTCTTTCCAGGCAAGGAGAAGAGGTTTCCTGCACAGTCCCTGGGGACCCCTGCATTTCTTTGCCCCGTTTCCTTAGAGGGAAGTGGAGACGCTGGAGGGATGCCTCTGTGGGGTGTCACAAAGAAATTAGACTCGGAGCAAAAGGGAGAGACGTAGTGGCCTGAAGAACAGAGGAAAGAAAGGTCTAGAAGGAGCCAGGACTGCCCCGTGAGCCCCCCAAGCCCCAGCCATGGAGGATGCCAGGTGCCCGGGTTGGGCTGCTTGAGTTTAATCTGCATTTCTGTAGCACGGTGTGCAAACCTCCTGGTAGGCCCGCTCCTTTGACTCTCCCTGGTTAGTTCTGTTAGAAGTGGGAGGGGAACTGGACAGAGTGGCTGTGAGCTACATCTGCAGGCACCCAGGAGTCGGATTTCTCCCACTTGGTCTCCGTCCAGAATGGATCTGTGCAGCAGACACACTCGGGCCCTTAGGTTAGGTGTGAAAAAGATTCTGTACACAGCAGTGGTATGTGTAATATAGTGGGCATAAGTCAGATACCTCAGGGCTTCGGGTGTCCTGAACCCAAACGAGTCGGCCTTGGCCACCCTGCTTTAGAGGGCTGTCCTAAATGAGCCCCACGAGGGAAAGGTGCAATGACATCAAAGCTCTAGAGGAGAGTTTCTGTCAGACAGAGCCACACAGCAGAGGGCCAGCGCCTGTCCATGGTACGCAGGACAGGCTGAGCAGTAGTATTTGTTCTGGAGTGGGCTGGGTCATAGGAGCGCTAAAAGGACTCGACCTCTCTTCATGCGGCAGAGGGGCTGTTGCCTACAGGGCACACTGCTCATGGCAGTGAATAAATGGATCTCCTGTTCTGGAAGTTTGGAAAGGCTAAGGGACTTCTCAAAGATTGCACAGCCGAGGCTGCAGAGATGGCTTGGGGGTTACAGAGGACCCAAGTTTCAACCCGAGCACCCAAGTCGGGCTGCTCACAAGTACCTGTAGCAACACAGCTCCAGGAAACCTGATCCCCTCCTTCCGGACTTCACAGCTACTCACACACGTGTGCACAGACCCACACAGGAACACACATCTTCACACGGTTTTGAAATCTTTTTTGTTTGTTTGTTTGTTTTTTTTTAAAGATCACACAGGTAGTAAGTGGCACACCTGATTTGAACTCAACTCTGTCCACCTCTGCTCGGTGCTCTTGAACAACACACTAACATTTCAGTGTCTTTGTCAGGGTAGAGCCCAGAGAACTGTGTTTGAGCACTATGGCCTTTCTACCTACCTATAACAAGGGTGATAAACTTTGTTCTAGCTTCTTCTGTTCTCCCCAGTTCTTGCCTCTCTGAGGTACCCTAGGGATGCTCAGCTAACCTGCCTCTTTCTCTGTATCTGTCTGTCTGTCTGTCTGTCTGTCTGTCTGTCTGTGTCTGCCTCTCCTGTGGAGGGAGGGTCTCTCTTCTCTGTCCTCTGTGTGTTCTCTGGTCCTGACCTCCTGTTTATCCATCGATCTTTCTCTCTGCTTGTCCTGGTTTCTCTATAGGACCGTCCAGTGGACATGGGTGGGGCCCTGGGGCCGGCCCTGCTGCTCACTTCACTCCTTGGTGCCTGGGCAGGGCTGAGCACAGGGCAGGAAGAACAGGCAGTGACAGTGGCAGTGGTGTTTGGCAGCTCTGGGCCAGTGCAGGCCCAGGGACGGACTCGGCTCACCTCCCAGAACTTCCTGGACCTGCCTCTGGAGATCCAGCCACTCACAGTTGGGGTCAACAATACCAACCCCAGCAGCATCCTCACTCATATCTGTGGGCTTCTGGGCGCTGCCCGTGTCCACGGCATCGTCTTTGAGGACAACGTGGACACCGAGGCCGTGGCCCAGCTACTGGACTTCGTCTCCTCCCAGACGCACGTGCCCATCCTGAGCATCAGTGGAGGCTCTGCTGTGGTCCTCACCCCCAAGGTGCCTGTCTAAATCCCCACCCCTTCCTCCCTGAGCCCAGAGCTAGGCTAAAGCTGGGGTCCAGGGCTGAGTTTGGATTAGGGAGCAATGGAGGTCTTTGGAAGCTGGGACTGGGTGGGGCTGAAGATGTGAAGAGGGACGGCAGGGAGACTGTGGGAAGGGTGCCCTAAATTGCTGCTGTCACATTTGTGCCTGGATGAGGTGGGCAGATGGCCTTCCAGCAGTGGTGGCCAGGCTACCTCCTCTGCTTCTCCAGCTGTCATTGGGCAGGCCTCAGACCCTTGGGATAATCAGCGTTCATCTGCAAGGGACGACATTACAGGGCCAGGTCACTGCTCCAGGCAAGGCGAAGACAGACACACTTGGTCTCTTGGGGAGAAAGTGTCCAACACAGATTCACATATAATCCCAAGTGACAGAGGCGTTTTGAAGGAAAGACAGATGCCCCCAGGGAAGGAGCCTCACAGGGTCTGTTTGGATAGGGTGTTCGCCAGATATGACTTCTTAATAAATGATGTCTGTGCCGGGCGGTGGTGGCGCAGGCCTTTAATCCCAGCACTCGGGAGGCAGAGGCAGGCAGATGGCTGTGAGTTCGAGACCAGCCTGGTCTACAAAGTGAGTCCAGGACAGCCAAGGCTACACAGAGAAACCCTGTCTCAAAAAACCAAAAAACAAACAAACAAAATGATGTCTGCTTTGAGACCCGAAGCTAAGGGGGAATTGGGAGGGGTGTGGGGATGTGCTCGGAGCTTTGGATGACAGAGAGAAGGCTGGAGAAGGAGGCGGGACACACCACTCGGGAAGCCTTTAGCTATCTTCTAAGTAAGGGAGTCAAGGAAGGAGGTGAGGGAGAACAGTGGCTTGATTTGCTTCTATTTCACTGCTACGTCATCACAGAGACTTTTGAGCATTTATGGACGGAGTGTAAAGGCTCGCTACCTACCTTCTGTCCCCCTTGGCCGGGGTCTCCTCCCCGGGCTCCTTCCTGCCCAGCTCTTCCTCTGCTGTGGTGAACTGGAAGCAAAAGTCCAGACAGCTTATTATCCTACCCATAAATATTTCAGTGTGTATCTCCAGCAGACGAAAGCTTAAAAAAAAAAAAAAACTTCATACATTATCATGTCTAAAATAAATAACAAAGATCCTTCGGCCTCCTCAAATATCCAGCCAGGGTCCACATTTCCCCACCACCTCATAAATGTCACCCATGTTTATTTTTAAGTCTGTTTGCTTGGATCAGCTCACACACGGTGGCTGGTGGCTATGGCTTCCAAGTCTCCACTTTTGCGCTTTCTCTCTTTGAGATAGGGTGTCAATCTATAGCCTGGGCTACAGTCTGGCACTTGCTGTGTAGGCTAGGTTGGTCCTGAATTTGTGACGTCCCTCCTGCTTCTGTCTCCCATGTGCCGTGCTGCTCAGGGAAGCCGGCAGTGCTTGTGAGCTTTGGGGTGGTAGAGGTGGTGTGAAAGGGGGACTTTCCCACTCCGGGGCTTTGGGCAGGATGGTGCTTTCCTGTTATCTCTGGGCTGGGCCTCAGCTCCCAGGACTTTGGCTCTCATGCTGCTTACAGAGAGCGCTGAGGCTCAAGCTGTTAATTCCAGGCCTCAGATTCTGTTGGTCTCAAATCCGAGGGCTCAGGGGAAAACCAGAAGAACTTGTTCATAGGCAGATTCCAGGGGTCACCCCGAAATTCTAATGGATGCCGTAGGTGTTGGGGTGCTTTCTAATCAGTTCACTGATGGTGCTGATGTTTCTGGTCCGTAGTGCAGCAGGGTCAGGTTGGGGGCCAGAATTTTAATTCGTAAAATTCCCCAGGTGACTCCAATTGGCCCCAGTTCAGGGATACTCGGGACACTGAGGCACTTCCTACTCGGTTTCCGGGACAGGGAAAGGTGGGGTCAGAGGCACGGGGACGAAGCTTGTTGACCGGCTGCTCACTCAGGCCCCGCTTCACTCCGCCCCGCCCTCAGGAGCCAGGCTCCGCCTTCCTGCAGCTGGGCGTGTCCCTGGAGCAGCAGCTGCAGGTGCTGTTCAAGGTGCTGGAAGAATACGACTGGAGCGCGTTCGCCGTCATCACCAGTCTGCACCCGGGCCACGCGCTCTTCCTCGAGGGTGTGCGCGCCGTCGCCGACGCCAGCTACCTGAGCTGGCGGCTGTTGGACGTGCTCACGCTGGAGCTGGGCCCCGGCGGGCCGCGAGCGCGCACTCAGCGCCTGCTCCGTCAGGTCGACGCGCCCGTGCTGGTGGCCTACTGCTCCCGCGAGGAGGCCGAGGTGCTCTTCGCCGAGGCTGCCCAGGCCGGCCTGGTGGGACCCGGCCACGTGTGGCTGGTGCCTAACCTGGCCCTGGGAAGCACCGACGCGCCCCCGGCAGCCTTCCCGGTGGGCCTCATCAGTGTGGTCACCGAGAGTTGGCGCCTTAGCCTACGCCAGAAGGTCCGTGACGGTGTGGCCATTCTGGCCCTGGGTGCCCACAGCTACCAACGCCAGTACGGCACCTTGCCAGCCCCGTCTGGGGACTGCCGAAGTCACCCCGGACCTGTCAGCCCTGCCAGGGAGGCCTTCTACAGGTGAACACCTACCCAGTCATGTGGGCCGCCTCACGGGACTCGAATGGCAGTGAGCTTGGGCCCCGGTCTCATCTCTCTGTACGTCCCACTAGCATACACTTGGGGTCAAGTTCCTTTAGATCTCTGGCCCTTAGAATCCTTATCTAATGAAATAGCGGGTTTTAGGGTCCATGAGGTCAACACAAGGAGACTGTTAAAGTAAGCATACAAATGCCCTATGATGGTGGTGTGATGTGTCCTAGACAGCACATCCTGGGGTCGTGGGACACCCTGGCATCTCTCCACCTCATCTCCCCAGGCACCTACTGAATGTCACCTGGGAGGGCCGAGACTTCTCCTTCAGCCCTGGTGGGTACCTGGTCCAGCCCACCATGGTTGTGATAGCCCTCAACCGGCACCGCCTCTGGGAGATGGTGAGAAGTGGGTGAGCCCAGGGGCCCTCTGTTTCCTCTTATTTTCCCACAGCTGAGCAGAGTCCCTCTGTTTATCTCTCAGCTGAAACATCCTTTACTGGGAAACCGTTGAGGCCTCCTCAATGGTTTAGTCCCCACGTCCCATGTCACGGCGTCTCCCCACTCCACCCCTACTTTCCTTGCATGACTGAACTTAAGCATATCTGTTACATAGTCCTGGCCCTAGAGGAGTGACCCATGTCTGTGCTGGCCAGATGGGCGTGTAATTAAGTAGAATAAGGAGAGATCCATGCTTAAGTAGAGATGTATGCAAAACGGCATGGATGCAGGGGTGGTTAGTCATGCCTGTAATCCTAGTACTCAAGGGGCAGAGGCAGGAGGATTGCTTCGAACCCAAGCCCAGCTTGATCTATTTGATCTACACAGTAAGTTGCAGGCCAGCAGGGCTATGTGTGAGAACCTGCTTTGCCCCCTAATAAAAAGAAAACAAAACTATCAACCCAAAACAGCAAGTGAGCCGAGAGAGAGGAAGACAAGAATTTGTTCTGTTTTCAAAAGAAACTAGGGAAGGCGTTACGAAAGATGGGGTGAAGGGCCCAGTGAGAGTCCAGTAGGAAAGGGTGCTAACCTGGTGTAGACAAAAGGCTGTTATTAAATGATGTGGTGGATGGTTTGGGGGCAGGGTTAAAAATGGGGAGATGTTGGTGGAACACCTTGTGCTGAGGTCATGGGGAAGTGAGCCTGGCAAGACAGTCTCAGCTTTAGGAAGATGTTTTGGGCCAGTAACAATGTGATGACAACCTTGGAGATCACATTGCCCAGGGCCTAGAGGAGGATGTGGTGAGCCTGCCCTTGTGTCCCTGTTCAGCCCTTGGCCTGTTTTTCTGTCTTGCAAATGCCTTTGCCGAAAGCCTCCCTAATCTGTCTGCCTTGGATATCTGTAGGGTTCTTGGCCTTGGCAGATGGTCCCCAGAAGCCCTGTTTAGTGAGTAGCGGGTCGGTAGCGGTACTGCAGGTTCTGGCTGAGGTTGGTTGTCCTCTGCAGGTGGGGCGCTGGGATCACGGGGTCCTGTACATGAAGTATCCAGTATGGCCTCGCTACAGCACTTCTCTGCAGCCTGTGGTAGACAGCCGGCACTTGACGGTGGCCACACTGGAAGAACGGCCCTTTGTCATCGTGGAGAGCCCTGACCCTGGCACAGGTGGCTGTGTACCCAACACGGTGCCCTGCCGTAGACAGAGCAACCACACCTTCAGGTCTGGTGTGAGCTGGGTGCTTCCATGGGAGAGTCAGCTACCGTGTGTGTCTCATGCTTGGGTGGGGCCGGGGATCATGTGGCAGGCTGGGTGGTGTGTGTGTGTGTGTGTGTGTGTGTGTGTGTGTGTGTGCAGCTGGGGTTGAGCCTCATGACGGGCTCTGACTCGTGGTGGTGGCTGCAGCAGCGGGGACGTGACCCCCTACACCAAGCTCTGTTGTAAGGGCTTCTGCATCGACATCCTCAAAAAGCTGGCCAAGGTGGTCAAGTTCTCCTACGACCTGTACCTGGTGACCAACGGCAAGCATGGCAAAAGGGTGCGCGGTGTGTGGAACGGCATGATCGGAGAGGTAGGTCCAGCGCAGGTTCAGCTGGGGGCCACCCTGCTCGCTGCCAGATTTCATTCTTCCCTCAGCCATGTGGGCTGTCAGCTCTGCAGTGATGAGGGAGGTCCTGGGACCTCAACTCTGAGGACCCGGTGGTGGGTGTAGGATGCACTTCCTGGATGAGGACTAGGGGAGGGGGGATGCTGGAGTCCTTGGGGGGACCCCTTTGGTGCCCTTTTGACCCCCTAGGTATACTACAAGCGGGCGGACATGGCCATCGGCTCCCTCACCATCAATGAGGAGCGCTCTGAGGTTATAGACTTCTCTGTGCCTTTTGTGGAGACCGGCATCAGTGTGATGGTGGCTAGAAGCAACGGAACTGTCTCCCCCTCAGCTTTTCTGGGTGAGGTTTGGGTGCTCAGTGCCTGAGCACAGTGGTCCGGGGGTGGGTGCCGGGGAGGGGGTGGGGTATGAACGGAGAGGTGAAGTTTCCAAGTGGACCCTCAAAGCCAAGCATGTTATCCTTGGGAATCTTGGGAGGGGTGGGGTGGGGGGTGAGTGAAGAGGAAGTGGAGGGAGTGATGCTAATGTTAGTGGGTTGTGAGTGAGGTCAGGGGAGAAGAGTTTGACAGGCCAATGGAGCCTCTGGGAAGGATGGCAGGCTGGCCATAGGCTGCGCTTCGGGTTGGGCCCTGGACCAAGGATGAAGCATGTGGGGAGCACTTGAGTGATGCTAATGGTTTTCTTACTCCATTAGGAACCCTGTAATTCGTGGGGTCGGCCCTATTGTGCCCGGCCCCCCAGCCAGGTACAGGGCTGCAGCACAAACTGTGTTTCCTCCCTTTCTGGGAGGTATGGGAGGTCAGGTGGGGCTTGCTGCATGAAGTGGCTCAGAGAGCTGTGCGGACAGGTGGGATGCTGGGGAGGGGCTGAGAGCTGGCTAAGCCAGTGTGAGACCCCAACTCTGCCCCTTTTTGCTGGGTTGCTCTAAGAAAGCCAAGAGTGTTCGCACACACCTTTGAACCCAACATTTTGGAGGCAAAGGCAGGAGGATCTGTGTGAGTTCAAGGACAGCTTGGTCTACACAGTGATAAGTGTGTTCCAGGCCAGCCACGAACACACACACACACACACACACACACACACACACTTTAAGAATGGAGTGATGTGAGCCAGGTGCCGTGGCACACACCTGTAATCCCAGCATTCTAGGAGGCAAGGGCAGGTGGATCTGTGTGAATTTGAGGCCAGCCTGGTCTACAAAACAAGTCCAG
The DNA here is from genome assembly GCF_964271855.1 of Acomys minous. Lineage (NCBI taxonomy): Eukaryota > Metazoa > Chordata > Mammalia > Rodentia > Muridae > Acomys > Acomys minous. Next base: position 107,038,653 of record NC_140493.1, on the reverse strand, counting down.
GATAGCCAAGATTTCATAGAGAAACCCTGTCTCGAAAAACAAAAACAAAAAAGAGTGGAGTGACATGTTATCTCACAGCCGAAGAAAGGAGGAAGTGTTGGACGCTGTACACTGTCCTCCCTTAGGCTCTTTGTGGGTTTGGCTGCTCTGAGGACCAGGGGCCTTTAGCCCCACCTACAGGGCTACCAGGCCCCTCCTTTGCACATGTATCCAGCTGTTGCTGCTCAGGACTGTTGGAATGGGGTGGGGCCGAGGTCTCTGAGCCACTTGCCTTGGTCCCCAGAACCCTACAGCCCTGCCGTGTGGGTGATGATGTTTGTTATGTGCCTCACGGTGGTCGCCATCACTGTCTTCATGTTCGAGTACTTCAGCCCTGTCAGCTACAACCAGAACCTCACCAAGGGCAAGAGTAAGCTGCTACATGGGCCTGGGTGGAGGGGCAGCGTGGAATGGCCGGTGAGGAGGTTTCCACCAGGCCCTGAGCCCTTCCTCTCATTGTGGGCCAGGAAAGCCCCAACACGCAACCTCTCACTCCCCAGAATCTGGTGGACCATCCTTTACCATTGGCAAGTCCGTGTGGTTGCTGTGGGCACTGGTCTTCAACAACTCTGTTCCCATCGAGAACCCCCGGGGTACCACTAGCAAGATCATGGTCCTGGTGTGGGCTTTCTTCGCTGTCATCTTCCTTGCCAGCTACACGGCCAATCTGGCAGCCTTCATGATCCAGGAGCAATACATCGACACTGTGTCGGGCCTTAGTGACAAGAAGGTTCCTGGGCCACAGCCAGGTGGAGGGTGGGGATAGACCTCAGAGGGGCAGACGCAGGACAAACAGAGTCTGAGGGCTTTGAACTAAGGCTGGAGTGGGAATAATCTGGGGGCTTGGGAGGAAAGATCCGGGTCCACAGGCTGAGTGGCCTTGGCTAAGTCTCCACCTGTTGCAGGCTTCTGAATTTGCATTTGTAAAAGCCAGGAGAGGCCTGGGCTGTGTCTAAGGCTGTGCAAGTCAGACTTGGGGCTGGGGCTCTGGTACCCGGGGAAGCCAGGTGAAGAGGGTGGGAGTGTCTTGCTCTCTGCCTATAGTTTCAGAGGCCTCAAGATCAATACCCACCCTTCCGTTTTGGCACGGTGCCCAACGGCAGCACAGAGAGGAACATCCGTAGCAACTATCGTGACATGCACAGCCACATGGTCAAGTTCAACCAGCGCTCGGTGGAGGATGCTCTCACAAGCCTGAAGATGGGGTGGGTCCTCAGCCCTGCACCCTCCTCTGCCTCTGGCTCCATGTCTCCCCAGGAGGCACCCTTTAGGCATCCCTTTCTTAGAGACCTAAGGTGGAGACAGTGGAGTTGGCTTGTCTTGTGGGACTCCTGGGGAGGGACGACAAGGTCTTAAGGCAGAGTGGAGCTGAAAGTGAAAATGAATATTTACCCTATGACCCAGAAATGCAAGTGAAACGTTGAGGCAACGATTATAAAGTTTGCATGATCTTAAGGGCAAAAGGGGATGAGCAGATGGACTGACTGTATATTCTGAGGCAGAGAGTCCCCTAGCCTCTCTGAGGAATGAGGAAGGGGTCCTTTGAAAGGGCTGATGGTGGCTGCAGGCTCCTGTATTCAGACCCTTGTCCAGGCCCTGGTTTGATGCTTCCCTGGCCCTGAGGGTTCAGCCTGTCTCTAGGAAGCTGGATGCCTTTATCTACGATGCTGCCGTCCTCAACTACATGGCGGGCAAGGACGAAGGCTGTAAGCTGGTCACCATTGGGTCTGGCAAGGTCTTTGCCACCACTGGCTATGGCATTGCCATGCAGAAAGACTCCCACTGGAAGCGAGCCATAGACCTGGCACTCCTGCAGTTCCTGGGGGATGGTGAGTACCACCACTTAGGAAGGGCCCAGGGTGGACCAAAGAGCCTGAGGTTGTCAGCATCTCCACCATCATGTCTGTGTGCACAGAGCTTCCACAGGGAAAGGCCTCTGGGGCTGAGGTTGGAGCAGCTGGGGTACAAGTATGAGGAAAAACTGATGAGATCTCAGAAGGGGTAACTTGAGCTGGGGGTTCCCCCAAAGGGTAAGGAAGGCAAGAAAACACTCAAGTTGCCTGACAGGGGGCTCTGAGTGGCTGAGCACCTCCCTCAAGAACCTTCTCCTGCTCTTCCCTAGATGAGGGCCAAACACAGGCCTACTCCCAAGCTGGAGGCAGGTTAGCTTTGGCTGCAGGCCTTGTTGATTGGACTGGCCAGCCCAGCCCGTGCTAAACCCAGGGAAAGCTCTCAGTCTGCAGGAGTTCCAGCCTTAGCGATAAATTGTTGTCTGAGCCGAGTAGACACCTGTAATGCTGGCACGCTTGGGACCGAGATGCAGGGATCATGAGTTTGAAGTCTGGACTGCAAATCAAGAGCTTGTCTCAAAATAAAACAAAACACTCCTATGCCTCGGGGCGGCAGAGACAGCTCAGTAGCTAAGGCTGTGTGCAAGGAGCCTGAGTCTGGTCCCTAACCCCCACATCAGGTAGCTCACGACTGACTGATTCCAGCTGCGGGGGGACTGGATACCTCTGGCCTTAACTGGCACCTGTACTCAACAAGATACCCACGCACATACATATGTATAATACATACAGTTAAAAATAAAAATAATCCCCCATAACCTCAAACCCAAGACACTGTCAATACCATACATTCCCCGTAATAATGAGAGCAAACAAGAGTGCTTGCGCCTTCCCAGGGGACCAGCTGGTGCTTGGCATGTCAGCGGTCCAGAGCATAAGATGAGGAGTGAATGAGTGAGTGACTACTAAGATTTAACTCACTGGCAAGCCTTGACTGCCACTCGTGGTTGTGTTAGCCTGTAATCCCAGCATTTGGGAGGTGGAGGCAGGAAGCTCATCCTCGTCTACTGTCAAGTTCAAGGCCAGCCTGAGCTACCTGGGACCCTGTCTCAAAACAAACAAAGTAACAACCAACCCAAGACCTTACTGGGCCTATGGGCATGGGCAGGTAAAGGATGTAAGGCTGACATAAATTCTGCAGCTTTTTACCTTACTGGGCATATGGGCATGGGCAGATAAAGGATGTAAGGCTGACATAAATTCTGCAGCTTTTTCTATGTGCTTATTGGCTGCCCCCCTCCTGCCTCTGCTGGACAACCCCCCCCCCCAACTAGGAAAAAAGGATGTAAAATGGTCCTCTAGCTAGGCTTTGGGGGAGTGTTGGTCGGTTTGTTGAAGGCGGCCTTCCCGAGTCTTGTATGTTCTCTCCACCAGGGGAGACTCAGAAGCTGGAGACTGTGTGGCTCTCGGGGATCTGCCAGAATGAGAAAAATGAGGTGATGAGCAGCAAGCTGGACATCGACAACATGGCAGGTGTCTTCTACATGCTGCTGGTGGCCATGGGGCTGGCCTTGCTGGTCTTTGCCTGGGAGCACCTGGTCTACTGGAAACTTCGCCACTCAGTGCCCAACTCGTCCCAGCTGGACTTCCTGCTGGCTTTCAGCAGGGTGGGTGCCTGCCTCTTCCTATACAGGTCTTGGCATCAGGCACAGCAACATAGCTGGCTGTGGACCCGTTTACCGACTTGGGAAGGGGTGTGGTTTGCCAGTTTTTGGTTCCCCCCCCCCCCCCCCGCCCTAGAGACAGGGTTTCTCTGTCCTGGCTGTCCTGAAACTCGCTCTGTAGACCAGGATGGGCTCAAACTCACAGAGATCCGCCTGCCTCTGTCTCCTGAGTGCTGGGATGAAATGTGTACTGCGCCTTCACCGCACAGTTGGCTTTGAATTCCCCCGCCATTGCTAGGCCATGTCCTTAGAATGAGTAAACCAGATACCTCATTCATCTGCAGAACAGCAGGTTGCCTGACATACAGGGAGCACACAGTTGGATCTTTTAAAGGTTGCTGCTTGGAACAAGGCCTGGGACAGTGGTGGCTGGTCCCTGAGAAGGCGACTCAGCTCACAGCCTGTCTCCCTTTTATTGACTAGGGCATTTACAGCTGCTTCAACGGAGTACAGACCCTCCCCAGCCCTGCACGGCCGCCCAGCCCGGACCTTACAGCCGGCTCAGCCCAGGCCAATGTGCTGAAAATGCTGCAGGCTGCTCGAGACATGGTAAGCACCGCAGATGTGAGCAGCTCCTTAGACCGCGCCACTCGCACCATCGAGAACTGGGGCAGCAACCGCCGCGCACTTGCTCCCACCTGCTCGGGCCCGCGGTCATCCACCCCGGGTCCTCCGGGACTACCGAGTCCGAGCTGCTGGGGGCCTCCTGGTGGGAGCCGCACCCCAGTAGTGCGCAGGGCCCCTCAGCCCCCGAGTCGCCCCACGACGTGCGGGCCGCCTCTGCCCAATGTGCCCCGAGCATCCTGCAGGCATACTTGGGATGCACGGTGGCCGGTGAGAGTCGGGCCGCCGGGGAAGCACCTCTCAGCCTCCGAGAGGCGTGCTCTCCCGGAGCGCCCCCTGTTGCACGCACACTGCCACTACAGCTCCTTCCCTCGAGCGGAAAGGTCCGGGCGCCCCTTCCTCCAGCTCTTCCCGGAGCCCCCGGAGCCTGACGACCTGCCGCTGCTCGGGCCGGAGCAGCTGGCTCGGCGGGAGGCTCTGCTGCGCGCGGCCTGGGCCCGGGGTCCGCGCCCTCGCCATGCTTCCCTGCCCACCTCGGTGGCAGAAGCCTTTACTCGATCCAACCCGCTGCCTACCAGGTGCACCGGTCACGCCTGTGCCTGTCCATGCCCCCAAAGCCGGCCATCCTGTAGGCACTTGGTTCAGGCACAGTCGATGCGGCTGCCGTTCTACCGGGAGGCCTGTGTGGAGGGCATACCAACAGGGGTAGCCACCTGGCAGCCCAGACAGCAAGTCTGTCTGCACACTCACACCCACCTGCCATTCTGTTGGGGGACTGTCTGCCGTCACCCTCTACCCTCTGCCAGCCACAGTCCCTGGCTCATTGGAGCCTGTGAGCCTTCATCACACAGAGGCAGGACCCTGGGGCTAGGCACGGGCTACAGGGACAATGGGATGCTGGAAGAGGTCGTCGGCAGGGAAGCCTGCGGAACACAAGGTTTTTCAAGGTCCTGTACCTGGAGGCGGATCTCCAGCCTGGAATCAGAAGTGTGAGGTACTGGCTGCACTGGTTCCTGCTGGACTGGATTCTGAGGCTGGCCTTGGCCAGGTTTTGGGGGCAGGCAAGCTTGGGCCCCTCTGGACCCCAGTGAAGATGATGTCTTCCATGACCAGCTTATGACCTTAGCAGGTTTAGGTCCTGGATTTTGGACTGGGATCTTGTTCATCACATTGTCTTGAAGTCACAGAGAGTAAAAAAAAAAAAATGGGTCCCTGTCCTGGTGTCAGCCAGTTCCTAGCTGTGGTTGCTGTGGCCTTGGGTTGGGGACACAGAAATTGGAAATAAAGGTTAGGATGGGAGCATTCTTGCTCTAATAGGTTGGGATTTGTTTTAATAGGAGCACTGGAACATTAAAGCAACGTTTTACAACTCACTTGGTCCTGGCTGCCTCATTCTGCATCCTGGAGGGTGCAAGGTACAGCCTCAGGCACATTCTGGGTGGGGGACATTTGAGTGGAACACATGGACAGCTCTGTCTGGGGAAGCCTTAGGTCCAAGGGTGTCTAAGAGAAAGGTGGGAATAGGTGAGGCTGGGGGAGGGGCTCTGGGCTGTAGAAGTCCATTGGTACTCGGGGCCAGTTCCAGGTATTCTGTGACAAATGAGCTCAGTACGGAGGCTCTGAGAATGAGGAATTGAGTTTATCATTCAGTCTTCTTGAAAAGGGAGGCTCTTGCTGGGGACAGTGGCTGTCTCAACAGGCTAGGAGATGCCACCGGGAGCCTGACAGTGTCACAGTGGTAAAGGCTGCAGAAGGTCTGTTTGGGGACCGGACCCATGGTCTCTGGAAGCTAGGCACAGGTGCCATCCTGGGTCAGGCATGGTTCAGTCTTACTGTGCCAAAACTCTGCAGTTGAGACAATTCACCATCTGCCCAGCTCCCTATTACCCCTCTGGGGTTCTCAGCTGACTTTCACTGTCATGTATCATTGGCTCTGGGGACCTTGGTAAAGATGGCCTTTGCAGTCTTCCAAAATTTCCCATTGGCAATTACATCTATTCTCCAACAATGACTTTGTGAAGCAAGCAAGTATCGGTCATTGGCCCAAACAGGGCAAGCATAGGGATCCAGTCAGACTCTCATGTACTGCTAAGAATGTAAAGTTAGGGTCCTGCTGTCCTGGACAGGCTAGGTGAGGGGGAGCCTGGCAGATACTTCTCCCAGGTGACGGAGAGGGAGGCAAAGTTGGGGGGAGGAGAGTGCTAGATACAGTGACCCCCCTGGAGCCAACTCAGTGTCGTCTACTACGGTCTCGGTCTCGCTTACGTTGACTCTCACATCTCCAACGACCATGCTGCTTGGGTAGGAACCACAAGAACTGAGCCCTTTTAGTTTTGGGAAAAACTGCAAGGTCAGACACATTGCTGTCTATGGCCAGAGTCTGGTCATTCTAGGAACGGGTGGCCCATATATCACGGACATGCTTATAGGCTGCCTGACAGCCGGCTAGTCACAAGATGGAGCCAGGCAACAGCAACAGGTGGAGGTCCCGAGTCTAGGTGAGCACTGACGACAGGACAGTGCCCTCCGGAAGGGACACAGCAGTGACAGGGTTAACTGACAGCCCCAGGAGTCAGGGTTTGTGCGAGAGAAGGTTGCAGCCAGCCGGTGAAACTGGGAAGAGGTGGGAGGTCTAGGCTGCTCCGCTTGTTGCCCAAGATCATTAATAACCAAGAACTGTAAAGATAATTAAGAGTCAAATGTGGAACTGAGCCCTGCTGTCGGCTCCCTGGCTCAGGTGCCAGCAGCCTGGCTCTTTTCTAGGAATGTATGAAGGGGCAAGAGATGCAAGCGCAGATGCCTTAGCTGCCTGATCATGGTGCCTGGTTTTTTGTTTTTTTGGGGGGGGGAGGGTGAGGTCACAGAAGGGAAAGCATCTAACAGGCCCTAACAACCCCACCCCCGATGCTGTTTTTCCCCCTTTTGATGCGACATGGGAAAAACAAGGCCCTGCCACTTGTCTCACAGTGGGACATGCTTCCAGTCTGACCCAGTTCCCTCCTGTGGCTGCCCTAGCTGCTTCCCTCATCTGTCTTTAGTCAAAAGCTCATATGCACATCGCCATTTCCCAGGGAGCCAGTGCTCACAAAGGGGGTGGGGGTAACACAGTACCTCTCGCCATGAGCCTCCCTCCCTCCAGCTTTACTTACCTTGCTCTTTGCAAGGGGAGGGCAGCCCTCAAGTTTCCTAGAAGACTAGGGCTCTACAGCCAGTCCTTCTCCCAAAGCCTCCTAGATTCGGATGACTCCAGGCCCATAGCCTGGTTCTGGGGTGCAGCAGGCAGCAGCCACAGGATTACCACCTCATTAGGAGGTGATGAAGTTACGTAATATCTGGGAGTCTCAAGAAGTCTTGTCAGTCCTGGGTTACCAGGACAGTCATGGCTGGCAGATGACATAGGCGACAACCATAGGCAATAGCAGCTTTATTAAGGACTTTGGTGCTGGGATAAGCTCAGTCCTTGAATTTCCATGACCTATATCTGGAGGTTTACAGATGCTTACGGCTCAGAGGCCACGGGGTATGACAGTTTGGTCCTCACAATGTGGAGGGGCATGCAGAAGGCTGACAGGGCTTGTCTGCCTGGCAACTTCTCAGCGGCCCCTAGCAATAGTCAGTCTTGCTTGGTCCTTTACCCCTTAGGCAGACATCGGCTTTCTCTGCCCCTGGGTCCGGAACCACCAATTCCTTCAGCTAGAGTCCCATGAAGCAGGCACTGCCTGTTGCTGAGGTTGCTCTTGGCTCCATGCGGTGAGGACAGCTGTGTGGCCTTGGGCCTGGCATGGTGCCCACTGCCACTTTCTACCACTCCGCAGTGCCTCACAGCTTGTCACCTGCCATCTGCGCCAGCTACCAGCATCAGGTGAGGCACAGCCAGATCTCTTGGCACTGTGCTCCGGTGCTTGGCTGGGCCTGGTGCTCTATGGAGAAGACTCACTCCCACCTTGACCTGGCCTGCCCTTGGGGCTGGTCCAGAGCAATGCAGATAGACGGCAGTGACAATTGCTGAGTTTCAGACCTCCTCCAATAGAGACTGAGGTCTGGGGCCAGGCTGGGTGGCTTGTCTGCTGCCCTCCTGACCACTAACTTCAGGGCCTCTTTGCAGGCCAATACCGTGACCTAGCCTATCACCTTACCCCGGTGATAGATTTTTAATGTGCTTGATGCCTGTGGGGGAACCAACTACACCCACAAACACTAACCCTCTGAGTCCTCCTGGCTACCAGCGACAGAGGCTGGAGTGAGGAGGAAGGTGACCTCATGTGACTCCTAGCAGGCCAGACAACAGGTGGAGAGCAAAGAGCAAAGAAAGCAGACAGCAGCAGTAGAGAGGACTTCCCCTGGGACCAGTGATGTGGTCACCAGGTCCCTCCTCCCTCCTGGGCTGGGGCTTCCCTAACTTAACTTGGGGGTGGAGGGGAATGCAGCAGCCACTTAGCCGCTCTGTGCAGCTCCAGATTGCCACATAAATCAACTTGGGCTTTATGATGCTAATAAATTTTCCACCAAAATTTGGTTTGGAGCCTGGGGGTGGGGTGAGGTGTGTGTTGCAGTAAGATGATTTAATCGGCTTTGTCCTTAAGCAAGAGGGAGAAGGGTAAGTACAGATGTTTTAATTGAGTTCTCAGCAAACAGACTGAGCCTGGGGGAGGGGGCAGCGCTTCCCTATGCTTGAACCTGCTGCTGTATTGCTTTCCTCACTTGTCCCTCCCTGGGCATGGTCTAAGATGCTGCACCGGCGACCACTGTAGGGATGTCTGTTTTTCAGGAGGATGCACAATGATGGTGCTTAAGAACTACAGATGTGTGACAGCGGTGAGAAAGCTGTGGGCAGGCCCGCTGCGACCTAGACATTCTTAGAGGCAGGGGTGCTGGGGCCAGAGGTGGCAGGTGCTGCCAGTGGGACCTACCTTCTCTGCACAGGTTCTGCACAGGCCTCTGGATCCTGGGACATCCAACAACATAGCAGAGTTCAAGCTTTAAATATGGCAAGATGCAGAAGGGAAGAGGGCGCTGGCGCAAGTTCCCTCACTAGGGTGGAGCAAGGCACTGAAATCAAGAAGGAGGGGTAGGAGTCTGAGACCCTCCACCCCAGAGGCAGTTCTGTCCAGGGCAGGTGGGACCAGGCCCAGGACTGGGGCAAGTCAGGATCGGGAGGGATTCCTGGCGCCCAAAGCAGAAGGCACATCGAAAACGCAATTCATTAATCACTCACTGTTCCAAGGCCTTGGGCCTAGTGGGTGCATGCCTGACTGAATGGGAGGCAGCGGGGAGCCTGGCTCCTTCCACAGGAATGGTGGCAGGCACTCCCTGTAACCCCATGGAAGCCACGGATCTGGAGATTGTGGCCACTGAGCACCCAGGACCAGGCTCCTAAGGGCACCGCCTTAGTGTTGCAATGCAGTATGGGAGCAAGCTAGGCTGCATACTACCAGCCTGACCTTTTGCAGAGGTCTCCCTGCTGTATCCCAGGGCAGGCAGCTGCTATGGGTGTGGGTGGGGTGATGAGGGCAGCTTCTCAAGTGGTACCCTGCACTTCAGGAGGCCCCTGGGCTCCAAAGGAGAAGCCAGGGGATAGAGGGTCCCTTTCAGGGACCTAAGCAAAGGGCTTTCAACCCTGTGGAGGGATGCTGTATCTGCCTGCTGCAACAGAGCTGGCACCCACAGCAAAAGCTCTCATGGCTCTTGTCGAGAGACCCTGGTGCCAATTAGCACTTCCTGTCCTTGTCACTAGAGCTGGCCAGGCCTCCCATAAGAAAAAAACTTAGCAACCATCAGGACTGGCAGGAAAGTGGGTCCTACCCATCTCAAGCAGGCCAGGTTAGGAAAGCCAGCGCCTGGGATTTGCCTTTGAAGAGGCAGCAGCTGCTAGTGGACGGTCAAGGATGCAGGACAGGGCACGGGGTCTAGTATAAATAGCAGCAGTGCTGGCACTGTCTCCTCCACGGCACAGAGGAGGGAGCCAGCCTCCGGTGGCAGGAGTGGAGGAACGCGTGTAACAACCATGTTCCCAGGCAGGAGGGCTGTCCTGCAGGGTGAAGTCCAGGGTGGGGCCAAGAACCCCAGCCTCGCGTGCTCCTATAGACCTGGGTGGCAGCAAATCTCGCGCAGGGAGGCTGGAGCCGGGCTGTCCCAGCCTCCTGTTGTCACGCACATCCTGCTATCAGAGCTGGGTCTCACTGAGGACAATGTTGGCTGTGACAAAGAAGAAACAGAAGAAAGCCCATAGCAGCACAAAGGCCACCCAGAAGGTGTGGCGGAATGGAGACCTATGCTTGTTGACAGTTCCGTAGCCGAAAGCCAGCTGGGTGTCCTTGCGGCAGAGGTATACCAGGAAGGCAGGGATGACATACTGAATGCCAGTGCCTGCGTAGGCTCCAGTGATGCCCACCAGGGACTCCAGGTCATGGGTGCAGAAGGCCACCAGAATGGGGGGCACCAGGGTGATGGTGGGGAACACCACACGGTCTACCACCCATGGGTACATGCCACCCTCACGGTGAAAGAGTGTTTTCCAGTTGTTGCGCAGGGTCACCGCGATGATGGGGAAGTTGGTGCTGATGGTAAACACAGGGAAGAGGCCCAGAAAGAATCGGACGGCTGCAAGGCCCACGACGTCACACCTCGCAAAATTGAGGGTGTACATGTCCATCAGGCTGTCACCACGGAAGCAGAAGATGGCCGTGAAAGAGAGAAGTCCATAGAAGGCCAGGATCAATGCGTAGTCCAGGAACACCAGGCGTGTGATGTGGCGCTTGGAGGAGACGGGGGTGATGAGGGATGGCAGGGAGTGTTGGCACATGAAGGAGTAGACACAGACCCCAAACAAGTTCCGGATCCCCGAGAAGTTGGCTAGGGGTGGGTGCCCCTCTCCTTGCTTGTTCCCGATGCGCACCAGGGCCAGCACGATCATGACGGCAAACGCTGCAAGACAGGGAGGAGACCAGTGAGGATGAGCTGCCTCGCCTGCTCTGCCGGCCCTGTGCAAGGTCAGCCCAGCAGAAGGAACCATGAAAATCTCCCAAAGCCATGCAGGGTACCCACATTCTCTTCTCCCTCTTCTGGATCCAGAGAAAGGAGATGCTGGGGTGACAGGTGCCAGCTTCCCCTTATCCTTCAAGCTCTCTCAGGGGCTCCGTCAGCTTCCCGTCAGAGCCAGAGGTGGGGGTATGGGTGGGATGTGGGGAGCTGAGGGCTGAAAGGCACGGCACATTGGGAAGGAGGCATTTCTTAGGCACAAGCCCCCTGCTACACGTGGGTAAGAGGGCAGGAGTGCTGGAGTGGGCAGGATGACCAGGGTCTGCAGCAGGTGGGGCATGGTAAGGGGTCACTCTGGGGAAGAAAGGGCACCAGAGAGCAATGCTGGCCCTAAGGCTGGCAGCAAATGGCATGTGGCTCCGCTCTCTGGGCTTGGTGACATAGTTAGAGGATGGGAAATTTGCTGTAGAAGGGCATCTGTGACCTTATCTGTTGAGGGCAATCAGGCTCTGCAGAGACAGCTGGCTGTGCCTCCTCTCAGGCCCTCCATCTGTGGGCTGGCTCACTAGGCCTGCTTCTAGAACCTGAAGCTCATATACTACAGCAAAGCAATAGACAAGGGTTCCTGCCTACTGACATGGCATTTCTAGCTCTCTCCGGCTTCTGATATCTTCCTCTGACATCACCCAGCATGACGATGGGTCGTAACTACTCAACACACACACAGACCCCTTAGTCTTTGCTGTCTCTATTCCAAACAGGTCTGAGACTCCTTGTAGTCTGAGACAAACCCAGAGGGCACATGGCACTTCTTTCTGAGTGGTGGGAAGAAGAGCCTGGCATGTCCTGTCTGCAGTCCCCATTAGATAATCAGGGCTCTTCTTCCTCAACTTGAGGCTGGGGGACGTTGGTACACCCCTTGGTTCTTGGGAGAGGCTGTTCTGCTGGGACACACAAGAAACCAGGCTAATCTCTTTTCCTATGAGGGCACCTGGGAGTGGGCTGGAGTCATCTATTACTTTTAATGAGAGTTGCCTGACATGGCAGGGGGAAAGGATGGGAGGGGGAGCTGAACAGCCAATAAAGATGATGATTTGTTTTAGCTCTCACAGAGGCTCAATTCTACCACTCCTCCTGCTCCAGGGCATCACAAATCTTTCCAGCCCAGGCCAGTCAAGGGGAAGGCACCCACTATTTCCTTTCTGAGCCTCAGCCCCAGACACCAGGAGTCTGGCTCATCCCAGACGTGTGGGAAGCAGGAGGTGTACTGGGGTGCGATGTGAGGGAACCCTCCAGTGGGCTGGAAGTGGTGCTGTATGTGCTGGTGAGGGCCCCAGAGCCTCGGAACAGCAGAGATGCTGCACGGTGGCTTGGGTGCCTGGTAACCAACTATTCAAGAGGTGGGAGTGAGCAGCTGTGCCACCGCAGGAAGACACTGGGTGAGAGCCAAGGGAGTAGGCATTGCAAGGCCACATTTAAATCGTGTTTTGCCACCACTGTTTGGGATGCCACCTGTGACCTGGCCCTGCTCCAGGCCTTGGGCACAGCCAGCAAGAATCTGGAAAGAGGCCAGTGGAGAAATTCTGCAGCTGTCTGTTGCTTAACCTTGGCCTTGGGTCGTGTGAGAAGGCAAGACGGCAGCAAGAGTCTGGCAGTAAAGATGCCAGCATTTCATAGCTGGGTTTGGCATCAGGTGCTAGCTGGCTACTCCTTCCCTGTTCTCTGAGACAGAATTAGGAGCTGTGACTAGGTGCTGGCCTGCCTGTTCAGGGTGGCTGCCTGGACAGCTCTGGCTGGGTCCCATTCCTCCAGGACTTACCTGTGACACGGCCTTCCAGCACCTGCATCCTTTGGTCAGGCTTTTCTAGAGCTTTCAGGATGGCCCATCCCTAACTAGTCTTATCTGTTGATGCAATTCCAGAGACTAGTGACCCAGCTGGGTCCAATGGTGCAGGCCTAGAATCCCAGCTCCTCAGGAAGCTGAGTTAGGAGGATGGTAAGCTCATAGCCTGGGCTACACAGTGAATTCAAGGCCAGCCTGGGGAAATATGTGAGGCTCTATCTCAAGATGAAAGTGGCTAGAGAAGTGGTTCGGCAGTGGTTGAGAACACTTGCTACTCTTCCAGAGGATCTGAGTTCAGGTCTCAGCACACATCTCACAATCGCCTGGAACACCAGTTGGGCACACATATGTGGCATATACTTACATAGACATATCCATGTAGATTTTTTTTTCTTGACAGGGTTTCTCTGTGTAGCCTTGGCTGTCCTGGACTCACTTTGTAGACCAGGCTGGCCTCGAACTCACAGCGATCCGCCTGCCTCTGCCTCCCGAGTGCTGGGATTAAAGGCGTGCGCCACCACCGCCTGGCCCCCATGTAAAATTTTTTAAAAAATGAAAGCAAAGAGGACTGCAGTTGGAGCTAATAGCAGACTGCTTGCCTAGTACGCACAAGGACCTACCTAGGTTTAATCTCCACTAAAACAAACTCCCCACCCCCGTTCCCGCTTTCTAAAACTAAGTTTGTCCTGGACTTTGTGGAACAGCAGCTTCACCTGAAGGGGACAGGCTCATCTGTGTTCCCTTTCTCCCTCCCTCCCCTTAGCCACACCCGGCCCCATCTGTCAAATGTGCCCCAGCTGTAGGGACAGCATACAAAGGCCACTGGACCAGGTTAGTCCATATCTAAGCAGAGATGACATGATTCTTGAGGGCCTACTGTGCACTGGGCCCAGGGAACACAAAAGGAGACGTATCTTCACACCCGAGGGAGGAAGGCAGTTCTAACACATGTGCCCAAGGAACACTGGCCAGCCACAGGTGGGGACACTCGTTGAGGCAGAGGAAGTGCACAGAGGTCTGATGGAGAGCCCCAGGCAAGTCCAACAGAAGAGGCCCACTGGCTCCCCACCACTACCTTGAGCATACTCAGATGGCACTGTCCCCTGGGAACAGAAAGGGGAAGGGAAGAGTGTTGGTCTGGCTTCCAAACAGTTACCTCCAAAAGAAACATTTATGTCCCTAACTGGACAGACACTGAGAAGAGAAGAAAGCAGGGGTCGGGGAGCTTGGGGGCTCTGACCTTCAGGGGTCCCAAGACCAAGTTACAAGCTTTAAACCTCACTCTCCTGGGGGCTGGAGAGATGGCTCAGAGGTTAAGAGCACTGACTGCTCTTCCTAAAGGTCATGAGTTCAATTCTCAGCAACCACATGGTGGCTCACAGCCATCTCTTCTGGCCTGTAGGCAGAATGCTGTATACATAAAAAAAAAAAAAAAAACAACTCACTCTCCTGACACCAGACTCCTTTGTCCCTGGCACCTCCTGCTTTCCCCAGGTGCCAGAGGAGCGGCAGAGTTCACCAGCTATCTCCTAGATTGATCGCCCCGTCCCTGGGGAGGCGGCTGCTCCAAAAACTCATTAGGTCTGCTAATAAATCAAGGTGAAATAAGATGACAGGCTGTGAGCGACTGACAGCGCAGAAGGCGCATAGGGGACTGCCGTGCCACCCTGGCTTATGCTAGCTGCTCACCTCCAGCTGCAGGGGAGGCGCAGGTGGACATGGAGGTGAGATGTCGAGTGGTCCCCAGACATCCAGGATGTCCCCATTGGAGATGCAGGGGTCTGCCCTTGAGCAGAGCCTGCAGTTCCCAGGTGGCCCTGTCTCTGCCCTAGCCTAGGCTAAGCTCTGAGAAGCCAAATATGCATACACCTGCTTTCCACACCGGAAGTCACACTCCAAGGGGTGTGGAGAAGCATCGAGGAGCCACAGAGGAGTCAGAAAGCTGGTGAGAGCTTGACATCAGGTCACATGGGGACAGTGGGCCTGGGAAGATCATCTGTACAATAATAGAGTGGGTAGGGGGTGGAAGAGACTTTTTTCATTTATAGAAGAAACAACTGTGCTGGCTTTGTATAACACGAGGCTTGGCCTGGACCACTCACTCATTCACCCACCAGACTCAGAGTATCTGCTGAGAGCTGGCACTATTCTGGTCACTCAGGGCTCAGTGCACAAGACAGACACAGGCTCTGTCGGCACGGAGTTCAGAAGCAGGAGAACCAACAGGCGAGAGGTATCAAAGACAGTCACCACAAAAGGAACTGGCTAGTGGTCACCTTAGCAGCAGGACGATGACGACATCCCTTTGGTGAGAATGGTCCAAGTTCAAGGGTGGAAGCCTACCTAGCAGAGGAGAGGGGAAGCAGGTCCCAGATGCTGGAGGGCATATAAGGACCTTGCAGCTGCTCTGTTCCAGGGTCGGTGGCTGCCACACCTGTCTCGGTTTAGGAGAGAAAGACAAGGAAGGCTCACTGCAAGGCAACGATGGGGAGCCGGCCTCCCCTCCAGTTTCCAGGCTCCCTGACTCTGCCTGAAGCCATGAGCCATTTCCAGGCTGACTTCTGACAGCTGATCTAAGTTTTACAAGCTGGCCTTGCCATATTGATTCACCTTGAGGGGCAGCTTGCTCCTCAGCATCTAACTCCCAGGGAAGGAGGGAGGGAGACAGGTGTGGTGCGGAAGGCAAGTCATTATCTGAGGAGCAGAGACAAAAACAGGCGCTGCGTCTCATCTCAAACAACACGGGAACCGAGCCGCCCCACAGCACCAGCGGCACCTGGGTGGCTTTCTTCCCTTTCTGCTGGCAAGAGGCAGATAAAGCCTTCTGGGCGCTGTCTGACCCAATGCTGTCTGTCTGACCTCAGAACATCTTCTTGGCAGAGAGAAAGGGCAAGCCATACCCTCCTGGATAAGTGCCAAGGACAGAGGCATGCTGATTCCTAAGAGCCTCAGAATAAACTAACAGCACCCCTCCTAAATCCTATCTTGCAGAGCAGGCCCTGCCTTCCCAGGACTCGCCCCAGGGCAGGGAAGGTGAGCAGGGATTAACTGGCCAGGTGAAGGCTGATGGAGTTAGACATGTTGGGGCCCAGGGCAGGGTAAGCAGGAGTCCAACAGTAGGGTTCCCATAGCAGATGTCTTAGGGCAATTGAGAGAACACAGGAAACGGTTTTGCTTTTTTCCTAAGCACACACTCAGTTCCTCACTCCTGGCAGAAACCAGAGTTGTCAGAGAGCATCTCCATTCCTCACACCCTGGAAACGCAGCCTGGGGCAGCCACCTAAGAGCCAGCTCGCACTGGAGGTGTGGAGGGGAGAGCTCCTTCTGCGCTCCCTCTGTGCAGCAAGTGACCTGGCTGACATCCATGTTCTCTGGGTCTCGGCGAGGAGCATCCTGTGGCTCAGTGTGGTGTGAAGGAGGGGAGGACCTTGCCTTCCTTGCAGGATCCTGGCATCTTGTGGGGCTGCCATGAGTTGGACCACCTACCTACCTTAGCCACCACTGATGCTGGGGCACATGGACCACTGCTGTCCTACCTCCTTCCCTAGGGGCACTATGGTGGTGAATGCGGGGCATGGAGTCCGTCTTAGTGGCTTTATGTTTTTCCTCTTCCCTGTGACCTGCTCTGACCTGGCATGGGGTACTTCTGAGTACGCTGAATGCTGCCCAGGTCGCTCCTAGAAGGTGGCAGCAAAACCACAGAGCTTAGGCCAGCAAGTTGGCTGGGTGGGTAAAGGAGCTTGTAGGCAAGCCTGACAGCTCGAGTTCAATCCTTGGGACTCATATGCTGAAGAACTGACTCCTGCAAGGGGTTCGCTGACCTCTAAATGTATGCCATGGCACACACACATGCACGCAACCACACAGAAATCATAGAGCCCAGGTTATCCTCCAGATTATACGTAGCTAAGGATACTCTTGAGCTCCTTACTTTCCTGCCTCCACCTCACAAGTGCTGAGATTACGTGTGTGTACCACCATGCCCAATGCTATTATTTTTTTCATACTTAGTATAGCTGAAAGATACTTTGATATGCTTAATACGTATTTTAAAGTGAGCATACTCTTAAAGATTTATTTTTACTTTTATTCATGACTATACCACATATGTGTGGGTGGATGGGGAGGCCATCGAAGCCTCCAGAGCTGGGGTTACAGGCAGTTTTGAGCTGTCTAGCATAGATGCTAGGAACTGAACTCAGGTCTTCTGGAAGAGCAGGAAGCGTTCGGAACCAGTTAGCTGTCTCTCCAGGCCCAAACGCGAGTATACTCCTATGGGGCAGGGGGCGTTCACTGTTCTTTGTGGGTACCTGCAATGTACTGACTTATTGGGGATTTGAGATTCCTGCCTCCTGCCCAGACCTCAACCTTAAGGTTTAAGCATGACAAGAAGTGAGTAACCAAACTCTGCGCCTCTGTTGGCTCTCCTGATGGGGAACTGATAGGTCTGGGCTGGAGGTGTGACACTGTCTCTAGAAGGTGAAAGGAAGGCCGAGACAAAGCATTTACCTGGCATGTGTGAGGCCCAAGCTCAATCCCTTGTATCTTGAATGACACGGTCCCCTGGGCCGTGACAGCTAGGGTGTCCTACTCTGCAGAAAGGAGGTGCTGGCTTGGCCTTGGGGGCTAAAGAAATAGTACGGGACCCAAGCCACCACAGAAGAGGGTTGACGCATGTGAAACTGGAGCACAGCCCTGCCCCCAGCCTGTGTCCTACAGCAGGACCTCAAAGGACAAGAAATAGAGCTGTGGTGGATAAGGAAGGCGTATGTCCATTTAGGCCGGACCATACGCTACAGTCCCGCCTTAGCCCCCAAGTGCCCAAGAGGTACACAGATACATGAAACTATGACTCTCACAGCTGAGGATGGACCCAACAAATACCACCCCCGTATGTCAAGCCCTAGACCCTCCCCACCAACAGACATTTTCCTTTGTGCTTCCCGGAGATGGAACATGTTTTCTAAGTCTCGTTTGTGGCTCTGGCTCCAGCATAGCACATACAAGGAAGCAGCCATCCATCGAGGTTGCTGTCAGGAGGACAGCGCTCCCTTCTCCAAGCAGAGAATCAACGTGCCAGAGCTAACGATAATGAATGGCCAGTGCGCACGCATCAGTGGCAGGAGCTGGGGCTGGTGGAGGACTTCAATACAGCTTTGTCCTTTACCGCCACACTGCCCTCCCAGGACACAGCACCATGGGTCCCGGCTGAAGCTGGGTCATAGGGGGGCGGGGTAGGAGAATGACAAGGTAACAGGGCTGAGAAGCAAGATGCGGCCTAGTCCTAAAACAGGTGCCCGTGATTGGTGCTTGTTCTTTAACCAATAGGATTAACTGCCTGCAAAAGGGGGGAGGGCACATTCAGACACAGGAAGAGAGCTTGAAGGGTGGGGGGCTGCATCTTACAGAGGGCTGAGGGACAGAGTCTGGTTTTTAAAAAAAAAAAATCAGGAAAAGTCTGGGCTGAACCTGAGTGCTGTTCATCTTCAGCAGCTTGCTATCCTGCCTTTAAAAACAGACACGCTAGAAGGCTGGCCGCACGGGCCAGCAGGCAAGTGCAAGTATGACAACCGTTTGATTCCTCAGAACCCATGTAAAGGTGGAAAGAGAGAAAGGACCTCAACAGGTCCCCATGACACATGCCCTGCCTCCCCTTCTCTCTCTCCTCCCATGCCCCAGACAGACAGACAGACCCTCACATGATAATAATAAAATTAAATGGAGGTACTGGGGGGTTAGTGCTAAGCAGAAGAAAGTGGCCAGCATAACAGCGACTGGCACGGGCAGGGACTGACTCAGCGCAGTCACTAAGAAAGCCGTCCCCTTATCATTGCCATCGCAAGGCCTTACTTTCATTGCTGAGGTGTGGCTCCCAACACAGCGTGTGGCATACGGCTTTTCCATGTGCTCAAAGGAGGAGACTGGGATCACTCTGGCGACTCCACCTTCCAGTCTGTCTGGGAGCTGCAGGAGCTTGCCCTGAACACCCGGCACTGGTACCAGCTAATCTGAGGGGCTCTGGAGGTCAGGGGAGTGGGATGGGGGATTCAGGTGCAGACAGCTCAGACCTGCTCTGCAAAGATCCTTGGTGCCTCTTCTTGCCTTATCTAGGGTAGTTAAAGCCATACAAGGTAAGTGGCCTCCACTGTGTGTGTGTGTGTGTGTGTGTGTGTGTGTGTGTGTGTGTGTGTGTCTGTCTGTCTGTCTGTCTGTCTCTCTGTCTGTCTGTCTGTCCTCTCTTCACAGATTCTTCGATGCCTGAGTTGGTCTATCCTTCCTGCTGTCACTCATCTACCTGAGCAGGGACCAGAGGTCTCCAGTGTGTTCCCTGGGAGAACAAGAGAAGCTTGAAGATGTCTGATGTACTTTGGGGTTCTGGGTGAGACTTCCTGAGACTACATGGTCTGCCTCTGCTGTCCTTGCCTGTAACAACTCACTCCTAATGCCTTTTCTGCCGAAAGAAGGGGATGTAACCTAGCCTGGCTCCTGGTGCTAGGCGGCTCCCTGTGCCTTCCCGAAGAACCAGTCCCATCCACTTTCAGGACTAATTCTACCCCGTGGCTACAGGCTTCTCCTGGACGGGCTTGGAGCTGAGTTCTCCCTCTCTGCCTGAGGTAGAAGACACAGGGCAGGCACTCAGTCTCCAGAGCAGCCAAGTTCCTAGTCTGAAAGCAGGAGTTCTGGCCTTGTCATCCTTCACTTCCCCCCCTCGGCGCACACAGGTGGCGCCTGGGAGACAGAGTCTCCATTTTTCATTCCTGAGTTGTCAGGGCAGCTTGGTTAGTGACCGTGGGGACGGCAGAGTCAGGAGCCTGGCTGTGGGCCAGCTAATCTCCTTCTTGGAGATTGAAACATAAAACTTCAGGCCCAGCAGCCGTCACCACTGAAGGCTGCTTGGGCCTTCCCTCCAGAGTGGTCAGCTGGTGCAGAGGGACTCAGAGACGAGGGAAAGTAAGAGACACCAGGCCCAGGGGGGTTCAAGTCCCCTGGCCTAAAGAAACATCAGCTTAGGAGCGGTGGGGCTGCTGTGGCTCTGTAGGTGGTGGCTGTAAAGGCTAACCCTGGGCATGGACTGTGCTTATGACCACCGTGACATCAGGTCCTTCTTTCTGCCGACCACAGGTGCCTTCCGTTGCCTTGGAGTGTCCAGGTAGCTGTCCCACCAACCTTTGGGTGGATCAGCAGTTCTGGTCCGGTGGGTAGATCTGCATGTAGCCGAGATGCACGCAGATCAGAACTGTCAACAAGTGGACCAGCTGGGACAGGAGGCTGGACAAGAATGGCTGCCTTCTCTTCGTACCTAGCACAACATTCTGGTTGATCTTGACTGAGGCTGGCCGAGGGTGCAATTGCCAGCTGGCTCTTCTCTAGGAAAGGGTCACAACATGTCTGCTTCACCCCAATGGCCTGTCCACAGAAACCCCAAGTTCCTCTCTACACACTGATCTCTGCGTGTGCAGAGAATGTCTAGAAAACTCAAGAGTGCAGTGAAGATCACCCAGGGCTTGTTTGGGTCCCCTCTACTTGTGGAGTAGCCACAGAGAGCCCTGGAGAGTGGCCACTGGGCAGGGCAGTGTTAGCTAGCACATGGAGGCTGGCTGCATGCAGATGGGGACAAGGCTTTTCCTGGACTCCTGGGTAGCAGCAGCAGATGGCAGACGGCCCAGGCTTACAAGCCCCCTAACTGCTGGCTGTGAAAGATCAGAGCAACCTCACTAGGAGACTCTCTACTGGGGGCCACCCCAGCCCTGGGGACAGGTGGAAACCGGAAAGCCCTCCTGTGAGACAGGCGAAGGTCTCTTTTTGGGGACCTGTGGCCTTGTTTGCCATCACTACCTAGTTGCACCCCGGCTGCTGGCTTGGCAAACAAATCTGGGGCACTTGTAGGGGGTGGGGTGGGAGAGCAGGACTGAACAACTTCCCCAGGCGGAACAGCGCTGGCTCTTCTGTGGATGCCTGGCGAGGATGGTGTCTGACCCACTTTGAGGGGAGCGAGGAGCTGGAGAGGGGAGGAAGCCCTATGGGTCCATGACAGCCCAGAGGAGGGCGGTGGTGCTCCACAGCGGCCTTTATTAGAAAGAATTGCGTTTTTAATAACACCAATGGGGTGCTCTGAGCTGAGCCAGCTGTCGGCAGAGCCTAGGTGGGAGGCATCTGTGCACGCACCGGCATGAGTGGGTGGGTAATGGGATTGAAGTAATAATGCTGTCGTGGCCCCTTCTACCCCCAAGAACTCCCATAGGGCAGCCAGCTGGATATTCAGGGAGGGAGACACCAACAGGTATACTTGCTTAGGGCTCAGGACTGAAGGCTTGGCTGCTGGACCCATGGGGATGAGGGATGGTGCCTTGGCTGACTCACGTGTCCCTGCTGCTCACAGAGGACTACAGACAACTCCCTAACCTCAACAATATGATGAGTCTGCTCATCTCTCTCAGGTGGGGGTGGGGGTGGAGGCTGGGTGCAGGGACCACAGCTGGGGCGGGGGTTGGGAGGGGCAGGGAAAGAGACTACTTTGCTGGTACTAGGCATCATAGCTCATTTTTTTGGACCATGGCTGAAGTAATGTCCCTGACCTCACAGCCAGTCCCAAGGGAGCTTTATTCTACGGCTACTCTCAGGATGTGGCAGCTGATTGTAATGGCAATGAGGGCGATGCTCCTGCCTGAGTGCTGAGCAGGTGCCAGGCATGGGTCTAATAAGTACCTTCAAGCGGGTCTCACTGTATTTTCACAGCCCTCCGCAAGGCAATCTTCCTCGCCACAGCACACAAGAGGGGCCCAGAGGACGGAAGCTTGGTCTGTGCATGGTGGGAGAGGATGCCATCGGGCCACTTAGGGAGCAAAGCCAGCAGGTGCAATGACACCCAGCAGGTGCGTCACCCTGCTGAGGTACTGTGCTCACACAGCTGAGGCACCGGGCTGCACTGGAAGGCCCTAGGCCGGCAGGGAGCTCAGTGCTGGCCTGGAGGGTCATCTCCATTACTGCAGACAGCAGAGCTTCTCCTTGTGACTCCAGAGGTGTTGACTGTCCAAGTGCCCTCAGGCTCAAGTGGTGGCTCAGCAGTTATGAGCACCTATTGCTCTGTACAGAGGACCCAGGCTTGATTCCCTGCATCCACATGGCCGCTAACAACTGTCTGTAACTCCAGTTCCACAGGATCCGATGCCTTTTCTGACCCTCTGGCACCGGGCATTTGTGTGGTACACATACACACACACGCAGACAAAGCATTCATATACATAAAAAAAAAATCCAGTCTGTCATGAGAACTGAATCCACGTTGGCATTTGTCACCTATATTCTGACATTTCCCCTGGACAACCAGCTATTTGCAAAGGGCATCTAAGTCTTCACACCCCACTGTGGGACCACAAGGGCAGAGGGAAGCCGGAGCTCCTAGGCACCGCTCTGGGGGCCTGCAAATGACCCCGGCTCCATTTCAACAGATGGCAGAACAAATTCCTAATTAAGCGCGAGAAACTTTCCAGCTCGGCACATTTATTCACGATTTTCCGGTCCCTTGGGTGTCCGTTCTTCCCTGCTTGGCTTCTGGAACCTGAGCCAGCTTACTGCTTCCCCAAGCTCCCTGCTCAGCTCTTGAGAAGGAACAGCCCTCATCTGGGGAGAGGGGAGAGAGGAGAGAGGGAGGGTGTGTGTGTTGGCAAGGGGTGGGAAGGAGGGTGGGAAGGAGGGAGGGGTGGAGGGAGGGGAGGAAGGTCTTGTGGGGGCCCGTGCCACACAGCTGCTTCTCAGAGGCAGAATGACAACTTGGCAGAGGCTCCAGAGGGCTTCAGAGATCACTGCCCAAAGGGAGTTCTAGAAGAACTGCCTGGGGGTGAGCTTGGCTCAGAGGAGAGACACCCTTACTGTGGCCCAGGCTGAGGTAACTTCCATGAAAAGGGCTGCCTGTCTGGTGTAGCTCTGGGGACTTCTGGGGGATTCTGCTGCTTGGTCCTCCTCAGAGCAAGGCCTGGAGTCAGGTGGAGGAGAGTGCCTGCTTCTAGCTGAGGAGAACGCCCGCCCTGGCAGTTCCTCTGCCCAGCTGGGAGCTTAACCACACTCACTGTGGCTTACATTACTTAACTGCAATTTTCCTTTTCCTGGGCGGCTCTGCCACTGGCAGGCCCAGCTTTTTAAGTCCAAAGGTCTGAGTCTCTCATGGTGAAAAATGACTGCCTTGTGCTGTCACCCACAGCAGTGCGCCTGGGAGCCTCCTGACATTTGATTATCTCTCCGCTCTAAGGGAGAGAGAGGCACCCGATGGCAAAGACAATGTGTCAAGACAGCGGCACTGCTACCGAGAGGCGCACTAGCTGGTCCTTGCTCAGGCTCCCACTGCTGCCACAGACCCCCATGGCCACTGTCTCCTGCTCAGGAGCTGCTTGGAGGCCCAGGAGTCCTAAGGTAGAGTTGGGGCTCTTCTGCCCCGTAAGAGGCAAGATGGTAGTTCCACAGAGGAACAGTGCCTCTGAGCCAGGCACTTGGCTTATGTACCCAGTGCTGGCCTTGAACTAACTTACTTTCTTTCTTTCTTTCTTTCTTTCTTTCTTTCTTTCTTTCTTTCTTTCCTTTCTGTTTGTTTTATTGGAGACATGGTTTTTTCTGTCAGCCCTGGCTGTCCTAGAACTCACTCTGTAGACAAAGCTGGCCTCAAACTCAAGAGATCCGTCTGCCTCTGCCTCTGCCTCCCAAGTGTTGGGATTAAAGGTGTGTGTCAGCACTGACAGGTCTTACTTTTTTTCTTTAAGATTTATTTTTGGAGTTTTGGTTGTGACTAAAGCCCTTTTTCCAGCCCTGTTTTTATTGTTTTAAATTGTGTGTGTGTGTGTGTATGTCTGTCTGTCTGCATGTGTGTAAGTGCACATACACGCAGGTGTCAGTGGGGCAGATGCATCAGATCCCTCTGCAGCTGGAGTTACAGGTGGTTTAAACCACCCATGGGTGCTGGGAACGTGTGCATGCACTTGCTCCTGTGAATGTTAGTGGCAAGTGTGTGAGGTCAGAGGACAACTCTGCATGTCAGTGTTCGCCTTCTGCCTTGCTGTAAGACAGTCTCTCTCGTTCCTGCTGCATACACCCTGAGCCTCTGTCTCCCGCCCCCACCTTCCCAGAAGAACTGGGATCCCAGCCCCCTGCGATACTATGTCCAGCTTTCATGTGGGCTCTGGGGAGCCAAACCCAGGTTATCAGGCTTGTATGGGAAGTGGTTTTTACCTATTGAGCCATCTCCCTAACACACCCAGGTGTCTGGCCTGATTCAGGGGGAGGGTAGAATGGAAAGGAAGCAAAGACAGGTCGGTGGGGGGCTTCTAGGATCTGGGGCTTGCGGGCATCAGGAGCTCTGCTGGGATTCTGACCCCATTCTAGGATTCGCAAGGAATGTTTACTACTGTTAGCCTCTTCCTTTCCCTTTCACAAGCTCCTTCCCTCTACTTCCTTTCACCCTTTTTGAGACAAGGTCTCGTGTAGCTCAAGCTGGTTTTTCTATATATTTGAGGCTGGCCTTGAACTCCTGATCCTCCTGCCTCCCTCTCCTAAGCGCCTGTGGTATATGCCACTACACTGGGCCCAAGCTTCCCTCTTTAGATGGATAATTTGTTCATAAATGTAAGTTAACTTTCATTGTCAGGACTGTTGTCTTCTTCCGAGCTGATACAGGGGTGCTGGCCCCCACTCACTTCTGCTCATCCCTCAGTGTCATCCCAGCAAGGACAGAAATGAGAAAGGGTGCTACTTCAGGCCACAGAACCCCTTCCCAGGCCAAGGCCAGGCAACCGGTCGGGAGATAGGTAGGTGGGGGACAGAACACTCTTCTCCAAACCCTGCCGACAGCAGCAACTACAGCAGCAACCACTGCCACACGCTGCCCCAGTCTCTCTAGCAACCTATGACCCCAGTCTGCCTGGCAACCTACAATGTCATTACCTGCTTGTCTCTAGGAGTGGCCCTACCCAGGATTATAAAAGGACAAATCCACCTTATCTCTTTCTCCTGTTTCTCTCTTCCTCTCTTACATGTTGCTATCTCTCTTCCTCCCTCTCTCTCGGGGCTGCCCCCTCCCTCTCCCCCCATGCTCATATAATAAACTTCTCCATAACGTATCTTTTGTGTGGCGCATAGTGCATATTTTATGATGCTAAAACACAGCAGAAGCAACAACAGCAACATCATCAACAACAACAGCAACAGTGTGTGAGCCCTCTCACACACATCACAAGCCAAGATATAAGAGATGGGGGGCAGATCTAGCCAATGGTCAGAACATTCTCCATAGTTGGGTCGAGAGTGGGATATGACTTTCTCACGTACTCTGGTGTCTTACATTTGACCATGTCCCCTGGAGGGGGAGACCTGGTGGCACTCAGAAGAAGGACAGCAGGTTACCAAGAAGAGACTTGATGCCCTATGAGCATATACAGGGGGAGGATATCCTCCTCAGTCACAGTCATAGGGGAGGGGAATAAGGGGAAAATGGGAGGGAGGGAAGAATGGGAGGATACAAGGGATGGGATAACCATTGAGATGTAACAAGAATAAATTAAAAAAAAAAAAGATATATAGTGAGTATAGTGAGATCATCTAAAAAAAAAAAGAGAGAGAGAGATGGGGGAATAGATTGCATTCTGACCCCTGCCAACCTTGACTTCTAGGCTCCAAGCCTTCTGGAACTCCTGAATTAGAGAGGTATTGGGGGGCTGCCTCCACCCCTACCCCCACCCTCGTGCTACAGAACCTGCTCTAGCTGGAGCAGGCCAGGTTGCTTAGGAGGTTGATCTGCCTTCCTCCTGTGGAAACCAGGACTCCTGTTGTTCCTCTACTGCGTTGTGGGAGACAGAGGCTGGGAGAACTTCCTAGAACTAGCGGACATCCTTAGTGTGAACGGCACTTAGCAGAGTCATCATCCTGCTGGGGTACGGCATGCAATCAACAGCAGCCCTGGTCCTGATGAGGGTTAAGGGGCCTCAGGAGGGCAGCCAGGAAGAAGCCCAACCTAAATTTCTCTGGAGACTCTGGGCCATGGGGCCAGGGGACCTGAACAAGTTCCATGTAGCCAAGGCTGGCCTGGAATTAACCTACTTTGTAGCTGAAGGCGACCTTGAACTTGAACTAGCTGAGTGCTAGACTACAGGTGTGGTGCTGGGGCCCAATCTGGGCTTCATGCATACTGGACAAGCACCCCACTAAATTACACTTCCAACCCATCCCTCTTTAGCTTTTATAGTGAGAAAAGTCAGATGCACCACAGATAGCCAGAGGAGAGGCAACAGTAGCCCCACGGCTGACTGATGTCAATCCTGCTGCACAGCGGCTGGCTCCTTCCCTGAGGTGGCCAGGATGGTATGGCAGAACTGATCAGATACCCAGTTTAAGGGGGAAGATCCTCAACATCAACCTGAGGACAGGGTACTGTCGCCTGGGGTATCTGCCAGTCGGAAGCCACTATAGACAGCGTGGGTATCTTCACACTGCAGTAGTCCAAGACTTAAAGGCTGAGGCTAGCTGCTACCATGACCCACGGGGGTTTGTGGATGAACCTTACATCACACCCCGGAGAAGGCGGGAAGGTGTTCCTGCCCCCTCCATGGGGCACAGCCCAACCCAGCATGGTTATGTGAAGGAGGCTGGACCAGAATCAGCAGTTCAGGTCCTAGCCCAGTTCCATCCAGTCAAGGTGACCTGAAAAAAGGCACTCACATTTTCTGGTACTAAATTTCCCCAGCAGTAAAAGGCCAACAGAGCACCTGCCTCCTTCTCGCCCTCTGGAAAGGTCAGAGGACCAGGAAGGCTGACTGAAACAAGCCACTACCACATCCCAGCTGGGAGTTTGCTTGGCTTCTCTGCAGAGGTGGGGGGTAGGGGTGGGGGTGGAGGGGTGGGGAGAAAGGTAGATAACTGGGAGATTTCTTAGACTCACCTATCCATCTCATGAGGGAGGTCAAGATCTGCAGGTACTTTGTCTTCTGTACGTCGAAGAAGGTGAAAGGACCAAGGAGGAGGGTGAAGACAGCCTGGGGATGAAACAACAATGAGGCGGTGTGCAGAGGTGAACACACAAAGCAGGCTGTGAGGGCGCTGAGGCTGTGAGGGCACTGAGGCTGCGCACGTAGCTAAGGCCTGGGAGTAGCACAGGCGAACACTAGGACTTGCTGACAGAGCCTCCCCAGCCTCCTCAGCATCACTAAAGGTGAACAGCAAGGACAGGGGCAGGATGGGAGAAGCCAGAGCCTCACTTCTCTGCTACTCCTACTTCCTGTTTGGATGTCACTGCCACTTCTAGGCAGGGCCAAGGCTAAATCCTGGGGCCTCCATCCAATCCATTCTGCTGACTTCAGCAGGCACCGACGCGGGAGTCTCAGGCCCAGCGGTGTGCTGCGCGAGTGTGGCTCAGGGATGAAATACCAGTGAGGTGACCCAGAACAAATACCAGACAGGCCCTTACTATCACAGGGAAAGGAGGACAGAGGGGACAGGGGACAGGAGGGCTCTGATAGGCAGAGGCAGCTGAGAGGATAAAGACGTCATCTTTCAACAAGGAGGGGAAGCCAGAGGACAAGAGCCAGGGTGGCTGGGGCCACTTAGGGAAGTGTCCTGGATTAACAGCAAAGGAGTCATCTAGATGATCTGGGAGTGGGGCTGGGGAGTGGCTCAGTTGGTAGAGTGCTTGCCCTGGGTTCAATCCCCAGCTCTGTAGAAACCAAGTGCAGTGGCACACGCTCTTTATCCCAGGCCTGTTGTCCCAGCACTCCGGTGGTGGAGGCAGGAGGATTGGGAGGTCAAGGTCATCCTCATCTACACAGAAGAGCCCAGGGGGTGGGAGGTAAGCTGCTAGAGCGCCCACCATGGTGGGGCACACTTTGTTTTATTTTCTTTGGAGAACAAGGGAAAATGTGTAACTTAAAAAGGGGGGGGGGGGCTGGAGAGATGTCTCAGAGGTTAAGAGCACTGGCTGCTCTTCCAAAGATCCCAAGTTTAATTCTCATCAATCACATGGTGGTTCATGACCATCTGTAATGAAACGTGGTTCCTTCTTGTGAAGGTAGGCATACATGCAGGCATACATGCAGGCAGAATACTGTATAAATAAATCTTTAAAAAAAATTAGTCTGGCATGGTGGCACACATCTGTAATCTCAGCACTTGGAGAGGCAGAGGCAGGTGGATCTCTATGAATTCAAGGCAAGCTTGGTCTACAAATTTAGTCCAGGACAGCCAAGGCTACACAGAAATCCTGTCTTGAAAAACCAAACCAAAACAACAAAATTTGAACCCTGCCTTAGACTGCTGGCCTGTGGGGTATGTGACCCCTTTCCAAAGAGCAATCAGGAAGATATGGCGGTATCTCAGAGGGGGAGGGGCAGGGCTCTCCATGCCAAATTGGCTGCGCAGGAAGCAGAGGGAGTCAAAGCTGCTCCTCGAGTTAAGATGGTACCATTTCCAATCTGCCACTCGGAAGCAGGCGAAACATCAGCCCTTATTAACATTTACACTGTGCCATTTCATCACGTTGATGCTAATGACACTCACCAGAGATGCAGCATACGGTGTTGTGCGGAGCCTGAGGAACTTGGGGAGAGGGATCTGGGGGTGGGGGTGGGGAGCTGAGCTCTGGCCCTAAGAGCGGGGTGACTCCATTACAGCTGCCAAGTAGGGGGGAGATGACAGACAGTTCCTGTGACAAGCAGGGGGGAGCTCCTCAGAGGAGGGGGGAAGCCTACTCCACCCCCCTCCACAAGGAGGGCAGGAAGTGGGGGAAGCTGTGACCTCTTATCCAAGTCCATTATCACTGTGAGAATGAGTGACAGGAGGACTCCAGAGCCGCCTAAGAAAGGCTCTAATTAGCAGGGGTGGGTGAAGGCGCCCTGGCAGTCACTCGGGCTGGGAGATTTCTGGAGAGGTCTTTCTGCTGGGGGCCTCAAAACCAGCCTTGCTTCTCTTCAGTAAAAGGGCGGGGGGGGGGGGTGGTTAGGGAATCTTTGTTTAGGCCTGGGTGACAGCAGAAGGAAGAGGAAGGGACTCTCTGGAGAGGCAAAGGCAGGTGTCTGTGGGTCAGGCAGGAAAGCTGGACTATTGTAAAGCACGCACACCAGCCACCGCCCGTGGCCGAGCCTGTCCGGATGCAGCACCAGCAGTAAGTCATTTAGGAAAATTACCACTTCAGGGAACTTTCCATTGATGAGTTTCTCTTTTGAAGCAGAGAGAAGGGGCTGACAGGGTGAAGCATAAACACAAACTGTGCCCAAATGACTTTGGTCTGCTGGAACTGGGCTTTTGGTTTGCCTGAAGGGTTGGACAATTCGGCTCTGACCTGTGATGCCTCCAGTTGTTCTAGAAGCCAGACATCTAGGGGTGGCTTATGTGAAAGGTCAGATGTCATAGAGAGCATGACTCCTGCTTTTTAGAATGTTCTATTGCATAAAAACAGGGTGGTGGTAGTGGAGCCATTCTGAAGGGCAGCTAAGCATCCCGCTGCTGCAAAGGCCCAGGGTCACCCTGCAGGGGCCCTTGCACAGAGGCCTCATCCATCTCCCTCACCCTCAGTGCACACTTGTAAAGACACGGGATGCCCCACTTTGTGAAACCATATGGGTGGACTCCTAGGTGCAGTGGGTCCTGGGGGCAGAGTGAGTGACAGAGTCAGGATGAGGGCCCATCTGCTTAGAGTTCCATATTTAGTTTAGTCACCAGGGAAGCGACCTGGTAAGGGACCTGGTGCTACAGTGCTCTCACAGGACTGAGCTTTTCATCCATATCCAGGGACACAGGCCAGGAAGTTCAGGGCCCTGAGTCACAGGCAGCACACAGAGAATGCCAAACAGCGGGAGGGAGCCCAGATGTGGCAGCAGGACCTGGAGCCAGGGCTAATGAGTGAACAGGTGTCTTTTGCAAATTAGCTCAAGCCCCAGCTAATCAAGCATGGGAGGGGGCATCCACAGTGACAGAGTGGAAGTGGGAGGAGAGAGGTGTCCTGGGGTCTAGCAGGGCCCAGCACCGAGTGGCTACCAGCCAGAGGGAGGCATGCTATCTTTCCTTGTACAGAAAGACATGAAGAGAGAGGGAGAAAGCCAAGAGACAGCCTATCCTCTTGGGTCTTCCAGTCTAGCCTATATGACATTATAAATTAGTCGGCTCCTGAGCAAATTTTCCAACCCCCAAATGCCATTGATCAGTTCCAACTCAGTCTCCGCTCAAGGACTCCTGTCGCCCCTCTCATTATAGAAAGCAGGGACACTGGCCATAGCAGCCAAGTGTGTTTCCTTAAAAAAAGAAAGAAAAAGAACCAGCAGTGCTTTGATTTCTAATGAAATCATCAAGCTGGTTTCTGGGAATAAAGTCCGAGACAGACTAGGAGGGGGCAAACGGGGCCACTCAAATCTCTCTTTCTGGGTCACTGAGTTTTGCTACGTACCAAAGGCTCCACAGCAGCCGTGCTGGAGCCTTGATAGACACGAGGCAGCTCCTGTTCCCAAGGCACTGCGGGCAGCACGCAGCTACTGCTTTTTTAGAATGTTCTGGAGTCAACTGTTTATCAGTGCTGTCTGCCTCTCTGTGTCCCCCAAGCAGATGACATCCATCCCAGCTGCTCAGGTGCCAAGCGTCCAGCTACCTCCAACCTCTCTCAGCCTCAAGCACTAGGTATTTGTGGTTGCCATAGCAAGTCCACCCAACAAACAGCTCCAAGCCACAGAGTCTCTCAAAGGCCAGGGGTCTGATATAGAGCTCAGCAAGGCTCCCAAAGGTGCCACAGAGCACCCCCGGCAAAAGAAGCCACACCCAGTGCACCAATCAAGCACAGGGCTGCCAGAAAGCTGAATTTCTCCCACTTGTGTTAGAAATGACCCTCAATGACATAGTGGAGAAGAGAGAGCTCCTGGCAACAGGCTAGAGACTAGAAGACCCTGGGGAAGGCACTGGCAGCCTTACACGGTTGGGCAAGGCTGTGTGGGCTCCCCACCCCCCATCTCAGCTAACACGGAGTTTTATTGAGGCCAGGAAGTGCTGAGGCCTCAGCTTCTAACTCGGTGGTTCTCAACCTTTTTAACGCTGAGACCCTTTACTACAGTTCCTCATGTTGTGGTGACACCCAAGCATAAAATTATTTTCATTCTGCTTCATAACTGTAATTTTGCTATGGTTAAAAATTGTAATATAAATTTCTCAGTGGTCTATGTGACCCTTGCAAAAGAGTCTTTTGACCTTCAAAGGGGTCATGACCCACAGGTTGAGAAGTGTCATCCTAACTGGAGCCTCCATTCCAGAGTAGGGAAAACAATACTGTGCTATTGACAAGTGGTCTTTAAATCAAGGACACTGCTAAGGCTGAGCCATGTTCACCTTGGGCCTGATCCCACCACTCTCGGCATGCACTGAAGCAAGGCTCCAGGCTCACTCAGTCCTGTCTTGTGTCAGGCATGCTGGCTGCTGTTTAGAGGGGAGCCCATGAGTGACAGTGCACATGAGGGCACCAGGTAAAGCACTGTGATGCCGACTTTCCCTGGCCCCAAAGTTTCCTGGCCAGAGAAACAAAACAGAAACATACATTTGGTGTAAATCACAAATTGCCTCTCCCATAAGAGGTTCCAAAGTCTCAGGTCCCACAGCCAGACAGGAATCGATCACAGCCTCAACCTCCTTGTCCCCCTTTTCATCACTCCACTTCTATCCAAGTCACCCTGTGATGACGTCACCACCCAAGGCCACAGGCCCCTTCACATCTGCAAAGCGCTCACATGTGCGGCTTCCTCACAGCCTCCCTCACTGGCAAGGACATCAGAGCAGGCAGAGTGACTGAGGAGACAGGGACTGGAGCGGTTCAGGGTCAGAGGAAGAAAGTTGCAGAAAAATACAGACACCTCTGGACACAGCAGTGTTCTCGGCTAACCCAGCTGACCGCATCCATCACAGGAGGCATCTCCCTGTGCCCTCTCCTGTCCCCCACCACGCTCATTTCCATCACTGGCCTTTGCCCTCTGGACCCTCCTGATGACGGAGAGTCTCCCTTCTCTGGCCCTGCCTTCAAAACTCATTCAAATGCCAGTCTCCTCTGCAGTTACCACCGGCTTCTCTAGGGCTCGTGACTGAATCACCAGTGCACGGGTGGCACCACATGACTTCTGTCCTGCAGGGAACAGAGCTCCTGCTGCATCCCAGCAGGAGAGTCAGCATGCTGAAGGCAAGGGCCATATCTCTGCTTGTCCCAACATCCAGAGAAGACTGTGCACACGCGACACCCGTGAGCATGAAGGGGCGCTGTTGACTATGCTGCACTTGGGGAAATGCTTGAGAGGAAGGCGTCACACTGTGTGGTGGAAGAGGCAGCCCTAGCTTTGCTGCCTTGCTTTGTATCCCCCACTGCCCTTCCTGCCACAGCCAGGCAGCTATGCAGGAGCACACCTGCTCTGTTGACAGGCAATCACCACATTGCGGGGGAAATCTCTTTCCAAAAGCAATCTGGAGGGCTGGGAGGTGTGGCTCAATGGTAGAGTGTTTGCCTGGCACATGCAAGGTCCTCTGTCCCATCCCAGAACTGAGGGAGAGGGTAGGCTATGAAGGAGAGGAGCCCCCCCAACAACAATGCCAACACCCCGCCAAAAGAGCCTTCTGAACTATAACCAAACAGTGACTCTGCAATGGTCTCCAGAAAAGGTCACATCTCAGAAGAACCCTAAAAACTAAAGGTCTGCAAAGGGGTTGGCCTTTCTGAAGCCCCTACTTGGTAGGATTGCCAGTAACAAGGCCAGCCATCAGCTCTCCCTGAACAGAAAGCGCCCCTAAAGCACGCGTCTCATTTTTCCCTTACGAGAGGAGGGGGCGGCCCGCAGCTTCTGATTAGAATTTCAACTCTGGCAATAAGATAATGGGAAACACTCAAGGAGGCAGAAGCCGGCTGCTGTCAATCCAGCTGGGGCGGAAGCTCCAGGATGGTGTGCTCGCGTGGCAGCCTTCACTCCCACAGAAGGCTTGACACTGGCAGAGGGCGTGCTAGACGCTGCTGGCCACCTCCTTACCAAGTGGGTGAGGTTTCCCAAGTGCCTGTTTATTTACATGGCCCTAGAGGAGTTCTCTCCCTGACCCCCCCTTGTCTCCCTGACACCCCCCCCCGCCCCCCGTGTGTGTGTGTGTGTGTGTGTGTGTGTGTGTGTGTGTGTGTGTGTGTGTGTGTGTTTTATGGTACCTGCAGAATAGTGGGATGGGGCTTTCAAGCATCTGGCACTTTCCATTTTACTTGTCGGTTCCTGGGGCCACAGCACAAAAGGTCAATAGGTGATGCTCCCTGCCTTCTTGCTCCAGGCTGGTGGTAACTTGGCTTTCCTGGTTAACTCAGCCTTAGACACCACAGTGCTGCATTGTGAGTGTCACAGGCGTAAGAGCATCTGAGGCCGGGAGGAGGGGTTAAGTGGCAATGGCCATGTGCCAAACGAGCAGCTGAGCTGTCTGTATTGATCCTGGAGGGTATCTCGGATGAGAAAGGGAGGGGCTCAGGCTTGCGGGGCTGCTCCTGTTGAGTGCCAGGGGTTAAAAGCTAATTGGGGTTAATGGCATCTTGGCATGAACCCATCTCTAGCTGAACTTGCAACACGTCCTTGAAGCGTAGTGAGGAAATGCTCAAGGATTCTATTTTTATTTCTCAAGTGGCTGTGAACATTTGGGCTTGGGAGGTTTTATTTACCTAACTAAATCACAACTTCTACAACAGGCAGGTGAGCTCTGAGGGGCACTGAGTTCAGATCACAGGGATGGGGCAGAGACTGGGTCCAGATGTCCTTCTTAAGCCAGCTTTGTAGAGTCATTCCACTTCTCAAAGTACATCACATATAGTGCATTTTCTTAATTAGTGGCTGATGGGGGAGGGCCAGTCCATTATGGATGAGGCCATCCCTGCGCTGGTGGTCCTCGGCCCTATAAGAACGCAGGCTAAGCAAGCCACGAGGAGCGAGCCAGTAAGCAGCAGCCCTCCACAGCATCTGCATCAGCTCCTGCCTCCAGGTTCCTGCCCTGCATGACTTCCTGCCTTGGCTTCCCTCAGTGATGGACTGTTACCTGGAAGTGTAAGCAGAATAAACCCTTTCCTCCCCAAATTGCCTTGGCCGTGGTGTTTCATCACAACAGTAGCAACCCTAACTAGGACAGAAGCTGGTACCAGGATAGTGGGGTACTGCTGTGACAGGCCCCGCAGTACTGTGTTGGGAGGACTATGGAAGGACTTTGACACTTCTGGCAAGAAAAAAGACATTGAGTGTTCAAAGCTTGGTGAGCGATTATATAGGAGCTTGGGAGATAAGAATGCTGAGAAAAAAAGCTGACAAAGGAGGCGTGGCTTGTGAAGTTTCAGAAGGATGCCAAGACTCTACTGAGTCATTTGTGTGAAGAGTCTGTGGTGTCTGGTCAGCTGGGGTTGAAGAATCAGCTGAGATTAAGAAGAGAGCAGCATCATTAAGGTAGCGTCTTCTGGGAAGTGTCTCCTCAGGGTCAGCACAGATGCTGTGGTCCAGAGGTGGCCAAGGCTACACTTTGTGCTGCCAACTTGACTTGGTAGTGTAAGTCACCTAGGTGGTGCTGGGTTTGCAGGAATGAAGGGGTCATGGAGAGCAGCTTGAGGTATGAGTTGAAAGGCTTTGGATTTTAAAGAAACTGAATTTGGGGGTTGGAGAGAGGGCTCACTGGTTAAGAGCACTGGCTGCTCTTCCAGAGATCCTGAGTTCAATTCCCAGCAACCACATGGTGGCTCACAATCATCTACAATGTGATCTGATGCCTTCTTCTGGCCTGCAGGCAGACCATGCAGATAGAAGACTCATATACACAAAATAAATTTTAAAAAGAAAGTGAATTTTTAAGTGTTTAAAAATTTAAAGACCGTGGGACTTTTAAATTTTGGAATGTTTATATTATGATGTTAATATTAATCTTGGGAAAGAATAAGAAAGGAAAGATTATGGCTTAACAATGATGTGCTTGTGTGTCAAGTTGACAAGGAGTCAATTGTGCTGGCCTGTTTTATGTCAACTTGACACAAGCAGGGGTTAGCTGAAAAGACGGAACCTCAACTAAGAAAATGCCTCCGTAGGATTCAGCTGTAAGGCCTTTTCTTAGTGATTGGTAGCGAGGGCTCAGCCAATTACGTGGTCACCTGCGCTGGTGATCCTGCATTCGAGGCCAGCCTGGTCTACAAAGTGAGTCTAGGACAGCCAAGGCTACACAGAAAAACCCTGTCTCAAACAAACAAACAAACAAACAAACAAAAAACCAAAGAAAGAAAGAAAGAAAGAAAGAAAGAAAGAAAGAAAGAAAGAAAGAAAGAAACATCCTGGTATGGGACGATGGTACTGCCAAGACCCAGAAAGTTCTGTCACCACTATTCATCTTCATGTATCTTTGAAATGGGGTCTTACTACATCCCTCCTGGAAGGCAAACAATCCTCCTGCTTCGGCCCCTTGAGCAGCCAGGACAATCAGTACACACACTACCCCTTGCCATGCGTTACTTTGTTTTATTTGTATTGCCCATGCAAGTTTAGTCATGGCCCCAATACTAATGAAGTCCAAGCACCTCTGATCGTACAGGAGAGGACCAACCACCCTGCAGGAGATGACTCAGTGGAGAAACAGGCTGCACTGGAAACCATGTCACCAATACATGTGCACCAAGCCCAGTGACCTGCTGTCATGCTGCATTCCCCACAGTTGTAGGACAAGACCCACTATGGCTGCGCAGAGAAGGGCTTTTTCATACCAAACTGCCCTGCGACAGACAATGAACTGTGACCCTGATAAGGATCAGCCTAGTGGTGGGCTGAGCTAGAGGATGGAAGAAGAAAGCACCCGTGCCAGGACAGGGTCCAGCACTAACCCAGCCACAGCGGAGATGCCGCAAGTTCTTCCTCACTGATCCTTTAGTTTCCATGGTACAGGAGAAATGAAGATGGAGGAGGTTGAGACATCTCTTTTAGTGCACTGACCCCCCACCCCCACCCCATAGCAGTGGCTGGTGTCTGTCCAACACCTGGCAGGACACACTGCTTGACAGAGTAGAGTGACGTCTCAGTGTCTGGTTCTACCCTACCCTCTCCTAGCCAGCACCAAGAAGGGCATGAAGGATGGACTGAGGACTGGAGGACGCAGGTGATGATGGAAGACAACAGGTGACAGCTGATGCCAGGCCACTCCAAACAAGCACAAGGAGCCAACGCCACAAATCTCGCTTTTATCTTGTCACACCTTTCGGTAGGAAACCTCCTCTGTTGCTGCACTACCCGGCCCATTCCAGGCTGCAGAGTGGAGAGGCAAAATGTTTGTAGCCTGCCGGAAGATGATGGAACCTAAGAAGGTAAAAATTCCAGGAGGAGGAGGCAACCACTGAACTGCAGGATTGGGGAGAGGGGGCAGGATCCCACTAATCTACCCAGCAGTAGTCTAACAACCAGGAGGGTCAGGAGGGTCCTGTGGTCTCAGCTGGGCAACCAGGGCACAGAAGGGTGCCAGCGTCCTTGGCAACCTGCCAGAACTGCCTGGACAGATTCAGAATGGCCATATGCAGATGCCAGGGCCCTCTCCAACCTTGGGAGCCTGAGAGGATGGCTCTAAAGGAAGCCTGGAGAGGACAACTGCTTTGTCTTAGGAGCTATTGGTCCTGAGTGTAAGCAGCACTAACTCCCGTGAGCCTGCTCTCCCTCCCCACAGGATGCCAATCCAGTCTGCTGTGGCTTGGAAGGGATGTCCTGCATGGAGCTGGAGAGGCCACGCGGTCAGGGAAGCTGAGGTCTGCTGGAGTCTTTCAGACCAGCTCTGAGAAGGGAGGAAGAAGGCAGTGGAAGTTCAAGGCTATAAGGCACTGAGTGCCTGAAGATTCCGGTAGAGCCTAGGGCACACCACTGCCTCCTTGAAGACCTGGCCCTGCCCTAGGGAAACCACCAGAAGCAACTAGGAAGCAGTTCTTGGGGTCACTTTTGAATGTCTCACACACAGCCCAGGTCCCTTTATCAAACTTTCTGCCCCCTTCTTGCAATTTGTTTTATTATTTTTAACTGTGTGTGTCTGTGTGTGAGTATGTGCATACATATGCAAATGCCCATGGAGGCCAGAGGCATCACAGTCCCCCTGAATCTGGAGTTATAGGTAGCTGAGCCACCTGATAAGAGTGCTGGGAACTGAACTTAGATCCTCTGCCAAGAGCAGTATGGGCTCTTAACTGCTAAATTACTTCTCCAGCCCTCTGCTTACTATTAAAAATAACTTATTTGGGCCCGGAGCGATGTCTCAGTGATTAAAATCACTGGCTGCTCTTCCAGAGGTTCTGAGTTCAATGCCCAGCACTCACATTGTGGCTCACAACCATCTATATGATCTGATGGCCTCTACCTGCATGCAGGTGTACATGCAGATAGAGCATCTGTATACACACATAAACATAAATAAATCTAAAAAAATTATTTACTTATTTGTCTACTATGGTTGGGCATGTGTACCATGTCACAGGTGTAGAGGTCAGAGGATAAAATGATGGAACTGGTTTTCTCTTTTCACCTTTTTGTAGGTTCTGGGGACCAAGCTAAGGTAGCAAGCTTGTGTAGCAAGTGCCTGGGCCTGCAGAGCTATTCCACCCTGGCCCTAGACAACTGTAAATAAATGGGAGGAGGCGTCTGTACAGTCTACTTTCTGAGTCATCTTCCTGACCACCTCACTTGTGGCGGGTCTTTATTGGTGCTCTGGGCCGCAAATCAACAAACACTTTCTCCTCTGTCCTCTGCATGAGGGAAAAAGGGGGGAAGAGGACAAAAGTCATGCTGAACAACCTGGGAGGGCACTGGGGGGCTCCTGCAACATCAACCTGCTGGTCTGGAAAGTCCACCGCCATCTCCCCCGCCAAAAGGAGCCCATGTCTTCCCAGAACAGAAGCCGCAGCCCCTGGCAGCTGACTCCACTGTCACATCACCAGCACCTCTGGCCCAGCATTTAAAGCCAGGACAAGGCCCAATACTTGCTATGGGCAATGTCCCCAGTGGGTGGGAAGCCTGAATATGGAAGGCGGCACTGGGGCTGCATTTTGAGGGGTGCTGTTGGCAGCTACAGAGGGTGCCTCCCTGCTTTCTGAGGCCCCTGTGGGGCGGCCGCCTGTCACTCTAGAGAGGCTTGGCCTTGGGGGTGGGGAGAAAGGGCTTTGAGAGTTGGCAGGTGAACCAGCACTTTGGAGAGTCTCCCAGGTAGGACCTCTTTCTAATCCTGGCTACTGTTTCCACTTCAGAAAACAGGTGTTGAGAGGGATTAAAAGCTTTGTCCAAAATCTCAATTACTTAGCTGTAGCTGGGATTAGAGCCCAGGTCACCTGTATCCAAAGCCTGTTTCCTGCTTAGAACACTCAACCACCTCCCAAACTGCCTAGACAAAGGGCCACTTCTCCCCTGTCCCCTCCATCCCCTCCTCAGACCTGGCTCCCTTATGGGAGGAGGGCTGGGCAGGTGGGAATGGCCTTAGCCTGGCACAGCCATTGTTTCTCTGGCCCTGTCATTTGGGGACATGCCTGCATGCCTGTGTGGTCTTTCTCAGCTGACAGGCCAGATGGCACCCAGTGGTGGGCAGAGTTCCAAGAATCTGATGCCAGAGCTACAACCTTTGTGGTTTGGGGGAAAAGATAAATATTGTGGAAAACCCACACAGTCATTCACTTAATGACTATGAGCCATCAGGGTTTATAATGGATGGCTGTCTCCTCACAAGCGAGACAGAGTGAGGTGGGATCCAGCGACACCAGGCCCAGGTGACCAGATGGAAGCGAGAAGGCTCTGAGAGGTTACGTGTGGAGCTGTGGTAGGATAGCATGTGTGCCTGCGTGCCCGTGTGTACACAAACTGGGCATGCATATGCAGGCTCAATGAGCAGTGGCAGCGCAGGACCAAGGCCTCTGCCTGGTGGACCAGAGCTGACTGCGGAGGCAGCTGTGCCCTGATAACTCACTCCCTTGTTGGCAGGTCAGGTGCAGAGAGGAGTGGTGAGCTGGGGCCTGCAATGCCCAAGGCTTTTAACTGCTCCCTCAGAGATGCTCTGGCCCTGGCTGAGGAAGAGTCTGCCTGACAGTGAGGACTGGAAGATGCTGTCCCTTGCAGTATAGGAGGAGTTGGGCGAGTTGGGCTAGGGCAGTGGCTACTCAGAGGTGGCTGGCCCTAAGGGTCCAGCAGGATAGAAGTTCATGTATGAGGCTGGGGATGGAAGCCAAGGCACAGCAAGGTCTCAGAGCACAAAGCTTCCAGGTTCCCAGAATCCTTGAAAGATGCTGATAGGAGGGCAGACAGTGATGGAAGGGGTTCTAAGGGACGGGCAGAGTATGCCAAGTGGAAGTGCTGCCAAGGGGTTTCAAGCAAAGAAATAACAATCAGATGCACACACCTAGTTTATATTCAGGACCTTGGGATGGGGCTCCACTCTGTTTTAATGAGGCTTGCTTTTTTTTCAATTTTTAAAATAAATCGATTGATTGATTGATTGAGACAGTATCTCTCTGTGTGGCCCTGGCTGTCCTGGAACTTGCTATGCAGACAAGGCTGTCCTAGAACTCACAGAGATCCTCCTGCCTCTTCCTCCTGGATGCTGGGATTAAAGGTGTGTGCCACTGTGCCCAGCTCTCTAAACTGCTTTTTGACTATGTGTTTTTATCATAAGAATAGAACTAAAACTAGGGTTTGATGAAGGGTAACGGGTTTGAAAGCTCTAGAGGAGAGCAGGGTGCCTCTTCAGGGCAAAACTGACAGGCATAAAACTCAAAACTTCTTGAGCACTACAGATTTGGGTTACTGTCCCTCTTTGTTTGTTTTTTTTCAAGACAGGGTTTCTCTGTGTAGCCTTGGCTATCCTGGACTTGTTTTGTAGATCAGGCTGGTTTTGAACTCACAGAGATCTGCCTGCCTCTGCCTCCCCAAGTGCTGGGATTACAGGCTTGTACCGCTGTACCTAGCTTACTGTCCCTCATTTTAATTACTAAGCCCCCAGCTCAGATTTGTTAATTTTGGATGTCAAGGAGAGGCAAATAGCAGTGCCATATTGCAATTACGTGAGAAAGCTGACCTCAAGCACCGTGGGCTGGGGAACCAGCAGGAGCTCTGCTGAAGGTCACCTTAGTTCTCACAGGTTCTAAGAACCACAGACTCCTAAGGAAAGGCAGGCTGTGCCAGGAGTGAGGAGGGCATGGAGACCATCTGGGGCCATTGATCCAGCCCCTAGCTCCCTTGGTAAAAGCCCACGTACTCCAGCTACCTGATTCTGTCAGGATGAACCTGCTCAGGTACAACTGGTGGTGGGCAATCCAGGTATGTGGCTGTTCGTGTCTCCTGGCCAGCTGGAATGCCAGTGCTCTTGGGCTGGGCTCTGGCCCTTCATCTGTCCTGCTCCAGGAACAGCGAGAGGCAGGTCCATCGTCTGCAGTTGCCTTGCTGTCAGGTGTCAGGTGACCACCTGAGGGGCTGACAGTATCCTCCCTCCCTGGTTAGACTCTCTTCTGGAGCTAGAGAGAGCGAGGAAAAGGGAGAGTGAAGGTAGGTGGCCAGGGTGTAGGAGCCCTGTGTGTGGGAACACACAGGCCAGGCCGGCTTCACCTCTTTTTCCCTGCTGATGTCTGACCTCCAAATAGACCAGCAACCGAGTAACCTGGAGGCAGGGAAGGAGGGAGACAGCACACCGAGCTGCCTGCTGCCTGCGCTGTTCAACTGGGTGTAAGAGTATCATGCTAGCAACCCCAACTTCCTCCCCAGCTGCTGGTCGGTGGGAGGTGCCCTCCTTGGGGAGCTGGCAAGCTGTGAGGTCTGCAGCCCCCAAGCAGCAAGTCTGAAGGAAGCTGGGCACCATCTGGTAGAACATGGAAGGCACCTGTTGATCTCAGGTAATACAGCAGCCTTCTGTGTCTGAGACAGCCTGTGCAGTCAGATCCTGCTCCTTGTGGGTGTGGGAGCACCATTAGTGACATTTCAGGGTGTCACTAGTGAACCCCAGGCTGGGTACCTGTGGCTAGTCTCGCCAACCTCCTTTCCCTGGAGGCCTCTGACTACCCTTCCATGACAGTACTTGGCGAGTAGGTCCACAAAGAAGACCAGAATGGCCAGTGTGCTGACAAAGTTACTAATGTGAAATGCAAATTACTGGGCTTCCCTCATGAATCCTAGGCATCTGCTAGGTTAGGCTAACAACCAGACTTAGGGCCTTCTATAAGCTAGGCAAGGGCTCTGCTTCTAGCCTGGAGTTCTCAGCCCATACCAGTTAAAAAGAAAATGTGTGTGAGTGTGTTATGTGTGCGTGCGCACGCATGTGCGCAAACACACTTGCACACAGGCCATAGCATGAATGTGGAGGTCAGTGGACAACTCTGTGGAGTCAGTTCTCTCCTTCCACCTTTATGTGAAGTCTGGGGGCTAAACTCAGGGCGCCAGACTTTATCTACTGAGCCACACCCCCAGCCCATATTTTTGATAAAGGGCACCTTGGTCAGTAGTCTAGGAACCAGACATTGACAACCACCATCAAGGCCCTCCTCCCTGATCTGGGGAAGGGCCAGCAGGGAAGTCTTCTTAGAGTGTTTACCTACTGTTGGGGTTGGGGGAACACAGCCTCTCTGCAACAGTGTATGTGTATGGGGACCACTACATGGCTTTCACAAGGCGTCAGAACCTCTGAGCCCTGGTCCCGTCCCGGCTTCTCGGAACCCTTTTTTTTTAAAAAAATCCATGCCTGAGTAAGCTATTGCCACAGGCTGAAGGGAACAGCCTGGGTGGCTTGTGACCCTACCTTCTAGATTCACACTCCCACAGGGCCTGCTTAGCAATGCCTAGGTGGCACTTCCCTCTGTGCGGAAGGCTTATTAAGATGTACCTCCATCTTCTCAGCTTATCCACAAGACTTCCTGAGCGCTTGCTCATTAATCACACGGCATCATTAATATGCACCTAATTGTTTAGCTCTGCATCGCGTCCTTCACACTTGTGCCCCACACAGCTTTCTGCTGCCTATAAAGCCCCTAGGGTTCTATGGCTCCTTCTGCCTCGGCAGGACCTGGGTACACTGGAGAACACACACACGGATTGCTTTGGAGCCAGTGTGCAGGGCCAGTGCTGGGACACAGCTACATGGAGGAGCATGCTTATTACTTTAGAGTGCTTCATTTCATTAAGCAATTACTGCTGCCCCCAGGGCCACTGTGCTGGAGAGCTTTATGTCAACTCCACACAAGCTAGAGTCATCTGAGAGGAGAGAACCCCAATTGAAAAACTGCTTCTGAAAGATTGGGCTATAGGCAAGCCTACAGGGCATCTTCTTACTTAGTGATTGATGTGTCAGGACCCGCCCACTGAGGGTGGAGCCATCCCTGGGCTGGTGGTCCTGGGTTCTATAAGAAAGCAGGCCAGTAAGCAGCACCCCTCCATGGTCTCTGCACCAGCTCCTGCCTCCAGGTTCCTGCCCAGCTTGAGTTCCTGCCTTGGCTTCCCTGGGTGGATTCTGACTCAGGATATGTAAATCAAGTAAACCCTTTCCTCTCCAAGCTGCCCTTGGCAATGGCAGTGTGCATCACATCGATAGTAACCCTGACTAGGGCAGCCACGATTTAGCAGGGTTCTGCTCACAACATGCATCCTGTAACAGAATGATACTGCTTAGAGGCCAGTCCAGCCTGCCCAAAGCCAGCAGAGTCACCAGGTGTCACAGCCTGATCATATCAGCACTTGGGAGGTGAGGGCAAGAAGATCATGGATTCAAAGGTAACCTGGGCTACATAGTGAATTGAAAGCCAGCCTGGACTACATAGCAAGACACTTTCAAACAACTAACCAGGCTGGAGAGATGGCTCATTGGCTAGGAGTGTCTTTTCCTCTTGTAGAGGATCAGAGTTAGGTTCCCAACACCCACACTGGGTGGCTCACAACTGCCTATGACTCCAGCTCCAAGGTGTCCAGCGCCCTCTTCTGGAGTCCACAATCACCTGTACTTACATGCGCACATACTCCCCACCCCAAACCTATACACCTACACAAGAAAACCACCTCAAACCTAAACCAACCAACCACAGTAGGAAGTCATCTTTAGCATTGTGCCAGCCATGGGAGTTCTGGAAGCAGAGGGCACACAGAGCGGGGAGTGGTTTTACGTGTACCCAGAGGCAAAGATCAGCCTGGTAGCTGGGGAAATACGGTGTACCAAGGTTTAACTCCATGCCTCTGCTGCTCACAAACAAACTGGGCTCAAGTGTCCAGCCTGGGGCCTGACTGATCCACGGATGCACAGAAACAGTCCCAAATAAGCACAGTGCAGAAGGTCCTCGGCAGGGATGAACGCGCCCCATCGAGACCTACTTGGAAGCTCCCCAAGCAAACTGGCGAGTGTGTGAGTGTAGGCGTGGGTATACACCACAGCTCTGGGATGCTTTCCTAGCTCGGGGGTCTGTGTGGGGCTGTCCTTGGGACTACCCTTTGGTGGGCTGCTTATGGTGACCACCCAGATCTGGCATCTGCCTGCTTCTCCAGATACCCGAGCAGGGCTTTGAATTTCTGTCCCCATATACACAGATGCCCAGTGCCTCTCTTTACACAAGAGATGGGGCCTAAAAGTTCCATTTTCAAAAGCTCAGTTTTCAAAAGACAACATTTTGGCTACATGGGGGGACTGTGGCCTATCCTCCTGTGAGGTAAGGAACAACAAAGTTACTCCAGTTTATTTTGCACATTTGCATTTTCATGTAACTGGAGTAAGTTGGGGGTGGGGGGCAAGACAGCAGTACGCATGTCTCTACACTCACGCATCCCTGAACTAAGGAATAAGGA
Source organism: Acomys minous (assembly GCF_964271855.1). NCBI lineage: Eukaryota > Metazoa > Chordata > Mammalia > Rodentia > Muridae > Acomys > Acomys minous. The sequence continues at coordinate 106,994,921 of NC_140493.1, read as the reverse complement.
GAAGAAAGGGCCAGAGCTAGGTCAGCCCAGCCGCTATCTCCCCAGGTGCCCCACAATGACCTGGCTCACTTTGGGGACATGCTGTCTGTAAAGCTGTACTAGTTTCTAGACAAAGGAGCCAGATTTGGGACACATGAGACATCCTACCAGGGCCAGGATGAGCAGGGGGTCTGAATGGCCCCTTTTACCCCGAGGACCCTGATTAGCACTCATGAGGGGCTGTGAGGAAGCAGGTGAGGCAGAAGACTTGCCGGTTGCCTCAGGATCCTGAGTCCCTGAACTGGGCTCATTGCTGAGGTGGCAGGAGGATCATACACTGTCCTCCAAGCTGACGCATCAGGTACTGGCCATGGCAGCAGCAGGACACGGGGCATGATGGATGGTGGGCTTAATACCAGCTGACAGAACCCATGTCCCCGAGAGTGCCATTAAAAATAAAAACAACAACCTTCCCACTGAGCAGGAGGAGGGAGCTGAGCCCAACACCCAGAGGGCCCAGTGGGGGAGGGGGAGAGGGAAGCTGTCATAGTGTGGCTCAGGGAGGTGACACCCGGGTGTCCTCAGGAAGGAGAGGGTGGGTCTGCAGCAACATTGGACAGTGGATTAGTAGGAACACAGAGGTCAGAGAGACCACAGTGGAGTGACGGTGGCACAGCAGGGTCCATGGTGTCCCTGGATAGGGGATGACAAACTAAGACGGTGCTGGAGCAAGTGATAGGTGGTCTGAATGTCGTTTAGAGAGGGGGTGGGGAAAGAGGGCGCGCGCGCGCGCACACACACACACACACACACACACAGAGATACACACACACACACAGACACACACACACACACATACAGATAACACATGGAGACACACACAGAGACACAGACACAGACACACACACATAGATACACATGGACATACACACAAATACAGATAACACACACAGACACACAGAAAGACACAGACACAGACACACGCAGACACAGACAGACAGATACAGACAGACACACACACACACACACACACAAACACACACTCGGGGTGGCCCCTGTATGAGATGCAAAGCTAGCTCTCTGGGAAAGAAAACTATAGGCCCTTTATATAACTTCTGATTCTTTCTTGTTCTTCTTGCTGTAGGTAGTTTATTGTATATATGTGTAATAATATAAGTGTATATGTAAAAAAATAAAAAAATTGTCACACAAACCACTTGAGCACAAATCTAAAAGAAAGAAAGAAAGAAAGAAAACGTCAGGCCTGCTTCTGTGTTACTGATTTCACTGTAAAGGAAAGAGACAAGCTAATCCTTCCACGTAGTCATTCGAACCTGAGCTTGGTTCCTGCCAGATGCTGGGATTTGCTCGCTCTGCTCACTAGACCCCGGGAGTGCGTAAAAAATCCACCCTCGCTGGAGCCTCTGACTTAGGGTGAAAGCAGAGGGTTTGGCACGTGTGGGGATCAACTGGGTCTGGGGGATACCTCAGAGTTTATGGCCACACCTTCAGAGCTACAGGACTGGATCCTGGCGTGACGACTGCTCTATTCACACACCTGTGGGGCCGCCTAGGGCCAGTGACCGCATCCTCTTAGGAGGGAGTGAAGTGATGACCAACAAAACGAACCTAAGTACGCAGGGCCTCCAGAATTAGAGGTATGGTGGTGGAAAAGGGGGGAGGAGATGGGCATCTTTCATTGTGCCCATGATGTCCCTAAATCTGTAAGCACCCCCTCCCCACCTCAGGCACTGGGAATCACTCCAAAATGATGCTGGCTGAGTCCTCTTGTGGGATGGGACAGGGTGAAAGGGACCTCTCACCAGGTTGCCTGATTTTCTGGGCCCTCAGTTTCTAGGAGGGACCAAGGCTTTGGGATCTTCCACAATGGGCTAGTCAGAGCTACTACCAAGCCATCCCAAGCAAGAACCCCTTTCCTCCTGTCTCATGGGGTCCCATTTCCATCCAGGGTCTGTACTGCACACAACGGGGCGGTGGGGGGCAGCGTCTACCCGTTTTCTCCTGGAGTCATTGGCACAGAACAAGGCGGCCAGAGCGTGCGCCTGCCTGGAGGTGCAGCACGGAGGATGGGGCCTGCCTTTGTTCATGTTCCTTTCTCCCTGGTCCTGAAGGCCTCTAGGCCACCTCCTGCCCCAGAATGGGCGAGGATGAATATTCAAGTGATGGTAGCGGTGACCCACTTATTAGCAGATGCTAGACAGCCCCAGGGCACAACGGCTGATGCTGAAAGTACAAAGCAATCCAGGCAGTGGAAGGGAATGTCCTTGGGAAAAGACGCTCACTTCCATCCTTACTTGAGGTACTAGGAAGAGTCCACTTTGCTCCCTGGGAATGAGTGGCAATGAGAGAGAACGCTACGAAATCCACAGGAGGGTCAGGCCAGCGCAGCCCAGGCCCTGGCAGAGGTCAAGCTCTGGGAATGGCACGCTGGTATCTCCCAAGCTGTGCAGCATAGCCAGCACACAGAGCACTCTTTCTGAATCTGTAAGCGGCTCTGAGGACAGCCTAGTGAGCCACGCTGTCTGCTTCAGTGTGGGGACTCTGCGGAAGTCATTCTCTGGGATGACAGCGTGCCCTTGACGGTGTGACTGGGAGGCATAAGCCAGATACACAGAAGCCACTGCTAACAAGCCATGCCTAAGTCAGGTGTGGTGGAACACTCCTGTAATCCCAGCACTCGGGAGGTGGAGGCAGGAGGATAAGAACAGATTTGGTTATGTGGTGAGTTCAAGGACAGCCTACACTACAAGAGCCCCTAGTTACAAAACAAAACAATACCCAAAAATCTACAAGGAGCTCGCCTCGACAAGCCAAGGTGAGCTGACCAAGGCACAGCGGAGCTTTCAGAGCTTGCCTGAGAGGTCTCCACACCCTCATGAAGAGGACACTCTGTCCTTGCCTGTCTGTGCCTTCAATACTATAGGAAGAAACATCTGGGTGGGAAAGAGAAGCTAACTGCTGCTTTAAATGTCAAAAACAAAGGTCAGTGTTACAGCACAGGAGTGAAAAGAAGGGCAGGAGTGGGCAGGCGGGGCTCTTGAAGAGGCTCAGGAGAGCCCCCTAATGTAACCTGGTAGGGTGACTGGCAAGCAGGAGGCATCTAGAGGGGTATGGGGAGATGCCTACTCCCCAACCCCCATCCACAGGGGTGAGGGTGGGGTATTTGCTGGTTGTGACCTGTGCCCCAAAGGAGGGTCTGGTAACTCCTCCTGAGAGCAAACTGGGGTCACCTTGTCCCATCCCAAGCCAGCCAGTAAAGGCCTCCTGTTCAACGTGGCCAGTTTGTGGTTGGCTTTCCAGCAGAATAAGCTCCCTTCTGCCATCTGTGCTCGGGCTCTGTGCTGGTGCCTGTTGGTCTGACCGTGACCGGCAGCATCTGCCCACCTGTAAGTGGCGGATGTGGCCAGCTTTCAGCTCTCAGGGACTCCCCACTGACCTGTGAGGACCTCTGGGAGGAGGGATGAAAGCAGATGGAGGTCTAGGACAAGAGGCAGAATGGCAGGCTGAAGGCGCTGCTGGAGCAGGGGACTGCAGACAACTACCGCAGCAGGCATGGGGTAGAACTCAAGTCACATTCAATCAATCCCATTGCTTCATGGGGACCTGGCTCCGTGGTACTGTGGTATAGAATCAAAATGTCACATTTTTCTTTTCTCAAGTGTGTACGGTGTATGCAGGTGAGGGTGCGCCCACCTGTATGTGAGCATGTGAAAGCCAGTGACATGCTCCTGTATCAGGCCCATAGAGGCAGACCCTCCACCTCATTTTTTGAGGCAGGGTCTCTTACTGAACTTGGAGTTCACCATTTTGACTAGACTGGCTGGCCATGGGCCCCTGGGAGCCTTTGGCTGCCCACCCTCCATCTCTGGCCCTGTACTGGGGTTAGGTATGCATGCTTCTGAGCCTGGCTCCTACATGGGCACCAGGCATCTGAACTTGGGTCCTCACTTTGCCCACTGAGCCCTCTTTTCAACCCCAGCACTCAACCCTCCTAGTCCCTGCCACATTATGACTCCGTTCTCTCCCAAAGCCCGGGCTACGACATACTCCAGTGCAGAGGCAAGCCTGCAGGTTTTTAGAGTCAGGCTACCTGACACTTTCCCATCTCATCTTTCGATGGAGAAGGGGAAGGGGGCTGAGGGCACATCCTGTGAACTCTCATGGGAAGTCACCATGGCCACTGGGAAGGGAGGAGGAATTTTCTGTCAGCTAAGGGAAGGGGCTTTGGGAGTCAGCTGGTAGCTGCCACTGGGGAAGCTCCCTTCCTGAGGCGACCGTGATGGTATCCACAGGCCAGCCTCAGAGGTAGTTACTTTCCCACCTGTTCTCCTTCTCAGCGGCCTTCCTAAGCTGGTTTCCAGAGGACTCTGAAAATTAAGCCACAGTATAAAAGCCTGTTTCTTTCTCCCAGAGAACATACGGTTCCAGAATAGCAATGAAGGCACGGTTTTCCTAAGTCCTTTTTAAAGACGCAGGCTGGGGACGGCATCCTTTACCTGAGGTGATTTATGCATGGGGTGGGAGGGTGTTTTCAGTCCACTCCCGCTGGCTTGCTGCCCTGCAACCATTTGGGGTAGACCCCGAGGAGCAGCAAAACCAGACCAGCTGGTGGAGAGAGGCACACTAGAGCCTGGGGACGGGATGGCCCACCTGAACTTGAATGACAAAGAGGCCAGGTGGAGGATGCTGGCCATACTTCTGAGATCCCAGGGGCTACCTGCTGGGCTCTAGTTCCCTTTAGTTGGGAAGGAAAGATGCCCTGGTGGTCTGCCAGGAGACCCAGGCCTGAGGAAAGCTGTCAGCATCTTTGCTATCTTTTTTCTAGCTCCTTGGGGAGGGGGGTGTATAGAGACAGACACAAGCCCTACCTGGGATCAGGAGGCTGCACTGCTTTACTGGACCACAGACCCTGGGAGATGCATGCAAAGCTGCACAGCAACTTTCCAAGATGAAGCCTGGACTGTCAGCCCTCTGAAGTGGGTCAAAGAATGCAGGTGAAGTGAAGGTTCTGGGGTGACTGGGGCGCAGGCACTGATAGTGCCTGTTACCCAGAGAGTAGGCTCCTCATCTTCCCCTTCCGACACTGAAGGCGTGGCCTCTCAGGCCTGGAGTGCTTGCAGGACAATTAGCTCCCTGAGTTACAAGTGCAATATCTGGGAGATGAAGGCAGTAATTAATGCCTGTCTGCCTTCCTGAGGGGTTCCTTCTGTTCCGTTGGAGTTGTTGAGACTCGGGGAAGGAGGCTTCTATCATGAAGACGGTTTATAGAAAAGACTGAAGGGACAATTTAACACAGCAATAACAATGCTTTTAAATAATTCACGGAGCAAATGGCAGCAGCCGAGACCCACCACCTCCACCCCACCCCGTATCAGCTCAGGATCCACTGCACTGCGGGTGGGGAGTACACCAGGCAGAGTCTAAAGAGTGTGTGGCCTCCCCGGCTAAGGACCCACCAGAGTAGCTCAGCTGCTGTCCCTCCCCCCGGAACACCCAGCCGTCTTTCTTCCTCTTTCTCCTGCTCACTACACTTTAAGAGGAACTGGTTCTGAGGGGCCTTAATGAATACTTATGGCACTTTTCTTAATCATGAAATGCTAAGAGGCTAACAAAGCCTTGGCTAGACCTCTACTGCCTTGCCCCCTGGCTGCCTGGTGGGCTCCTGTGCCCACTCCCAAGGCTGTAGAGGTAGACTTGGGCACCAGCAATTTAACTTGCTACCAAAAACCTGTCAGAATTTCGATGGGAGGGTCAAGGATGAACTTCTTCTTATTTTTTTCCTCAGGGAAGAACTTTTACAAACACATGAAGTCCTAGGCAGGGCTGTATGCCCCAGACGGGAAACAGACCCTGAGCGACAGCTATAGAAACAGACAAGACCTCGCCTGACCCCAAGCCTGCGGGGTCCTTTGGGAGCCTACTTGGCCAGAAAGATAAAACCCATTCAGTAATCCTTGGGGTTAATAAGTTCAGACCCCCACAACACAGTCGACAGGGTCCATGGAGCCCTGAGCCAGGATGGGGATAACCCAAGTCAAGAGGCTACTGGCAGAAAGACCTGCGCTCCCCTCACCCCTTCACATCAGCAAAGCAGCCACGGCCCGGACTGAGTGGCACGCAGCACACCTGACCATGTGCCAGGGCTGGGGCAGAAGCTGAAGACAGGCATCTCTGAGCTGCCTCTGAAGCAGGCAGAGACAAATGGCCTCTGGTGCTGCGTCGTCCTATTATCTGAGTCCTGTCTGGTGTATTAGTCAGCTCCACCCCCACCCCACCACAGCAAGAAGCAATCAAGAGTGAGGCAGGCGATTCATCTTCTTCCCTCATCCATGGGAAGACAGGAAGAAGGCTGGGCTGAGCCCAACCTGCCTGTGGAGGCTGTCTGTGGTCAGGGTCAGCTGCAAGACGGACCAGGCTTGTCTACCCTGTCACAAGACGTAGCACCTATTTGTGCACCCAGCTGGCCTGGAGTAAGGCCGAGACATGGACAGTCTCTGGAACACAAGACCTTTGCAGAGTGCCCCTCAGACTGTGAAAGCTCCCAGCAACCCACCAGCCTGCACCCGGAGTCCATTCCAAGCCGCCCCTGACCCTGAGGCTCAGACCTCACTCCTGAGGCAGAATGTGGGTGGCAGTGTGCAGGACTCATCTCTGGAGAAAGGGCTGAGACAGAAAAGAAAGGTGGCTCAAACACTTTCCGCCACTCACGCTGGCCTGGTGTGACCCAGGTGGGCTGAGGAGACTCACCAGATAGATTCGGTAGGCATCCACCCGGCGCAGGGGCCCCCAGCATAGATCAGTGTCGTTGTATTTGACGTCTGCATCCACGCCGCAGGAGTCATTTCCAGAGATGCTGCTGAAGAGAGCAATGGCAAACTTGGGCTCAGCATGGGCCCCTGATTGGCCAGTTAGAGACCACGGGGCTGCAGCTCTCACTTTTCATAAATGATCTCTTAGGACAAGCCCCACTTGTTCATGCAGTCTGTCTCAGAGGTCTGGGAATCCAAGCTGCCTTCTCCACGGAACAGGGCAGGACACAGCACAGTATAGAATGTGCCTCGTGAAGACAGAGGGCACAGCTGGCCCTACGGTGGAGAAGGACCTCACATGTGACGTTCCTTAGGCTGTGGGTTTGGTTAGGGCTGCGCTTCTGTGGACGGCCCTCTGCCCTGCTGGTGGAGCAGGCCTGTGGGTCTGCAAGCAAGGTGGGGACAGAAGATGAGGGGGCTACTCACCAGGTCACCTGCATGAGGGAGAAGGGCACAGCAGCAGCGTAGATGGCGAGGTCTCCATACAGGTAAATAATGATGCAGAAATAGAACAAGTTGACTCCCACTGAAAGCAACAAAGCCACAGGTCAGGGAGCCAGAGGCGCGTGTGCATTCTTTTTTGACGACCAAGTCTTTCTTTTACCGCTTCCTCTGCCCTCAGTTCTTCAGGGCCGTTTGCCTTCTACAAAAAGTGGGGGTGGGGGGGAATGACCCCAAATTCCTGTTTCTTATTCTGGCTGGCTAAACTGTGAGGCTGGCAGGAGATGCATCAGCTTGGGACTATGGCCTAAGACTCGGGGAGGCCTGGGGATCAGAGAGAGGAATTTAATCTACACTGGCAGGGCCAGAGAGATAGATGGCTCAGTGGGCAAGAGCACTTGTGTCCATGCCTGGTCATCTGAGTTTGGTCCCGGAAGTCTACGTGGTGGGAAGAGAATCAGTCTCAGCAGATTGTCCTGTGCCCCATGCCTCGGCCTTGGCACACCCGTGCCTCCCCCCCAAACAAAATAAAGAAATGAATGTTTAAAAGATCCAGGCAGATGCCCCAGAGAAGCTTAGGCGCTGGTAGCCAGGGCTGACACCTAAGGGCCATGGCCCCAGAAAACCAGCTTCAAACTTGCATTTAGACTAAGTGCTCAAGTTTCTGATGTCACCAGTCTTAGGCTGCTGGCTTCTCTGAGAACAGAAAGAAAAATGAAGTGACAGTTCCCTTCTAATCCTAGTGGCTCACAACAGCCTACAGGTCCCCAGGGGAAAGCCTGGGACATGTTAGTCCTGGGCTATGTGAGGTCAGCTCTGCTCTTCAGAATCCTGAGAAAAATGGCCAGGAAAACACAATTTTAAAAAAGAACCCATGAGGGCACGGCGTGTGCTTTTTAAACATGATAGGTGTCATACCCTTCCCTGACGTGTCAGAATTGACCTTGATGTGGCTTGAAGCTCCTGGAGCTGTCTTGTCATCCATGACCCCAGGCTCTAGGTACGGCCCACTCCAGCCGCCTTTCCTCTGACACCAATGCTCTCAGTGAGGAAGCACTACCGCCTCCCCAGCCCCTTTCTGTCCTCCTCCAGCAGTTACTGTGTTGGCTGTTTATGAACTGCCGTCAGCCCTCCTTGATCAATAAAATTTCATTACTAGTCACAATGTAGGCGGATCAATGAACTTCCTGAGAGGACCTTAATGTCGGGCTTGGCATTTCTAATTACAAGAAATGAGTGTGGAACCCTGGGGAGCCTTCTGTGGAGGGTGCAGCTCCAACAAAGGTGACAGGAACAACCTGGTGGGTAAATTACTGAACAGAACAGAGCAGGGGAGGGGCCCAGAGCCAGCCCTCACAGAGGACATGTGTCAACGCCTGAGGAGTTTTGATAGCCATAGCCAAGAGGCAATTCTGGAACTGGAGGCCAGAAATGCTATCTCACTGTCCTACAATGCTCAGGACAGGCTGCCATGACAAAGGGTTATAACCCAGTGTCACCAGTGCCAAGCTTGAGAAGTCCTGGAAAAGCTCCTAGGTAGCTGGGGCTGCTCCCGGCCCATGTGCTACACAAATGTGCAAGTTGAGAGGAGATGAGGGCAAACAAGACAGAACAAACCACTAGTGCACAGAAACCTTCAAGAAATCAGGAGCCTGGGGCATGAGTTCGGATCTCCAGCACCCCATGAGAAAGCCAGACTTGCTCCTGTAATCCTGGCACCGGGGACAGGAGGCAGGAGGGTTGCTAAGACCTTTGGCCAGGCAGCCTGGCTGAATCAGTGTGCTCCAGGTTCAGTGGGAGACTCTGTCTCAAAATATAAAGAGGAAAGAGGGGGAGGGGGGCACCTGATGTCGGCCTCTGGCCTCTATACGTGGCCATATACAAATAACAAGAAAAATCAGGCAGGCTACGGAGCATGTCGATGAATAAAGTGGTTTGGAATGCATGTGTTCTCCCAGTGAGGTGCCCTTGTTTTACAACCTTGGATTTGGAGGAGACCTCTGAGCGGCTGCCAGGAGGGGAGGGGACGCTCATGTGCTCTCCTTTAGTGGATGGTGAATGAAACGGAACAAAGAAAAGGCACAAAAGTGGGCTTTGATGAACTGTGGAAATCTTCTCTAGGCAGGCCCAGAAAGGAGCGTAGAGCCAGCTGCAGTCAGCCTGTGCACATAATCACCTTTCCTGGACCAATCAACCTGCACCTTTGATGACAAACAGTGGGCCTGGTGTTTAGTCCAAGTCAAGATGATTCCCTTTTCTGCAATGCTCCCCTCTCTCCACAGGTACACTCAGGACCAGAAAGAATGACAGAGATGCCAACCTGTCAAATGGGGAGGCTTTGACAAAAGGACATAAAATCTTCTACGACAGCTTAGAGAGAAGGCCTTACGGAGGCTGTGCTCCACGCCCAAGGAAGTAAGGACAGGACAGGTTAGGCACTAAATATTAAACTCTTAAAACAGCTCATTTTCCAAAAAATAAGATTTACCACAGAGGCAGAAATGGCTACCACTGGCAGATACCAGAGTCAGGTGGACACCTGCAGGTTGTAGCAAATGCCAGCCAGGAACAAGCAGAGCCCGGAAGGCACGTGTCGCCTCAGCTCTCAGGGGCTTGACTGTCACTGGGCAATACCGGTGTGGGCTCCTAGTGCCCTCTGCTGGCTGACAGAGGGCAGGTGTGTGAGGCCCATTCTATCACTGTTGGCTTCTTTTGCTGGAAACCGACTAGGTGGATGGGGACTAGGTGGATGGAGAAGCCATACTCTTTTACTCTTCGGGCTAGTGCACAGCAGGGAGCCCCAGGAAGGAGATGGAGATGGAGAGCAGGTCAGGCCTCAGAGCAAGACGGTCCCCCTGGTGCTCTGCTCCTGCCCACCCGCCCTGCCCTTCAACATGGAACCCCTTACAAAGGGCAGGACTTCAGCAAAGGTCCAATGCGCCTCTGCCCCACACACCACCCCAGGATGACTGTTACCTTTGTTGAAGAACATGGAAGCCATCTGTCCCATTTCCACCCGGTCTGTGATTTCAAAAAGGTTGGCTGATGAGCGTCTCTCTGTGGGGCCGGAAAAGAGAGGGTGAGGGTTGTTCACCAGAAGAGCCCTGAGGGGGGGCTGCTTGAATTCTGGGAATTCTCTAGAACAAGTATATCACCACGCTCCTCCAACCCTTCAAACCTTTTCCCCCCTCACTTCCGGGTCCTCATGCACGCCAAATGGGCACTTTCCCACTGAGATGCACTTCCCCAGCACCTTTACTCTTTCCTAAGATTTCTTGCTTCAAGCATTTGAAGTCTTTTTGTTTATTTATTTGTGTGTGCGAGGCTGGGGATGAAGCCCAGAGCCCAGGGCACACTAGGGAAGTGTACTGCCAGCAAGCTGCACCCCAGCCAGAGGTCTAAGGAGAACCCAGGGATGTTCCTTATGGGGACTGCAGGTGCCCCAACTCTGGCCAGCACAGGGATGGGGCAGTGAGCTGAGGAGGGGATGTGTCTTGGGTGGGGGTGGGAGGGTGAGAGGGTGAAGCCAGAGAAGCCCCGTGGATGCAGGAGATCTCTGATTACTTCAGTCATAGGAGAAGGGTGGGAAACTGAGGCACAGAGCTCAGGCAATGTGCCAAGCTACACATGGGAGGTAGAGCCAGCAGAGGCCAGGCCTGCGCTCTGGATCCTGAGACTGAGACCTGTGCTGTACTCCAGGCCATCTGAACTGACTGAGATGCCTGCAAGGAAAGTCCCTAGGAGCCTGTCTCCACAGAAAGGGGGAGGGGTGGAGCCCGCCCAGCAGCCCAAGACTTACGCACAGACAGGATGGGCCGCTTTTCTGCCCGCTCATAGTTGTCTTGGGTGAGGATGTCACTGTCTGAGGCCGTGGACGAATCTTCATCGTCCTCTTCCTGGGGGAGAGTAAGATGGACAAGGCAGAGGAAGAGGAGGAAAAGTCAAGAGAGCGCCGAGTGCACAGTGCTGAGAAACCCCAGTTAACAGTGGCCCTCCCTTGCTCATTTTCTCTGGAAGTGTCCATTGGAGGCTCTGTGTGTCCTGTAACATCAGAAGGTGGAGACAGCAGAGTTCCTGGGACACAGGATCAGAATGACTGAGTGAGCTCCAGGCGGCTGTGTTGGGGACCAAGGTCGCAATGCTAAGACAGCAACCATTGTGTGTGTCCCCTGGACTTTATGTGGCTACTTAGCTGCAGGCCTGGAACTTGGGCCAGTGGCGCTGAGGAGAGGCCTGCCGAGGCTGCCCTGGACGCGCAACTGAACACAGGTACCACTGAGGGCGAGGGTAGTGCACACACCTTGTGGGTCTCTATCCTCTTCCAGCGGAGGTAGGCGTTGGCTGCAGCCATGGCCTCCATCACAAAGGTGGTTGTCACAAAGCTGAGGGGGAAGCCACATGTTAATGGCACGAAGAAGGTTGCAGGAAGTACAATCTGACCCGACCAGCAAGCCCACAGCATTTTCTCCTGAAAACTGTTCCCTACAGACATTCCAAGATTGTACTCCCTGGCTAAAACCCATGGTTTTTGGGCCAGCAAGATGGCTCAGTGGGTAAAGGTGCTGGTTGCCAAGACTGATGATCTGAGTTGACCACTGGGACCCACATGATGGAAAGAAAGAACCAGTCCTACAGGAACGTGCATGCACACACACACTAAGTAAACGTAAAAAATAAACAAATAAATAAAGTGTCCTTGTGCACACTAGTGCACTACTGTCTTGCCTGATGTCACCACTGTCACCACTGACATCAGAGTCCATCTCCAATGCACAGGAGAAAGGGTATGAAACAAGCTGGCTAGTTTTAAGTCAACTCGACAAAACTTAAGAGTTAACTGACAGGAGAGTACGTCAATTGAGAAAATCCCTCCATGAGATCCAGCCTATAGGACATTTCCTTAATTAGTGATTGATTGGGAAGGACTTAGCCCAGTGAGGGTGGGGCCATCCCTGGGCTGGTGGTCCTGGGTTCCATAAGAAAGCATCGGGTTGAGCAAGTCACGGGGAGCAAGCCAGTAAACAGCCTGCCTGCAACAAGCTGCCTCTGCATCAGCCCCTGCCTCCAGGCTCCTGCTCTGATTGAGCTCCCGTCCTGACACCACATCCCTGGTGGACAGTGATGTGAAGACTGAGCCAAGTGGACCCTTTCCTCCCCAGGTTTCTCTGATCGTGATGCTTCATCACAGCAGTAGTAACCCAAGACAGAGGGTGACTGACAAGCTGGGGTGGAGACGGCATGCAAGTAGTCATGCAGCCCTGCTACCCAGGAAGGGCCTGCCTGCTGGGGCGCATACTAAATGGTGCTCCGAGGTGGCAAGCTGACTCATGACTTCTGGAAGGACAGCAGGACAACTTTTTCACTTCTTACCAGAATGTAGACCAATGGCCAGCTTGCAACTATACATTAAAGTGAGAGCCGTGGGGATGGATGACTGAAATGTGACTTGACTCTGGGGTCCAAACCCATTTCCTGTGACAGCACTTTCATCTAAGTAACTTGGCTCTTTTTTTTTTTTTTTTTTTTTTTTGGTTTTTCAAGATAGGGTTTCTCTGTGTTTCCTTGACTATCCTGGCTTTGTAGACCAGGCTGGCCTTGAACTCACAGAGATCTGCCTGCCTCTGCCTCCCAAGTGCTGGGATTAAAGGCGTGCGCCACCACCACCAGGCAACTTGGCTCATTTTAAAATAAGCTGTTTCTCTAAAGGGGCGCTGGAAGTGGTACCAGACACTTCCCCACAGCCTATAAGGAGGGCAGCTAGAATGCTCTATGCTCCGATGCACAGGAGACACAAGGTGCTGCTGCCTGTGGCTGCTGTAACCCTGGACACAAATCTACTGGTTTTTGAGGACAGCATAGCTCTGTCCCCATGCCCTCCAGTACAGCCAGCAGCCAGCAGTAAATGCTCAGCCCTACAATCAGGCGGGAAAGGACCTGCTGGTGGCTCACAGTGAAACCACATCCCTCCCCTGGAGGGTGAGGGGTGGGAGCTGTGGCTCCAAGCCTGAGGAAGCCCTCAGAAAGGTTTCTCATTATCTTGCCTAACTGGCCCTTCTAAGGACTCTGCCTTTCTTATTGGGAGCGAAACTGAAATCAATCTTAATTATGGCATAAGAAAGCTTCTTACTGTTGCACAAAACCAACTCATTGATCACATTCAAATATAAATGGGCTTAGCAGAAGGGGCATGGCAGCCCCTACCTGGGGCCTCCGATAATCACTTCCTGTTCAGATGGCTGCCTGTGCTCAGGAGCCTTTAAAGGGGACACGGTGACATAAGGACAAGGACCTTGCGAACTCTTGGTCGAGAGCTCTTGGTAACAAGAGCGTGAAGTATGTAATAAGCCAAAAGTAGTCAAGGAGACTTCAAGGTCCTCAAAGTAAGTGCACAACCCCGCCCCCCCCCCTCAAACTTTGGGTGTGATCCTCTCCCATGAGCCTCTTCTGGGTCTGTTTCCTTCAACTCTTTGTTTCATTCTTTCTAGGGTGCCCTTCTCCTCAAGCCTTTGATGCGGTACAGCCCCTCCCCACAGCCCAGGTCCTAATTAAAGCTGCAGTCTCCGCCTTCCCAGGCCCCTTTGGGCTATCTTTTCCTTTTCTTATCACCTTGAAACTTGCTCTACACTATGAACGGACTTCCCTAATCTTTAACCACTCAAGACGTGGTCAAGTCCACAAGGACAGATAGCTCTTCACTTTAGTCAGTGAAAAGTCCCAAACACTGAGGATGGTGTAGGACAAGTGCTGTCTCCCAAGGGAGGCACCCCTTGGAGGAGTCTCCAAGTGTCCCTCTCACTTTTTTGGGGGGCGGGGGAGGTGGGCTAATCTACTATATAGCCGAGGACGATCTTCCACTCCTGTTCCTCCTGCAGCTGCCCCAAGCACTGGGATTACAGGTGTGCACCACCCCGCCTGGCTTCCTTCTGCTTTTAAATTTTATTTATTTTAATTTTTATATATTTTTTCCTACATGTATACATGTGCATCATTAAAAACTGCCTTGCTCATGGAGGTTAGGCCATTAGATCCCCTGAACTGGAGGTACAGGTGGTTGCCAGGCACCATGTGGGAGCTGGGAACTAAGCCTGGCTCCTCAGCAAGAGGAACAAGTGCTCCGAACTGCTGAGCCAAGTCTCCAGCCCCACCCTTCCATCTCTTTAACACGGGTTCCTTCCTGGTGGAGGGGGCTGGCTCGCCTTGTTAGAAATACTTTCACAGACTGGGCCAGTGCGATGGGACTTCAGAGTGACACAGGAGTCCCCAAGAGGAGGCTCTGAGGCACTAGCTGCTGACCCCTCTAACATCTGCTCAAACGAGCAAGTGTTCCTGAAGGCCTGGGTGAGTGTGGCAGACACCAGGCCGGTCCTTAAGAAACTGACTGCCGGGCTGGAGAGATGGCTCAGTGGTTAAGAGCACTGACTGCTCTTGCAGAGGTCCTGAGTTCGATTCCCAGCACCACATAGTGGCTCACAACCACCTATAATGTGATCGGATGCATACTGTATACATATTAATAAAAAAAAAAGAAAGAAACTGACTGCCATAGCTGGGCTATAGCTGGGTGTGGTGGTGCACACATTTAATCTCAGTACTTGGGAGGCAGAGGCAGGCGAATCACTGTGAGTTCCAGGCTAGCCTGGTCTACAAACTGAGTCCAAGACAGCCAAGGATACACAGAAAAACACTGTCTTGAAAAACCAACAAAACAAAACAAAAAGAAAAAAAAAAGAAAATGACTGCCTCATATGTGTGTGTGCATGCATATATACATGCATGTGTGTGTACATGTGCACATGTACTTGTGATGAATTACTTTAAGCAAAGTCTAAGGTGCAAACTGATTCCCTAGCCTGTCTTCATTTCTGCTAGAGTCCTCTTCAGTGGCTAGGTGCTATCTTCTCAGAGAGAAAGGACTGATGGTTAAAGGGAAAATTCAGAGCTGGGAGGTGACCTCCTGAGAGACACCCCAAGGCCGTGTCTGGTGTCCTGGCTTAACTGCTTAGGACTGTGAAACTGTTCTGTTAGCGAAAGTCCCTGGTGACCTTTGGATCCATTTTCCTTGCTCTGGGCCATCTAGCTTAGGACTCACTTACCTACATATATGGAAACAGCCATCTTCCTACCCCTCAAGAGTTCTGTTAATTAAGTGCCATTCAGCAGCCTCCCTGGGTGGACTTCCTCCATCTCTGTCACCAGCCCCAGAGTGGCAGCCTCCCCCTCCCCCCTCGGCTCTTACCTCATGAAGCCCAGGAAGACCAGCAGGATGAGGCTGACGAGCCACCCGGCAGTGGCAAAGGCCTTGGGCATGGTGAGTGCGCCTGTGCCCACGATGAGGTTGAACATGTACACCAGGCCAACCTGGAAACAGGAACAACAGTCAGCCAGGGGATGAACCCACAGCTGTGGAGGCCTTCCTAGGTCTTCACCAGGGAACCTGGGGAGGGACTGCACCTGAGTCCCAAGGAGCTGGGATCTGTAGGCAAGTGTTGGGAAGCCAAGTGTTTCCATGGACACGTGGAGAGGATGGCAGCCCCATGACTGTCATTCTTGTCAATTTCAGTCTGTCTCTGGCTATCCAAAGCGTGTCACAGTCAGCTGTGCTCTACTCAACCTGGCTGGGGCTTCCTGAAGCCAGAGTCCCACAGGTAGGACACTGGCACAAGGCTGAACAAGAAAACCTAAAGATGGCTGGTCCCTTGACTTCCTCCTCTTCCGCACCAACTCTTGCCACTGTCCACTGGGCAGTGACATCCACATACTTGGCTACATCTTTCTTGATATACCAACTTCAGGATTGAGGCTTTTTGTTTTATTTTGTTTTGTTTTATTTGAGACAAAGCCTTATTACATAGTCCTGTCTGGCCTAGTAGCCCAGGCTGGCCTTAAACTCATGGCAATTTTTCTGTCTCAGCCTTCCAAGTCCCAGGACTACAGTCATGCATCACTGTTACCAAGTTCAGGATTTAAAACAACAGTAAGACCTGGAACAGGGCTAGAGAGATGGCTCAGCGGGTAACGGTGCCTGCTGCCAAGCCTAACAACCCCAAGGTCAATCCCAGGACCCACTGATCTGACAATACTACATAAATACATAAAAATGTAAAGACCTAATTCACATGCTATAAAGTTGAACTCAGAGGACAGCAGCAGACCCTGCTCAGGTTATCCTGGGCATGACAGCACAGCCCTGGCCTTCTGAATTGTAATCAGGTGTTTTACAAGTGGCTGTGTCTATAGCAAACACTTTTTATTACCTTGGCTGTGGTTAATTCCATCACTGGCACTTGGAGGCCAGTGTGTACCTGGCTAAAACAAATCAGCTAGTTCAGTTCTGCTCATTCTCTCCTTCAGCCATCGCTGGGCCTCCAGTGGGCCCTGTCCTGTGCTCGGAGATGAGGATTCAATGGCACCAGACAGATTACAGCCCTTCACCGGATAAAGCCATGGGCGGGCCACAGAGGGGAGAGACAGTAAGGGCAGGGACAGCGATTACAGTGTGAGACAATGGAATGAAGAGAAGACCCGTGGCTTTGTTGCAAGAGATAATGTAAAGTACTTTAAAGAAGCGGTGCTCAGCTGGCTCTGGTGGCCCAGGTTTATAATCTTGGAGTCTAAGGGAAGAGGGATATGGATCTGGCCAACCTAGGTTTCACAGTGAGATACTGGGGGCGGGGGGGGGGGGGGAAGGAAAGGAAAGGAAAACTATGAAGTGATGAGATGGCTCAGCAGGTAAAAGTGCTTATGGGAAAGCCCGACACTCTGACCCCCTAGCGCTGCGAGAGAACCAACTCCCAAAGTTGTCTTCTGACCTTCACACATGGGCTGTATCATGAGCACACCCCCCACTCTGTGTGCCGACCCCCTTCACAAGGAAATAAAGTCAAAGGGACCTCCTGGTGCAAAGGCGTATAGTGAGAGAGGTGGGAGTGTTGTAGCGCCTCAAATTGGGCTCAAGGGGACACTGAGACAGATGGCTGGCGGTAAGGACTTTATTAAGAGGTAGTAATGCTATGGTAGACAAACAGATAAACACGAGCCTGGTGAGGGCTCTGAAGGAACCAGGTCCCTCAAGGCATAAGTGGGAGGTGTCTCATAGCTTTTAGGATGAGGAGGGTTTCAGGGTGCCTGTAGCCAGGCTCTCTGACTGCTGTGCTGCAGGGAAAGGCGTGGGAATGTGTGGCCACCTTCTCGTCTGTTAGCTAGGGCCTCACAATGTCCGAGTCTGTTTTAGGGGGAAGGCCACTGCAGGAACTGTGGTCTGAGGCAGAGCTGGGTCCTAACATCCTATTTTTACAGCTATCTGTAGGGTTTTCTGGCAGCCACAGAGCAGCTGAGGTCAACAACCCAAACCCACGGACGACACAGGCCTTTGTGGAAGAGATGGGTATCTCATGGTTTGGAGGGTGTTAAGCAGGTGTGACGGGCCGAGACGCCTCCATCTTGCATTGCTGCTGAAGCCCTTTCCAGGCTTATCTAGAATCTGATAGTCTTGATGGAGAATTCCATGGGAAACTACACAACTCTATTCTAGGAACCAAAGGTCAGGATGTCCTAACCAACTTATCTGAGCCGGTGTTAAGTCTTTTTCTGAGGAGGCTCCTCCAGATAACCTCTTATCTCAGCGTCTAGTGTTTGCTAAAACTGGTTGCTTCAAACTGCTTACTCTGTGAAGACTCCTAACCGCGCCCTCCCACCCACCCCAATTGATGAGCAAGATGTCTGGACGAGGTCTCTGACCTTCAACATCCCATGTTCTAGAGACTTGGTGCCACATCTGGGTCCCCATCATGTGTTCTCCCCCCCCCCCACACTAACACTTGGGTATGGTCCCAGCCAGCTCGAGTAAAGACTTGCAACTGGCTCCACACGGGATCTGGGCGGTCATCTACAGTGAACTCCCCGTGTACACTAACAACAGACGCAGCTGCCGCGCACACTGCTTCTCGAGTCCCAGCAGCTTTATTCGCCACCAAACACTTTTAAAAGAAACACCAAGCAGGGGTAAGATCTTCACAGTCTGGGTGAGGCTTCTCATGGCAGAAGTAAGGAAAAGGCAAAGGGCTTTGAGAAAGTGACACTATTTAGACAGTTTATGGGAGAATTAAGTGATATAAAAAAGCATTTGTAGAACCCGGGTGTGGTGATGCACGCCTTTAATCTCAGCACTCGGCAGGCGGATTGTTGTGAGTTTGAGGCCAGGCTGATCTACAAAGGACAGCCAAGGTTAGACAGAGAAATCCTGTCTTGAGAACAAGCAAGCAAACAAACAAACCAGTAAACATCTGTAGGGCTGGAGAGATGGGTCAGTGGCTAAGAGCACGAGCTGTTCTTCCAGAGGGCATGGGTTCTGTTCTCAACACCATGTGGTAACTTACAAGCATCTGTAAATTTCAATTCCAGAGGATCTGACACCTTCCTCTGCCTTTTGTAGGAACTACAATCATATGATACACATATATACACTCAGGGAAAACACTGTAAAATTTTTTAATTAAAAAATAAAGTAAACTAGGAAATAGACAGAAGTTGTTTGTCCTGCTTTGTTGCTATTTTTAGGTCCAGAGTAACTGCTGTGTGTCCACTGGGAGCTCAGAGCCCTGCTGTGCAAGGCAAGATTTCCTTGCCATCTGTGGGCCTCAGCAGTCTGGGCACATATTAAATCCTCTTTACTTTCAGGAAAGGCACTCAGTGAACCCTGGTCATGAGGAGCAGCTAAAGGAAGCCAGTCTCAACTTAGCCACAGGCCAGGTTAAAAGGAGCTATGCAAAGGGAAAAAGAGGTCACATGACAGTGGGGGAGGAGGGCAACTTCCTTGAAAGGGTGGCAGAAAGTGGAGGAATAAGCCGGGCGTGGTGGCGCACGCCTTTAATCCCAGCACTCGGGAGGCAGAGGCAGGCAGATCACTGTGAGTTCAAGGCCAGCCTGGTCTACAAAGCGAGTCCAGGACAGCCAAGGCTACACAGAGAAACCCTGTCTCAAAAAACCAAAAAAAAAAAAAAAAAAAAAAAAAGAAAGTAGAGGAATAAGACCCTGCTGTGTTCTCCATAGATAAACATACACATATGGGCTCACCTGACTCCTCTGTGCTGAACTAGGGATTTGCAGTGCCAGCAGCTCCATGCTCTAGAGAGCTTAGTGCAGGGTTCTGCCTGCCTCCCCTTTAACTGGGTGTGGTGATACAGTCCTTTAATCCCAGCACTCACGAAGCAGAGGCAGGTGGATCTCTGTGAGTTTGAGGCCAACCTGGTCTACATAGTGAGACATAGTAACTGTCTCAAAACGATAAATACTCAAACAAGCCTGGGATAGGAGCACGCACTTGTTATCCCAGGGCTAGGGAGGTGGACATGGGAGGACCCTTGCTGTCCAACTGGCCTAACTGAACTGGCAAACTGGTTAAGAGTGTTTACTGCTCTTGCAGAGGACCACCCAGCCAGGCAGCTCACAAGCATGTATAATTCACTGTGGGGGGTCTAATGCCCTCTTCTTGCCTACAAGGGCATCTTGCCCAACTCCACCACCACACATACACATAACAGAGCCTTAAATAATAAGACTAAACCTAAAGAGACAGGGAAAAGAGGAGGGAGAGGAAGAAGGGGAGGGGAAGAGGGAAGAAAGAAGTGTCTGCAGGGGTGGGGTGGGGTGGGGGTATTACGCCACTGGAGAGATAGCTCAGTGGTTAAGAGCACTTGCTGTTCTTGAAAAGGACCTGGGTTCAGTTCCCAGCATCTACACAACAGCTCACAACCACCTGGAACACTAACACACACAAAATAAAATAAATAAATAAATAAATAAATAAATAAAAATCTTTAAAAGATGATGACTCCTCCGCTGGGCGTGGCAGCGCATGCCTGCAATTCAAGAGGCTGACGCAGATCAGGAGTTTGAGGACAACCTGGACTACACAGCAAGACCCTGGCTCAAAAAACAAAAACGGGGCTAGAGAAATGGCTCAGTGGTTAAGGCCACTGGTTGAGCTTTCTGAGGACCAGGGTTCAATTCTCAGCTCCCCACACGGCAGCTCGCAACCATCTGTAACTCCGGTGCTAGGGGATCTGATGTCCTCTTCTGGCCTCTGTGGGCACCAGGCACGTGGTACACAGGCATACATGCAAACACATAAAACTTAAAAACGATAGAGACCCAGCCAACCCACCCCCTCCCAACACACCAGACTAATTCTTCTAGGATGGTGGATTAAGGAACCCTAAGGTAATTCAGAAGAGGCAGCAGAAGGGGAAAGGAGTAAAAGAGCCCAAGGCCGGGGATGAGTGTAAGGAAACAGTGTCTTCCGGGTGAACTCACAGTGGTCGTGACAGCGTGCACAAGACCGGCGTGCACAAGACTGGTACAAGCTCGAGCCAGACCCAGTGCCAGTATGGAGGGGGAAGGAGGGTGTGACACCAAGTGACTACTGGCAACTGAGAGCTGCTGAGGGAGGGGAAGTCAGTAGCCCCCAGTAACTGACACATGCTCCAGTAGGGCGCCACAGGGCCCAGGATGTGTTGGCAGCACAAACTGAACTTGATGGCTTCTTTTGTTTTGCTTTTGTCTTAAAAAAGGACACAAAGTTGAGTGGGTAGGGAAGTGAGGTGGATCTGGGAGGACTTGGAGGAGGAGGTCAATGTTCAAAACAGTGTACAAAATTCTCAAAAAAACCAAAAACCCTTAGGAGCTAGAGAGATGGCTCAGCGATAAAGACCACTTATTGATTTTGCAGAGGACCTTGGTTCAGTTCACAGCACTCAGATGGTGGTTTAAAACCAGATCTAGCTCCAGTTCTAGGGGATCTGACGCCCTCTTCTGGCCTCTGTTGGCATTGCATGCAAATAATCTCTATCTCTATCTATCTATCTATCTATCTATCTATCTATCTATCTATCTATCTATATACTCATACACATAAAAAAATAAATCTTTAAAAGAAAAACAAATACCCATAGGAAGAAGGTGGCTTCTTTCCTCATGACCCTGACCACCACCTCCTGGTTAACATGACTCAATCACCCCCAGCACCCATCTTTCCCCCACATCTTTCTCTTCACTACTAAGATAAAGAAACGCACCACTTGTTCATGGCAACTGCAAAGCAGAGACCCTGGGTAAAATAAAGCACATACAAAATGGAAGGGGAGGGGCCAGGGAGATGGCTCAGTGGTTAAGAGCATTAGCTGCTCTTCCTGAGGACCCAGGTTCAATTCCCAGCAACTCACAACTGTCTGC
Organism: Acomys minous; assembly: GCF_964271855.1. Lineage (NCBI taxonomy): Eukaryota > Metazoa > Chordata > Mammalia > Rodentia > Muridae > Acomys > Acomys minous. The sequence goes on along the minus strand of NC_140493.1, from coordinate 106,973,442 downwards.
AACTCAAGTTCCGGGGGGATCCTACACCCTCACACAGATATGCAGACAAAACATCAATGCACATAGATAAAAATAAATTATTTTCTTGTAAATTAAAGAGGGAGATAAGGGGTAGGGAGAGTGCGGATGCTGTGGCATGCAGGCCTAACTGCCCAGGCCTGTGTGGACACACGGTGGCAGGTGTCAAGTGACTACTTGAACAAGTGGAGGCACAAGAAATGGGGACATAAACTACTTTCCTTCTAAAACTCAGTCATAGCAGTGACTCATTTCCTCATCTCTAAGTTTGCAGCTATTGTAAGAAAAAGCAGGAACTGCGGCAATTTGTAAGTGATAGTGCAGACATCTTACTGCTGACGGGGGAGACAAGGAACTATCACATGACCTCACAAAGAGGATGCCTCTCCATTCCATCCCAGAGTTCAAGAGAGGCTTTCCCTGGTAAGCTGCAGAGGTGAAGGGGAGCCTTTGTGGCTGCTTGTGAACGACAGGGCTGCTGTCGACACCGGGAAAAGTTTAAAAAGGAGACTCCATGGGGAAGAGCCGCTTCCCGTGGTGAGAGCTGGTAGCAATGTGAGTCAGTCCTGACTGTGCACACGATTCCCTCCAGCTACGGATCCAGTTAAGGCCCCTGTGATGCAAGAACCACAGCCGACTGGGCGCTACACAGAGAAGATAAACTGAGTGTGTGGGGGAGGGAGGGGCCTCGGAGTACAGGCAGAGAGAAAGCAGTCGCGCTAATTGCCGTAATTGCTGACTCTAGAAAACTGCAGTTGGAGGTCTCTGCAGTTCAGCGCCTCTTTCAACATCCCAAACCATAAAGTTGTGCAACTTAAAATTCAGTGAAGATGAAGGAGGGTACAGACTGCTGAGGTGAACAAAACTCCAAGGCAACAGCTGCCAGTGACTGACTGCCCGTCTGACGGCAGAGTTGTCTGCAATCTGTGGCAGCCCTGAGATAGATGCTACGGGGGACCAGCAAGCGGGTTGTTTGGCTTGATAATCTCTGATAGGCATCATAAAAGGGAAGTGGAACTGGAGAGACAGCTCAGCAGTTAGGAGCACCTGCTACTTCTGCAGAGGACCTGAGTTCAATTCCCAGCACCCACATTGCAACTCCAGCTCCGGGGGCATCTGGTGCCCTCTTCTGGATTTTGGCAGGCATGCGCATATCCACACACAGACACACAATCAAAAATTAAAACTTCAAAAAAAAAAACCCAATAAATTAACAAAAGTGGAATGAGTCTGATATTTATAGTCCAAGCCAAGACAGCTGGATGCTGACTGCAGCTATGTGAGGTTTCAGTCTCGGTTTCCCCAGGGTCTACTTAACCCAGGGCAACAACATGAGTACAGTTCACACGCAGCAGGGGCATTCTCTAGAAACCAGGAGCACGGTGGCGAGCAGAACGCTTTCACAGAGGAAAAACTCACATAAGGAGAATAGAGCTCCCCGGTCTCGGTGATTTCACCTGCCATCTCTACAGAGTGAGAAAGATCTGGCGGAAGGCGTTACTTCTGTGCAAGGCCGGTGGCTGTGGCGGCTCCTAAGACAAAAGAGTAGAGTTAATTTTTCTAATGACAGAGATGGGAATGGGGGGAAGGCTTGCAACTTGTCCCTTTCACCTGTACTCCTTTTGTCTCGGACACTTCGGCCTCACTATCTGTCACGAGGCAGCTGTGGTGGGACGTAGCTGCTTGGACAATGCCTTCTAACTTTACTTCCTTGTGCCTGGGTGCTGCTAACACTCAAGTAACTGAGGGGCCTCCGAGGCCACTAAGTCTCGCTCACCATCACAGCCCCCTTTACCCTAAGGTGCTTGTGTCCGGTGCATTTAAGGATGTGTGAGCTCACGACTACACTTGACAGCCCATGCAGCTGTCTGCCTCTCTGCCCACAGCAGCGAGCCAGGTTTTCCTAGGTTGTCCCTCCATGCTGACTCCTTGCCCCAAAGCCTCTTCTTTTAAGTGGGGCCCCCTGCTCCCTCACCTGCGTTCTACCTTGCCTTCCCCACCCTGAAGCCGCCCTCTCTTCTCAAGAGCCCATCTCCGAGACTCTCCCTCCCCTTCCCTCCTGGTGAGACTCCAAAATTTCCATCTATCTTCACCCCCATTCTACCCTCCTGTCCGTCCCAGACCTGCAGCACAGTTAGCTCCCGGCCACAGCGGCCACCGCCTCCAGCTCCGCTGCTGCCACCCGGCACCAGCTGTTCCCGCACCGGCGGCCGCTGCGCGCATGCGCATGCTTCCGGCCCTACCTTCCAGGCGAGTGCTTGGAGAGGGACACAGTGCGTTGATTGGTCGCCTCGTGGGGGCGGGGCCGGGATTGGCCCCGGCGGCTGCCGTCTGCGTGGCGGAAGCGGGCGGTGCGCACCCACGCGCATGCGGAAAGCCTGGCTCTCTGGGAGCGGCGCTGACGCCTGTTGTTGGGGACGCCTTCCTCGGCGGGGGATGGGTGTGAGTTTGGCGGTTTGCAGACCACGGCGGTTAGAGGGTCGAGGAACCGCCTTCGTGCCACGCAAAAGGGCTGAGGCCTGAGGACTTCAAGTGGGGCCTGGGGACGGGAAAAGGGGAGGGCCAGAGTAGGGTGGCGTGGACGCTGGAGGGAAGGGCTGAAAACAGGTTTAAAGGAGGGTTAACCGGTCCTTTTGGGTAGACTCCCCGGACTGGGGCACGTCGCATATGAATCCTGGTTATTTGGCGCTCGGATTTGATAGATGCAAGTTCTTGGGGGTGGAACCCGCAGCCAAAACTTGAGATGAGAGCCGAGATTTGTTGACCACTTTCGGTTCTTTCTTACAAGAGTTTAAGAATCTCTGTTTTTTCTAGTACTCCTGAGGGAAAGGCAGGACGCTCCCATGTCAACACAGGCCTGCCTCTACAGGGAGAGCTTGAATTCCTCCTGCCCTATGTGGGAAGAGACTTGAAGCTCAGAAATCTTGAACTGCCCCCTATTTCTAGGCAGCTACAATGAAGCTGAATCAGAACACGGTTCTGCTGGGCAAGAAGGTGGTCCTGGTACCCTACACCTCCGAGCATGTGCCCAGGTAACTGTTCACCTGACTGGTTGTAGCTTTGAAGGGCTATTGGAAACAGGGCGAGGCCTTCCTCAGTCCTAATCTAGGAGCCCATTTTGTTTTAAGAAGCATTTCTTGTGTGGTGCTGCACAACACTTTGGAGGCAGAGGCTGGTGGGCCGCCGTGAGATTGATGCCAGGTCTACATAGTAAGTTCCAGGACAGTCAGGGCTACGTAGTGAGACTGTATCTCAAAGGGGGAGAAAAAAACTCACATGCAGGAAGAATAAAGCTGAAGTGGGGAACCTATTTCCCATTTTTTTTCCCTTTTCATCCCTCCACTTTCTTTTTAGCTTTTCAATTAGGAATTACATCATATAACTCTATGTAGCAAAGAACAAAGAAATTCCTTCCCTCGTTCTAGCTTATTGATGGCATTCCTGGAATCAGTAAATAGGATGCTCTTATTCTGGAGCAGGTGTTGAATGTTGCCTTATTTTGATGCCTACAGTTTAAAGGCCAGAGTGAGTTACAGGGACTCTGTGGGGTTAATTGGTAAACATCTGGTAGCTTGAGAAACTGGCTATGTAGGGGACTGGGGCATCCTCTACCAATTGTTTTACTTGTGGGCGGTCCCCGACACCCTGCCTTGTAAAGGTCTGCCCAACTCTGTTGGCTGAGGTCTGTAGAGGATTTAATCCAGTCACATGGCTGCTCTGGCAAGGGATCACATCCAAAGACCTTCTAGGTCTGTGTGACCCAGCTGAATGCCGACACGACACAGGAGACAGATCAAGGAGACGTAGGTCCAGGTGTGGTGGTTCAGAACTTTATTCCCAGCACTCAGGAGACATGGGCGTGAGTTCATTGGCTCAGTGAGTTGAGAGGCAGTGCAGTGGAGCTGAGTTTGTGGCAGTGCAGTTTGTGGAATTCAGAGGCAGTTTTTGCCAGGACAGTTTTATAGAACAACCTAGACGCAGGTGAAGACAGAAGGAGCCAGAGAATGAGGAGCCAGAAGATTAGAGCAGATTGCTGGAGTTAGCTTGAGACCAAGCAGAACAGTTCTGTCTGAAACCAAGAGAGAAGCCAGATTGAACCAGTCAGCTTGGAGACAGAGTCTCACTGTGTATGCAACCCTGGCTGGCCTGGAACTATGTAGCCTAGGCTAGCCCCACACAGAAATACCCAGCCTCCCCAGTGCTGGGATAAAGGCATGTGCCACCACACCCAGTGTCAGATTCTTGTTTGTTTGTTCATTTGTTTGCACCTCATACCTCATAGCTACTTGGAATTGTGGTGTTGAGAGGCGGGAAGGGAATTCTCCACAGCCAAAGCTTGAACACTCATCCTATTCTTTGTCCACTTGCTTTGAGGAAAGGATCTCCTGTAACTCAGGCTGGCCTCAAACTCCAGATCCCAGGTGCTGAGCATCCAGGCCTGTCCCTCCACACCCAGCGAGAACCCGTGTTGTTGAATTAGTACCACTCATCTAAGACAAGTCTCCCCCCCACCCCACCCCCTGCAGGTACCATGAGTGGATGAAGTCGGAGGAACTGCGGCATCTCACAGCCTCAGAGCCACTGACCCTAGAGCAGGAATATGCGATGCAGTGCAGCTGGCGTGAAGATGAAGACAGTGAGGAGACCCCTCCCCTGCCCCCAGACAGCCTCCACTCTTCCTCCCTGTCTCCCACTAGACCATGGTCAAAACTTTGGAGGTTGCTTATACTTGGACCACTGGTCCCTGCAGCTGACATTACATCCTCTTGCCTGAGCAGACACCCCCTTGGAGGGATTTAGAGAGAATAAAGCAAGCTGATTTCCAGTTGTTAATTTAGGCTCTGCTCTCATGTCCCTTGCCGTAGCCTAGTATAGGTCCTACCATCTGAATTCCTTGTTCCTTTTTATACAGATGCCTCTTGGAGAAGGCTGTTTCCATTTGAGATCAGACGTGACCTTGCACTCTGTACTAGGCTCTGGGCTCCTTTTCTCTTGCAGGGAACAATGCAGTTCTCTGGCTTGGGTGGGAACACCAGCCTTGCCTCTTTCCTTTGAAGACTCTGAGCGCTAACCTTGTTGCCTCCGCCCTCAAGAGTGTACCTTCATTGTGCTGGATGCAGAGAAGTGGCAGGCCCAGCCCCGCCCCCCTGAAGAGAGCTGCATGGTGGGAGATGTGAACCTCTTCCTCACAGATCTAGAGGACCCCACCTTGGGAGAGATCGAGGTCATGATTGCAGGTGTGTCCCTCCCAGCCAGAACCTCAGAGAGCTTAGCAGCTTCCCAGGGGTACCTCAGTTGGTTACCCTGGTTGTCAGCCAGCTCTTGACTATGGCAGAGCTGGCTGTCTCCTGTCCAATACTCGGTATGGCGACTAACCCCTGGGCTCATTTTCTGCCATATGTCTTCATATGAAGTTAACCTTTGATTCTCTCTCTCGCTCTCTGTCTGCTGTCTGTCTCGGGGCGGTGGGGGTGTGTATGTGTGTATGTGTTTGGTATGTAGGCCAGAGAACATTCTTGGCTTTTGTTCCTTACATGCCATCAACCTTTTTCTATGTAGGTTTTTGTTTGTTTGAGACAGGGCTTCTCACCAGCCTGGAGGCTAAGCTAGCTGCCTGTGCCTACCCAATACTGGGTTTCAAAATGCATGCCACCACACCTGGCTTTTTTATATGGATTCTGGGCATGAAACTCTGGTCCTCCTTGCAGGCATTTTACTATTGAGCCATCGCCTCACCCTTCAAAACTCTCTCTGTTCCTTGCTTAGGAGGGATCCTCCAAAAAGCAGCCATCCAGGAGATGCCTGCATGCTGTGGAGGAGCCCTTTCTGCCTCTGCATCCCTGGTCCTTGGCTTCTGCCAAGAGCGCAGATGGCTGGGAGCCTCGTGTGTCCTTTCCCTTCTCTGTGCCTTTCTTTTTCCTGGGCAGAATGCTAACAGTAGAGTTTGGTAGATCGGTGAGCTGGTGCTTGTCAGGTATGCACACTGGAGCCTGGCGTCTGGTACCAGCCACAGTGTGCTTTTTCTCCTAGAGCCCAGCTGCAGAGGTCAGGGCCTTGGCTCCGAGGCTTCTCTCCTGATGATGGCTTATGGTAAGACAAACATAATTGACCGCATGGGTAGGGCTCAGCTGAGCCTTCTTCAGGGAGGAAGAGGCAGATGACAGGTCCCTGTACTGCAGACTGGGACAGAGGGCTGGAAGAGTGGGGGTTTTACTCTTTGCCCCTCTCTCTTATAACTCTGGAGGAGTGACAAAGCTAGGTCTGACCAAGTTTGAGGCCAAAATCGGGCAAGAAAATGAACCCAGCATCCGGATGTTCCAGAAACTTCACTTTAAGCAGGTAAGGGCATTGGTAGGGAGCCCTAGGTAAGTAGAGCAGTTGATGTTAGAACTGGAAGCTGTAACTCCTCTGGCTCCTACAGGTGGCTGTGAGCAACGTCTTCCAGGAGGTGACACTCAGGCTGGCAGTGAGTGAGCCAGAGCGGCAGTGGATTCTGGAGCGGACAAGCCACATGGAAGAGCAACCCTATAGAGGTGGGATGGCCGAGCCTGTGACAGCTACCCAGTGTGAGCAGGAGAGTTGGAACCACCCACTCCCAAGGCCAGACAGCTGCAAGGGAGATAGATGTACAGTACCTCCAGTCTGCGCCAGGCCCTCGTGAGCCTGAGCCTGCCTTGGCCTCCCCTGGCTGCCAGTGGCCAAGAAGACTCCTTCCTACTCCCAACCATAAGCTGACCCTAACTGTGCTCAAATGGATGGCCGTAGTCCATCGAAGTCAAGGTGGAGGTGGGAACCAGAAGCCGGAAGGGTGTGGAGAACCAGCCTTTCCCTAGGGTCCTGGCTGAGTAAAACATTTGTTTAGGCAGCTTCCCTTGTTCCTTCATCCGTTCTCCTCATGGAGAAGGCTGAGACAGGGTGCTCAATCCTGTTGTCAGTGGACCAGAGTGACCAAGTGGGCTTGAACCTGGAAACACAGGCAACCTAGTGAAGGAGTGGGCTGGTCCCTCAGCCTAGTGTCCTTGGTCCTATTCTGCTCTTAGAGCCAGACAGGTCCGAGGGAAGAATGACTTCTGCATACAGCTCCTTGTATCTGGAGAGCATCCCTGTCAGAGAAACCTGGAGCCTGGAGCACGTGAGAGAACCAAAGGCCACCCTCAGCCCCTCCTGCGACATCACTAGGCATATAGTTCCGTGCCTCTCGGCAGCTGCACTGAACTTGGCCACTAGGGAGCAGCAGAGGCACGGGTTCTAGATGGCCAGGCTGCTAGCAATGCAGGAGGGGGTCTTGCAGGAGGGTGCCCCCCATACCCTGTCGTTATCCAAAAGGCCAGGCATGTTTTCAGAACAGCTCTGACAGGAGGTTAGAAGTGCATTTGTGAGAGAGAGTGATGGCTCCCAGTCCCGGGGGAAACTGCTCTCCAGAACGCATGAATCTGGAATGAAGCTTGTTTGGACTCTGCTCCAGACCTTAGCCAGGAGTTCTGGTCCAGTTTAGAGCCAAAGGTCCCCCAGAGCTTCTCCACCCAGCAGGTGAGGTAGGGAGGGGCTCCTGCAAGCCCTGTGAGGCAATCCTGAGGCCAGTTACACCAGCCTGGGGTCAAAGGGTAGAAGCATGGGTGGCCGAGGGAGGCCAGGCCCAGCTGAGCAGGCAGCACGTGATAGGTACTGCCATAAGGGCTCTGATGGTCTCCTTAGGGCTGGTGGGATCTAGCCCTTAATGCTGAGATGGCCAGATAGTGACTGACCCTTCTCCCAACCCAGAGGGCCCCAGGGCTTCTCAACCAGATCTACTGTTTTGACTTGTTCCTTTCAGACCAGCAACCTGGTTGAGTGGCCTGTCTATAGAATAGGCAGATGGGAACTCGTTTGGGGCCACACCCACTTCCTTTTTTGAATACCTGTCCTAGAACCCTCTGGCCCTGCAGCCCGGGCACTCATGGGCCTCCTGGCAGAGGCAGTGTATACCCCGCTGCAAAGTCCCTTCCATCCCACCACCACCCAGTGTGTCCTGGGGCTAAGTGGGCTTCTCCTGTGCTGGATCTCTATCTGCCTTCCAAGCAGGCCATTGGGAGGTGTGTGCGTGTGTGTCAGGCTCAGACTGCTGAGAATCTGTACTCCTTGGTCGGGGGTGGGGGAAGTCAAGTCCTCACATCCCGAACCCAGCTCTGTAATGAGTCACTTGTAGTACTTCTGGCATGAGGAGTCCTCCCAGAGCCCTCACCTCAGCTTCCTCTTCCCACATCCGGTGCCCTAGGGTGCACTGACAGGGAGCTAAGGGCCCTGTGGACCCCAGAGTAGCTGTAAAGCCACTCAAGCTTGGGGTTGTGGGAGCCCTACGTAGTCCCCCAGGGGTGAGCATCCTTCCTCTCAACCAAAGGCCAGCTACCTGGGAACCCCACTCATTACCCACTCCCTATCCACTCTGGACGGTACAGGCGGGAAGGCAAAGCTCCAAAAGAAGACACAGGTTCAGGCAGTTTGAAGGAACCAGTGAATTTCTGAAGTCATTTCCTTACAGTGGGCGCACCTGGCTCAGCACAGGTAGAGCATCCGGGCTTCTCCTCAAGCTGCCCAGGTCTCTCAGGGTGAGGGTGGAAATAAAAATTTAAGGATGAAGCCATTACCACGCCCTAGGGTCAACAACCGTGAGAATCACAGGAATCATGGAAATAAGAATCCCTCTAAATAAATTCTCAATGCTACACTCTTAAAAAAAAAAAAAAGAGGAGGAGGAAGAAGAAATCAAATGAACTAAAGATGCCAAGCATAGCTCTGAGGGCCTTGGGCACCTTGTCCATGATAAGCAATGGATGCTATGGTCAGTCCTGAACTTGGTCATCGCACATAGTTGAGGGAGGACTTCTTGTCTGGTCCAAAAGTCCTTGCCTGGTGCAGGTCCCAGTGATGTCCTAGGCAGACTGGTGAGGGGGGGGCTTGGTGGGAAGAAGCTCGCAGGGAGGCAGGACAGGAACATCCTCCTTCCCTAAGGTGAGGGAAGGGCAGAATTCCTAGGGGAAATAGATTTGTCAGCAAGTGGGGCGGATGCTGATTTGAATGTTGATTGGTGGGCACCTGGGAAGGGGGAGGGGCCCTAGGGTGGTAGGTGGGTGGCTCCACCCTTCCAGCACTAGCCAGCTGGAGGCAGCCGCTGCTCAGAGGTTGCTGAAGAGTTCGTTTTTCTTGCTCCAGTCCATCTGCGGGGCCCGCTTGCTACTGCGCTTCTGGTGGGCCCTCTCCTTAGCCACAGCCAAGGAGATGTTGAAGTCCAAGATGGGGTCGGAGGAGGAGGAGGTAGATGACGGCTCTGTGGAATCCTGTCTCTTGGGGCTGTCTTGAGAATTTAGCTGTAACGAGGAGGAAGGAGTCAGTGTCCACCCCTCAGGGCTCCCTGTTCCTTGGCCTCAGAGAGGTGGATCCCTTGGGGCCATGGCCAGGGTAGCCAGGTCACAAGAACAAACTGCACCTTAGCATGTGACCTCAAAGGCAGGCTAGTGTGCCAGGAACCAGAGTGGCCCGGAAATGGCTCAGTCACCAACCCCCACAGGGCCAGCCTACCTCCTCACTGGTATCACTGGAGGCAGATCTTGCCAGGGCTGGCCTGGGGCTCTCTGAAGCTGGCTCTACCAGAGCTTCACGGCTGCTCTCCTAGCACAGAGAGGAAAAGTTATGGGTTGGCAGGGGATGGGGAGGGAAACTTCCTGATGACCTCATTAGAGAAAGGTCCTCACTCAGGCCTTAGCCATCATCCAAATTCCAGATTTACATTGCTGCATTCCTAGAAGGATTGGGGCAGCCTGGCTCCATCCATCACCTAGGCGGGGGCAGGGACCTGCTGAACTCTCATCCTCCCCAACACTTTTGAGCACTGACTCACTTTTTGCATCAGTGACCCAGGAGGGGCTTCTTGCAGCACAGACCCAGCAGGTCCCTCCCTCTTAACCTTTTGCAGCCCTCTCCAGGCCTTAACTCCAAAGTAACCAACCAGGGTCTTTAAGGACTAAGATGAGTAGAGCACTCTAGAACCATGGATGGGGTGGCAGAAGGCAGGGTCGTGGCCTGACTCTTGCTTCCACTAGGTCCCTGTGGAGGAAGCGTCAAGCAGATCTTGCCAACTCCCGCTCTGTGGTCTGATTTTGAGACAGCCCATGCCTGGGTAGAGGTTTTGGCTGGGGCGTGAGCCTGGCACCCAGCCTCTTCCTGGGTCCTTCCACAGCCTCGGCTGGCTCCCAGCCTCACCCCCTTCCCTTCTGCCCGAGGAGGAGGGGCTGGAAGTAGCAGGACCAGCAGGCAGACACTAAGGTTCTGTTCTTAGGGGAAGAATGGCCTCTTCTGTATGGTGGGAGTTGGAGTCGAGTGGGAGGGGGGGTAGTGGTGAGGGGCCCCAGGCAGGCCTCTCCCCGGTGACAGCCTTACCCCCTGACCAGGGCTGGGGCACTCTGGCAGTCCTGTAGTTTGGAAGGATCTGGAGCTGGGCCCTGATATGGTAGCCTGAGCCAGCCTCCCATCCATGCCACCACTTGCACTGTCTCCACAGAGAGGCGGGTAGGACCCCTTCCTTACCTTCTGTATCTCTCCATTGGTGAAGGGCTCAGGCAAGGGGCCTAGAAGAGGGAGAGGGCAAAGGTCAGTCCAGAAACTTTGCAGGAGGCCAGAGCTATGGCTCGGGCAGCTCACCAGACTTCATTCCGGAGGTCAGTGGCTACAACCAGGGCATGTACATTTGACATTTTGATGACCCAGTACACAGAAAGACTTTTGACAGTTTCAGAAAACAAGACCCTACTACTGTGCAATACTTTGTTATTTTCAACTAAAATTTATTTTTAAAATGCCTCATTTGGCAAACTGGGGGAACTTTGGGGTGGGGGTGGGTGTCAGGAAAGATCACACTTGAGGAGTGCTACTTGATGCTGATTGACAATCTGTGATGAACAAGACGGCTCCCCATAATGGAGCAGTACCCTGTGCAGTGCTGCGGACCAGACACACAGCCCCACATGGACTAAACAAATGCCCTCAGAATGTCAAAGGAGAGTTAACACAGGATGGAATTCTAGGGTAGCCAAGTCAAAGGCAGGTCCCCCCAGAGAGATGGCTCAGTGGGTAGGTACCTGCCACCAAGCCTGATGACCCAGAAGGCAGATGGGGAGAGCTGAGTCATCTAACCCGCCCTCGGGCCTCCACATACACCCCAGGGCTGGGCCTTGGCTTTCACACATCCCAGGGGTTGATGCTGTGACAGCAGATTTGGGGCCACACCTCAGATTATATAGCTGGCACCTGCTGCCTTGGAGAGAAAACAGTGCCAACTATCTGCCACCTGGAAATCAGGGGACAAGAAGAAGGTTCAAGGACAGTGTCCTGGGTGGAGTCAGGAGGCCAGTGGAAGAGAAAGGCAGGCCTGGGGTCACTTCCCACATGGCCTGTGAAGGGAAGCAAGGATGGGTGGAGTGCTTCTGTAGACTTAGGTTATGGTACCTCTTGCTGGGTTGGGCCACTGTACCTACCCCTCCTCTTGGGGATCTGAGTTATGTGGACCCTGACCTACTACTACAGTTGCCATCCTCAGGGAGGCCCCACCCACAGCAAAGTCCAGATTGGTTTCACTTTCCGCACAGGTCTCCCCAGGGACAAAGTCTAGCCTCAGGAGTAGGGGGTGCTCGGCCCCCTCCTGCCTGGTGTAGGGGCCCTACTCACTTTGGCTTGACTTAGACAGGGGGAGGTGCCAGGCTTGGCAGGATGAGGAGGGGGAGGGGGAGGGCAGGGGCCCAGGGACTGAAGGGGACCCACTGCTCTCTAGAGCCAGCAAGCCTGAGTTTCCAAGGCAACTTGACAGAAAGGGGGAGGGAAGCACTGGGCCTCTGTCACTGGACTCTGATCTACCCAGGGAGGCTGGAGGCTGCCCCAGAGTTAACTCTTTCTTCTCAGAGGAATCACATGAGAACTCAGTGTTAGGGAGAGGCTTGGACCACGCCTTCGTACTGACTGAACCCCCTAACCTCTCCTTCATGCCATTTAATCCCTGTCACCTGCCACCTTCAGACACTCATGGGCCCATCCCTGCTTCCGCTCTCTACCAACCTGTGAAGGGGAAAGGAGAGCAATCTAAGAAGCTACCCACCTCCATCTCTGGCCAGGCCTTAGGCACTGGCCACATCCCTCGCTTGGGGGCACCCAACTGTGTGCTCACCATCCAGGTGGTCCTGCGATGGGATCACTTTGCACTTTTTGAAGAACTCATCTGTTTCCTTGTCTACCACCAGCAGCTTGGCCTCATCCCCTCCAGCCTTGATGGCAGACACCACGTCCCCATGTTGTTTGCCCTCCATGCAGACACCATTGACCTGTGAGGCAGGACAGAGATGAGGGTGTGGAGGGTTACCCACACAGGTCTCCGTGCTGGGGAGGGCAGGTGGAGGAAGTCCCACTTGGGAATGCTGCATTCCCTCATTTGCTTAGTTGAGAACCCAGCCAGGGCTTCTCTGACAGCCAGCTGGGAATCGAGACACATGGGAAGAGCCAAAGAAAATACCCAGAGGAGACTACACAAACACAGCTGCTAGCAAGGAGAGGCCTGGGAGCCTGGGCTGGGCTCTCCTCCGACCTCCCTCTCCAGGCCTTGGTTTTCTCACGTGTAAAGTGAGAAGTCTTGGAAGAGCTGATCTGTGGCTCTAAGGTTCTCAGACTGTGATTCTGGGACCAGCCCAAGCATTTAGTTCACGTTTCCTCTCTCGTGAGCACAGCAGCAGTACAGAGTGTCTCAAAGCTGAACTCAGAAGAGGGTTTAATATCTCCTCGTGCCTGGTGCGGAGTTCTCAGGCATCAAGAAGGCCAACTGGGTGGCCTCTGGCAGGTATCTGCCTGGATTTTGGCAGGTATCTGCCTGGATTTTGGCAGGCAAATCATGGGTGTAGAGTGTATAGTTAGTAAATCAGACCCCAAGAGATGGGAAAATAAGTCAGTCAGCCTGTCCGTGTGCTCACCTACCACTTAGCCCCCTCCTTCCTTTCCTCCTATTGGCCTGTGCAGCTGCTGACCGCCCAGCATCCCCGGGCTGGCCATTTCCCATGGGTTAATAAAAAAGGCTGCCCCCAGAGCACCAAAGATTAGGAAGGAAGAGCCTGGAAGAGTATGGTGAACACTATAAAGGGTATCACCTCCACAATGCGGTCCTGGGCTCGGAGTCCAGAGGCCTCTGCCGGTGAGTCTGGGTCTACTGCTCGGATGAACTGGCCTGGCTTAGACTTGTCACTGTGCAGGTTGAAGCCATAGCCATTGGGGCCCTTCTTCATGGTGCAGAGCCGAGGCCGGAGCTCGCGCTGTGGGGATGTAGGAAGCACCCATGTCACTCCACAACGTCCCAACCCTGCCGTCTCTGCCTTCTCCTACCTCCCTCTGCCCAACTCTACCTCCCCACCTAGAAGGATCTGGAATAATCCAATGTGATCAGAGCCCATAGAACACTGCAAGAGAATCTGACCCAGGGTTCAGAAGACATGAAAGGACACTTGACCCTGAAACAACGGAGCGTCTCTGGATAAGCCACTGTCCCTGCCTGAGGCTGGTCGCCCTCGTCGCCACTGTACCACGCATGTGTTGTTTTGGTCTTATCCTTTCCACCCAAGGCTCCCGAGTGGGGACCTGGCCCACGTATCTGTTCTCCGCTGTGAAGGCAAGGATAGCTGTTTACTGAAAGCTGGGCAGCCTGTTTACAGTAAAGCCTTTCATCTCTAGTGGGCTCTCTTCTTTGACCCCAGCGAACCTAATGGCCCGGCTGAATGGGAGCCGGAGACCATGAACCCCAGGAGGTGTCAGGATGAAGGGCCCTGGGGTGGATAGAATCACCCTCATGTGCTCCATAGCCAGCCCAGGATAGAAGGAGCAACAGGACAGGAGTGGGAAGGTGGGGTATTACTCACTAATCCCATGAAAGGCAGGGCAGGGCCAGTGTCGTCAGAGACAGTGGCCTGGAAGGCAGGGCCTGTTACTTTGAACTTTAACATTTTATTTTGTGTGCGGAAAAAGAGCGTGCATCCACCACGTCCACATGTGAGGGCCAGAGGACAACTGTGAACGTTGGTTCTCTCCTTTCACTATGGGAGGTCAGGTTGTGAGACTTGCTGGTGACTGCCTTGACCTGCTGAGCCGTCATCTCACCAGCCTCCCAAAGGACACACACAGGCGTCTTCTGTGCTCCCTGACACTCAGCTGGGAACAACTGCCAACATCTTTAATTCTCGTTTGGTAGCTCCGCTCTGAAGCCGTATCATTGATGCTCACATGACATACCGTACAGATGGACAGAATATGGACTGGAGCCCGCAGAAGCTGGAGCCCGAGCACCACCCTAATCCTAACTCCAAGCCTGGGGCAGGTGGTCAGCCACTGGCTGGTTGGCCAATCCTGAGTTGCCACCTACCCTATGGGGCAACAAGACTTGCTTGTGACTTGGGGCGATCATTTCTGTTTCTGAGCCTCAGGGTCTTCCTTTACAGATGCTTATTGCTACCCACCTCCTATGGTTGCCCTGGAGGCCCCATGACATAATGACATGGTATAAGGCAACACTTGGGAACTCCCAAGGGCCCCTGCACTGGCCTGGATGATGCCATTGTTCTTACTAAGTCCCTGTACATACGGGGCCTTTGCCATTGTTCCTGTAACTGTGAGATACTGGGGAAGGGAGGGAGGGTGGTGCGCCAGGCTGCTCTGAAACCCAAATCCTCAGCTGGAGGTACAAAAGGCAAGGGAGGGGTGGGAAAGAGTGAAGGGAGGGCCTGAGGGCCTCCAGCCCCACCTTACCAGGATTGCGGTCCCATCCCTTCACTCTGGGTGGGGGCGGAAGAGACTGCTCATCCAGTAAAAGTTCCTGCTGCCAAGCCCAACCTGTGTGTTTGATCCTCGGGACTAAAATGCTGGAAGGGGAGAAGTGACACCCCCCTCCCCACAGGTTGTCCTCTGACTATGACACTGTCACCCTACACAACAGACATGTATATATACACACATAGTAAAATTTAAAGATGTCAAAAGAATGCCTGAGAAGGCACTGTACCTGTTTTGGAGCATTGGTGGCGGGGAGGACTGTGGAGGGTACAGAGAAGATGACACTTGGGATTTTCACCAGTGGCTACTTACCCCTCACCTCAAACAGCAAAGACAACCAAATTGGCAGCAAAAAAGAAGATGCCCCCAGGAGGCTCTCCTTCGCTCAGCCTACCTAGCCCCTCACCCTGCTGGGACCCAGGCCCTCCTGTAGACTCCTAACACCATGTCATTCCGGGAACTAGGATTCAATTCTTTCTAGCTAATAATCCCTGCTCAGAGCTGCCAGCCGGGGCCCTCCCCTAGGCTGCCTAGGTGAGCCGGAACAGGTCTGACCAGTTGTTGCCACCAGGACAGGCTCAGCTTTCTACCTCAGCCACACACCTCCTGTGGCCCTCAGCTTGTGGAATCTCAGTTTGCCTCTGGTGCCTCCCCACCCTCCCTAGGGTTCCCTTACCCTAGACTTCCCCGCAATAGCCAGCCTGAAGCTGGTTCACTGTGTTTGAGACAGGAAAGTTAAAGCCCACCTCAGCTTCACTGGGGACCAGCCCGCCTTACTCCCACACATTGGGCTGTGTCCTTTACCATTGCCAGAGCCAGGCAGCCCATTTGGAGCAAAGCTAGTGAAGGGCAGATGGTGGGGGCTCTCCTCACACTGACCAGGTGTCTGGGAGCTAACAAAAGCACAGGCTTCCTTCCGGGAGCTCCACACCTCATGCAGTCAGAGCCACAGCCTGAGTGGAAGGATAAAAGCTGGCCTAGGTGACGGGCTGTGAGCATGCCTGGGCTGGCACTGTGGCTAAAACCAGGCTGAGGGTTCAGGGGAGGTGGCTCCCTAGTGGGCAGGGCTGGGCTAGGTGCCCTTGTGATGCCCACCTTCTGGTTTCAAGTCTGTGCTTCGGGTTTTCCCTACTGCACCTCAGTATCAGTATCCATTATCATCAGAAGTCAAAGGTCCGCCTTACATCCTTGTGGTGACATGAGGACCAGGAAGACTTGGAGGATCCTGCCTAAAGGGATAAGGCATCCTCTGTTGCTCTCTGGGTGACTCTGTGGTTGATTCAGGCTCTGTGGGTGGTGGGATAGGGTGACTAGTGTTACCCAGAAAGCTCCTCCACCCTCTGTGTGCAGCACTCACAGACCCTTTCCAAAGTCTCTAAAGCAGCAGTTCTCAAGCCGTGGGTCGCGACCTCCTGGGGGGTTGTTGAACGACCCTTTCCCAGGGGTCACATGTCAGATGTCCTGCACATCAAATATTTACATTATGATTCCTAACAGTAGCAAAGTTACAGTTATGAAGTAACAACAAAAGCAATTTTATAGTTTGGGGGTCACCACGAGGAACTGCATTACAGGGTGGCAGCATTAGGAGGGTTGAGAACCCTCTAGACCTCTAAAGAGTCTCTTCCTTCACAAGCAAGGGAGGGGGAAGTGTCTTAAACTTTCAGAGAAAACTAGCCTGTCCCCTTCTTCCTGTCCCCAGAAGCTGTCACTGTAGCTGCTGAGTCAGCCCATCCCGACTTGGGTGGAGCTTAGAGAAGTCCCCTGGAGGCAGGCCCCTGGTTCCCAGGCTAAGTAGAGGTGGGGGAGGGGGCAAGCTAGCAGAGCTTGGGAGTCTGTCTCTGGGAAAACTCCAGACTATCCTGGACTTGGTGTGTGTGTCCCTGCTACCCCAAGTAACCTTGGGACTTGTGCCAAGGTGCCCTTGTGATGCCCACCTTCCGGTTTCAAGTCTGTGCTTTGGGTTTTCCCTACTGCACCTCAGTATCCACATCATCAGAAGTCAAAGGTCCGCCTCACATCCTTGTGGCGACATGAGGACCAGGAAGACTTGGAGGATCCTGCCTAAAGGGATAAGGCATCCTCTGTTGCTCTCTGGGTGACCCTGTGGTTGATTCAGGGGCATGTGGCATAGAGGAGGGGGTGGGGGTACACCTTCATGGAAACATGGGCCCAGAGGCTGCCTGCGTAAAGGCTTCATAGGAACTTCCAAGCTGGAAATAAAAATCAGGACTGGTTCAGGAGAGGCCCAGGCAATGGTGGCAGAGGGTGGTGTCCATAGGCTGGAATGGGTCAGGGCTGCACTGACTGGAGCCATCATCTTTCAGCTTCCCAGAGAGGACCAGGAGCACTGCCACCAAACCCTCCTTTCTTCAGTTCTTGGGCTGCCCCTTTGCTGTCTGACCCAGGCTCCTGATTCCACCCTAAGTAGCTGAGCCATCACCTCCACCCACGCTTTTGCAGGCCAGGGAGGGGATGGGGGCACGGAATTCAATAGGCAGCATCCACAGCCACCTGGAAAGCTGTGGGGAAAGTCGATACCCTAATCCTAGTGCTGTCTCTTGGGAGCAGGCCCAAAGCTGCTCCCTGCTCCCCATTAAGGGAGGGCTACTAGATGGCTGGGGGACCAAAGCCCCTTTGGGCCCAATAGAAACAGCCGGATACTTTCTACCATTTCCCAAAGGCCAGCCAGCTCCAAGCCCCAGGAGAGACAAGCAGTGAGGGTGGAAAGACCACCAGGTGACCCGGAAACACTTTCTAAGACTTTTCTTCCCCAGCCCAGCCCAGCCCAGCCCATGGCTCTTATTCATAGAAATATGCCTGGCCCCCACTGTCCCACACGGGAGAAGTAGCCCCAGACAGAGATGAGGGACTGAGGGAGGCAGAAGGAGGAGCCCTGGGGGAAGGGGCTGGGGACATCTCTGCTTTGTTGTGGGAAACAGCTGGCGGTTTTCCCTTGGAACACAGGCTTGATTCTGCCTTGCAATGGCTGCATGGGTCACTATCCTTCAGGCAGGCTGGGGAGTGACCTCAGGCTCGGAACAGTTTAGCCTCACCTCATGGTCCCTGTAGGACCCTTCCTCTTTCATCTCTTCAGGCCAAGTAATGTTTGCAAACAAGGATGCTATTCCGGGTCCTTGATATTGTGGCTTCCTGGGACAAGAAACTGGTCCCAATTGCTAGTTTGCTAGTGTGTGTGTGTGTGTGTGTGTGTGTGTGTGTGTGTGTGTGTGTGTGTGTGTTCATGCTCGCCTGTGTGCATGCATATGGTGGTGCTCCTTGTAGGAGCTAGGTAGCAGGAGGAACCATGAGAGCTAAGGTGGGTGCTACTTTAGAGCCAGGGATACTCCTGGGACAGAGGCCCTGAGCCAGGTCCTCACTGTGACTACTTGCCCAGTGTTTCCTCTCAGTGCGGTCAAGTAGAGCTGGGCTGAGTTCTCTCCCAGGCTGCAGAGGCCTGAGACAGAGCAGACTGGTACCTGGGCCGCTGCCTAGCTGGACTCCATCCAAGGCTGCCCGCCAGGTGCCTTCCTGCCTCCCCCTCAGGCAGTGTGCTGCCGTTACCAACCCCCAATCTTCCTCCAAGAAGCTGCTGATTATTGGGCTGTCCCACGAGACTAAGCGAGGACAAGGACATTCAAGGAGCTCATTGTGAAACTGGGGCTCATTTTTGAAGTAACAAACAGGAACTATGGTTTACTGAATGTCCAGAACTATGCCGGGATACACACATACATACATACACACATACATACACACACATACATACACATACACACACATATGATTTTATATATATATATACATACATATACCTCCCATTTGTAACTCTGTAAAGGAGCTATGCTCACATTTCAGAGAGGAAAGCCAGGTTCAAAGAGTAAGTTGTTCAACTACACACAGTTGATAAGAGGAAAAGCCAAGATTTAAGGAGTACAAATATACCAGACACGGGGAATCTCAAAAAGAACCAGGCACAGTGGCAACAGCAGGCAGATCTGTGGGTGGGAGGCCAGCCTGGCCTAACATCGTGAGTTCCAGCACCACCAAAAAGTAAATAAACAAGTCAACAAAAGGAGTTAGTTAGTTGCAATGTAATCAAAATACAAAATATTATCATGCCAACATGTGGATTTGTTTAAAGATTTGAAAATAGTTGCCAGGTGTGGTGGTACATGCCTTTAATCCGAGCATTTGGAAGGCAGAGGTAGGTGGATCTCTGAGTTCAAGGCCAGCCTGGTCTAAAGTTTACTTCTTTTTATTTGTGCAGACTGGACAGTCCTACTCTAAAAATCTAAGGTGCAAATTGCTCCTATCATCTGATTCCACCCCCCACCCCCACTCCCGAGGCAGGGTCTCCAGTAACCCAGTCTGGCCTGGCCTCAACTTCACTGAAGATCAAAGACCCTTTCTACCTGTACTTCTGAGAAGACTAGGGAGTACAGGAGAGCGCCACCAGTTTCTGTGTGGTACTGTGGCCAGATCTCAGCCCATCAAACCTGCTGGACAGCACTCTACCGACAGAACTGTGCCCCGAGTCCCCAAATCTGAAAAATCTGGCATGATACCACAAATGGAAAATTCCATAGTAGGAAACTTTGGTCCCTAAACCAAATGCAAATGCCCTCAGGCTGTGTGTAGAAAGTGCATGAGGCACAGGTGAATTGCTCGAGTAGACTCGGATCTTGCCCCTATAGCTCAGGGTTGTGTACGTCTTCCAAAGTTGGCAAGCATCCAATATTCAGACCGCTTCTAGTCCCAAGAATGTTAGATAAGGGGTACACCTAGCATCAAATGCCATGTCCAGCATACTTCTGCTTGGACACCTCATGTGGCCAATGGCTGAACATCCAGATATCCCACTTTCCGCCGCTATGTTGTCCGAGAGCCCCAAACATGCCCTACCCTGTGTAGTTGCTATGGGCATTGGGCCCCTGACCTGACAAGCAAAGGGAGAGGCCACCTTCATCTGTGATCGAGTGAGATTTGAATCTGGCCAGTGTTCTCAGCCTGTCACCTTTGAAGCCATCTGACCTCAGGGAATCTCTAGCACTTGTCCTTCCTTAGGATACAGGGACTGAAACATCGTCAAGGCTGGGATATGAAGAAGAGAAAGCTATTCTTCCTGAGGACGGAAAGGCTCATCCAACAATCAAGGCCAGCCTCTGGCGGGGAGTGGTGTGTGTGTGTGTGGGGGGGTGGGGTATGTGTGTGTGTGTGTGTGTATGTGTGTGTTGGGGGGTGGTTATGAGCTGCAGGAGAACTAGCAAGGGAAAGTAGGGTTAGGAAGGGTGGGTAGGGGTTAAGACTTTGTTCCCCAGGCTCCACCCCACCCATGCAGGGATATCCCACTTTTCTGGGTCCATCAGGAGCCTAACCACCTCCACACCTATGGGAAGATGGCTCAAGTAGTCCGAATTGCCAGTCTTGTATATCTGACAAATTACCACTGTGCATGGAGAAGCCTGCGCCTAGGCTACTGTGATGGTCCTGATGTGGTCCGGACTGACCTGGAGAGCACGAGCCAACTGTGTAGCCAAGGAGAGGTACACACACACACACACACACACACAATGGAGTCATGCCTGGCAAACAAAGAGGCCTTGCTTGCTAGGTGAGAACCGTCTTAATAGCTATCTCCGTGCCTGTAAGAGAGTGGCCTGGAGTGATGGTGATCACATGCATCGAGTAAATTTCCTTTCCAAACAGGGCCACTCTTCCTTAGAAGGGCAGGCTAGGACCCAAGGATCAGCATCTGCAGTTCAATTCTCCCCAGAGAAGAGACCATAGCTCCAACAGACTTGACCACTGCTCCTTGCCCGTCTAACTCCCCAGCATTCCCCTAGTTTCCCAGAGGCTCCAGGGACAGGGAATCCCTTCCCCATCGGTCTGAGGTTTCCTGAGAAGGAAACCCCTTTATGTCCCTAGGACAGTCATTGCAGACAGACTAACTTCCCAATGGCCTGAGGCTAATAGGGAGTTTAACCCATAGAGAAAATGACCCCAAATGTGCCATGACTTGTCTATTTCTTTTTCTTTTTGAGACAGCGTCTCATTGTGTGGCCCTGGCTGGCCCAGAACTTGCTGTGTAGACCAGGCTGGCCCCAAACTCATAGACATCCACCTGCCTTTGCTGGGACTAAAGGCATCGACCACCACACAGGGCCTTGACCTGTCATTTCAAAGTCAAACATCCAGAAGCTTCCTCCCAAAGTCTGCCCTTCTGAAGCTCCATCTTGGCCAAAGTAAACCAGCCAGGTGTCCGAGGAGGAGGTAGGTTGCCTGTCCGTGGTCGTGTCCACCCCCCTGCCATGCCTCTTGGGGTAGTAGCTACACTATCTTTGACTCCAGGATCAGGGTCAAAGCTTGGAGGAGCCAGCGTGAACCTGGGTGATCTTCCTAACAACTGTGCAGGTTGGGAACTGGGACCCTATTTCACTGAGAGGAGGCAAAGGTTTGCAGAGACTAAGGAACTACCTGGGATTTAGAACCCGGAAGCGGCTGAGCGGAGACTCTCCACACTACTGCGCCTGACCCCAAAGCCTAGACTTTTGGCCTCCCTGTCCAAAGGGAAGCTGCTCGTAGGCAAAGAGTGGGTTGACTCTATCTGGGATTCCATCTCTGGGAGGACTGGATGCACAAACAAGCCCAGGTGTGCTGGCCTGGTGAACTGGGATAAAGGTCCCTTAAAGGTGCGAGGCGTTCACTCATTAATTCAGAAACATTTATTGAACACCTTCCTACAGTAGGTACAGAGCAGGGTTGGTGACAGCAATAGGAGAAGCCCAAGGCTGTGCCCTCAAGGCTTCCCGTGCAGTTGAGGTGGAGGTTGTGAACACACGACCTACAGCCCTGTGTGTGTGCAGAGCCACAGGGACACACGGCTTGCTTGAGGGGACTCAGGACTTTGGTGTGGCTGGGAATGAGCAGGGCGGTGAGGAGAGAGTGAATCGCCAAATTTACGGAGGACGACTGTTATTACTAAATACTGATGCAAAATCCCATGCTGTAGCCCAGTCTAGCCTGGAACTGGAAGTCCTCTTGCCTTTGCCTCCCATGTGCTGGGTTTTATAGGCCTGAGCCACCACACCCTGCTCATCACATAAACATTAAACAACAGTGATCTTTGAGCGCTTCTGGGAGTTGGGCTTGGCCACAGCTGCACCTGCGCAGGTAGGGGAGGATTCATCGCTGTGAACTATTTATTACTTCAAATGCCAACAATCAACATTTACTGAGCACTCACTTGGTGCCAGGTATGGAGCGACTTACACACATCCTTATGTAACCCTAATAACCTCGTGAGGTCACTGCCATCACCCCCAATTTACACAGGAGGAAACAGAGGCTTAGGGAGATGAAGAAACTGGCCTCCAGGCAGTCCAGCTAATGCAGCTGAGCTGGCTCAGGAGGTCTGCCCAGGCCCCACTTTGGGCCAAAGCTCAAGGATTTAGGCCTTGTCCCTTGTCTGGTTGGGAACAGTGGAAGACAACAGGGGAGCAGAAGGGCTGGTGGGATGGCTCAGATGGTAAAGCTCTTACTGTACAATCATGAGGCCCTGAGTTCAATCCCCAGGCAACCCCAATCCCCCACGCCCCCCCCCCCAAAAAAACCCAGCAGTGGAGGTTTAGGTTTGTAATCCTAGCACTAGGGAAGTAGAGACAGAAGGATCTTTGGGGCTCACTGGCCAGGCAGCTTAGTCAGATTTGTAAATTCCAGCCTGGTGTACCTTTAATCCCAGCACTCAAAGAGGCAGATGCAGGCAGATCTGTGAGTTCGAGGCCAGCCTGGTCTACAAACTGAGTCCAGGACAGCCAGGGCTACACAGAGAAACCTTATCTTGAAAAACCAAAACCAAACAAACCAAAAATAAATAAATAAATAAATAAATAAATAAATAATTGTTTAAAAAAGAGAAAGAAAGAAAGAAAAAGAAACTTCCTTTTGCCCTTTGGACCTCAGCAGGCTAGCAGGACTGTTACATTGTTCCAGGCTCCTTTCCTGACCTGGCCTGTTTGCTCTTGGCCCACCAAGACACCACTCAGCCGGTCTCTGCAACAGCATCTTCCTGCTCACACCTTTGTCACATGAGAACTGAAGAGATTAAGGGAGCAGCTCCCACTCTGCAAACAAATCCAGGCTAAAGCTAACCGCCAAATCTCAGCTGGGTGCTTTAGGTAGAGGGATGGGATGCCTCTCAGTGTTTAGTGGCCTATTTGGCAATATTGGATGGGCGCGACAGAGTGTCCTCTGCAAGCTCCCCAACACCAGGAGATGGGAACTCTATACTGGAGGAGCTTAGCAGAATAAAGCTGAAGGGACTGGGACAACAATGTCCTTAGCCACCTGGCAGGGCACAAGCACTCCCCACGCTTCTGATAACTGCTGAGAAAACAGACCATGTTAACAGCCCCCTGACCCTGTTTTAGAGTTGGGAAAAGTCAAAGTCAGAAAATGACTGACAATGCCCATGATACATCCCCAGGATGGTTCTACTTTTCGTCTGGTGTCCCACTACCACCTGGGGACCCTGATTCTGTGTTCTCTTGGAGGACAGATCTCCAAGCAGGAAGCCCCAGCCCAATGCCTTTTTAGATACCAGGAAATGTGATATGGAGCCTTCCACAACAGCCTCAAGCAGCCCTCCAGCACCCAGCACCCAGCACCCAGCACCCAGCAGGACAACCAAAAGGGCAAGGGGAGGAGCTGAGTATGACTGCAACTTGGTGTGTACCTGGAGTGTGAGAGGAAGCTGCTAGCGCTCTGTTCTGGTGCCAAAGTCCGAAGGGGGGGGGGGGGAATAGGAGGAGGTGGGGGGAGGGGAGGAGGTGGGGGTGAAGGTAATGGTGAATCCATGGACTCGGCACGAAGTTCAAATTGGGTTTGTGCCTAGGAGCAGAGGTCGCCTGTTCCAACTTGCAGCCAGGGGCTCTGCTACTGCTTGCCAATTCCAATTTGGCACCGGCAGGAAGTGGGAGCTTGGTGGCCCTGGCATTCCCAGCACCAAACTCTGGCAGGACAGGGCTTCTTGTGACCTCACTTCCACCAAACCAGTTGGTACTCTCAGGCTCCGCCTCTAAATCTTAAGGCTGAACAGGGCCCTTTCCCGGTTGAGGAAGGGATCTTCCTGGCTCCGTGGACACCGCTGCCACATGTGGATCAGGTAGAGAGCTAGTGCACACCAAAGGGATCCTGCTCCTATAGTCTGAACCTGGCCTCCCTCTCTCTCTTCCTTGCTCTCCAGGGACCTGGAGGCTCAGCACAACAGCTCCTGTGGTGCCAGCTGCCCCCTCTAGCAGCTGATCCAAACTAGGATTGTTTTAGGGGAAATACCAAACACCGGCAAAAACCAACCAGCCGGCTCACTATCGGGACACTGGAGCTAACCGCCATATCTCAGCTGGGTGCTTTAGGTAGAGTGACAATACTAGGGCGAGACCACCTGCCAGACGGTGGGCGCTGCAGGACGCCGCCTGGCCTTATGCCTGCTCCCTCCCCCAACCATCTTTCTCCTGTTCCAAGATCCTCCCACCAGGCTCCCAGATACCAGCTAGCGAGAGCTTACTCCTCACATTCCAGAGGACCATAAATCCTCCCGGGTGGCAGAGCCACCCCCCTCCCCAGACGCCTCCGCGCCTCCTCCCTGCACCCCACCCCCACCCGTCGCTCGGAGACGTTGGGACTTCCTCTCTTTCTTAGAAGTCACTTTAGACTTGAGGAGGATGAAGTCCAATCGGTGTGAGTTAATGATGCACAAACTAGGGACCCAGGAGGTGCGGGTAGGACTGGGACCCTTTGTTATTCAGTCTTCACGCCACTTTCAGCCACAGGGACTGGAGAGAGAGCGCGAGAGCGAGAGACAGAGACAGAGAGGGAGACACACACAGACAGAGCGCTCCTAGCTTAGCTGTAGGCAAGGGAAGTCCAGGAAAGAGTCCGAATTGTGGGGCCGGAATCCAAGGAATGGGAGCCGAGAAGGAGACTGAGCTGTTTTTTGTTTTTTGGGGGCGTGGGGGTGTTTTCGAGACAGGGTTTCTCTGTGATGCCTTGACTGTCCTGGACTCACTTTGTAGACCAGGCTGGCCTCGAACTCACAGTGATCCGCCTGCCTCTGTCTCCCAAATGCTGGGATTAAAGGCGTGCGCCACCACCGGGGGACTGAGTTCTTTTGCGCCGCCTCTTCAAAGTTAAAGGAGACAGGAGGTGCGGTAAAGGCGCTCCGCTCCCCAGCCAGCCGGAACAGGGTGATGGGGTTGCGGATAGCAGCCCGAAACTTGTCTTAGACACTGCGAAGGCTCCGCGATCAGAGGGCGGAAGCCGTTTCCTTCACGCTCCTCGCGTTTCAGAAAGTGCTGGACGTACTCGGGCGCCCAAGTCTCTCCGCAATCCTAGCCACATACTCAGCCCAGCCTGCACTTACCCGCTCCAGGTGGCTCTTTTCGGCCTCATTCTGGTCCCCAGTCTCCTGCGTGTCGGCGGCGGCCAGAGGCTCGGCTTGTTGGGACTTTTCCTGAGCGCGCAGCAGCTCCTCCCGGACCGGGACACCCAGCTTCTTGAGATGCTCGTCGGTCTCAGGGTCGACCACCAGCAGGCGCACGGCGTTGAGCGCCGCGCGGATGCGACTCACTACCTGCTGATGCGTCTCCTTCTCCACATTCTCGCCGTTCACCTCCACCAATCGGTCCCCGGCCAGCAGCCCCGACTTCTCCGCCGGCGAGCCGGGCTCCACCAACCGGATAAACTGGCCCACCTTGCCCTTTTCCCCGTGCAGGTGGAAACCATAGCCGTTCGGACCCTTCTCCAGGCAGCAAAGCCGGGGCAGGGACTCCCCGGCCGCCGCGTCCGCGCTCATCTTGCCCTGCGAACGCTCAGCGCGGGTCCCGTCGGAGGCCGGGAACGCAAGACCTTTCTCCCAGCGCCGCGGAGCTCAATTTAAGAAGCTGAGCACCGCACCGGGCACAAGGAACAGGTGTCCTGGGAACCGCGGTTGCGAACGCACAGGAAAGGAGCCCGCCAATCCCCGCCCTGCGCGGCGTCTGCGCGTTCCAGAGCCCGCCCCAGCACCTAAACTCGGGGGCGGGACCGTGCCGTGGGTGTGGATCACCGTGAACCAACCAGAAATCAAAAACAGGGGCCCTTGCGCCGGGGTGAACGTATCTAGCCAATCAGGACGGCGAAGGTGTGGCCTGCGCTCGGCGCGGCTCCCCGCTGCGGGAGAAGAAAAGAGAGCCCAGGAAGTGGAAGTGTTTGTTACCAAGTGCCGAGTTGGGCAGATGGGGCGGGGCCCGGGACGGGGCCGGGTTCCAGGTACTGAGCCCAGGGGCCCCCGCGGGCTCCGCTCTGGTTTCCACGCCAAGGAGGGGGATTTAGAAGAGCCAGTCTCGAAGTAGAGGATCCTCAACGCTTTAACCGCCTTTAGCCAAAGCCTGTTGTACAGCTTGGCTTCAGGAGGCCGTGGGCGGGGTTGGGGTGGAAGGGGGGGGGGGCGACAGTTGCCTGGGAAACCATCCCATACCCTCCCCACTCACTCCTCCCCCTCTCCTGGGCCAGTTTACGAACCGGACGGATGTCTTCTGTAACATAGTAACACTGTAACAGGGTAACTGTAACAGAGTAACTCCTCCGGAGTAGGGTTGTTTAACAAAGTTTCTACTTGTGGAGTCACCGCACTATCCCAGGACTTGGCATATAGAGCGAGGTTTGGGCTCTGATCCCTTCTAGGAATGTGAGGGCAGGGCAAAGGCTGAGGCTCCTTGAAGCCCACTTGGAAGACAAGCTGCCTGAGGACAGATTTTTTTTTTTTAAAGGTTTGGTTTTGGCAGCAGTCTTTGGCTAGGGGGGGTTGGGGTCAGTCTCAGGACTCACTTCAGAGGGAATGAAGGACTGGCTTTTTTCAAGAGAAAGAAAAATGACCTAGATAGTTGATAAGCATCCCACCTCCCTCTTGTCAGGGGAGATGCTGGCCACAGAAGCTGGGAAGGGTAATCAATTAGGGGTGAGGTGAACTGATGGGACACCGAAGGATGATGGAATGACTTGAGTCTCCCACCTCCCAAACTCTGCAGAAGGATGAGCCTTAGCCTTCTTCCTCTGGGAATGAACAGGAAAAAACCAGTCATGGTATACTTTCCAAAATACTGCAATTTAATTCTGAAAAAACACAAATGCCAGAGGCCCAGAGCTATGTGACTAGAGCTCCTGTAGTCTGCTCAGAGCCCCAGAAGAGAACAGGCAAGCCCAGGCTCCTCCCTGATCTGCCTGTGAGAGGTTAGGGAGAGAGCGCTTCCTTATCAACCCAAGTTTAGAGTGCTGACTCTGCTCAGAGAGCAAGATTTCTGCCTTTAAAGAAAATGTAGTAACCTCAGAAATATGCACTGCATACTTTTTTTATGCCTTGGTCTCTGCCCAGCCTACAGAGATGCAGTAAAGGTGCCTGTATGTCACGGGTCTGCACACCTCTAGTGCCCTAAGGATGAGGTCTTGGGCCTATAGGACTTTCTTGCTACCCCTCTCCTTACCCCAGGCTTGCCCACACTACCTTGTCTCGTACATATTACATTGTCTTATCCAGAAATGGACAACTTCCCACCCTTTCACCTGACTTAGTAGCAGAGGAGGAAATAAAACACTTCTGGCCCTGGTATTAAAGGAAAGAGCAGGGAGGAGGACAGAGCTGGGGCTTAATTGGTGGTGGGGAGGGGGGGGGGGAGATGGACTGAGGGGTTGTTCAGTTCTGCCTCCCACCTATTCTAGGAGCCAGCAGCAAGTCCTTTATCTGGCTCTGACTTCTGCCTTAAATAGCTGTGGTGCTGTATACCCTGCCACAGGATTGGGAAGGAGGGGACTTGTTTTTTTGTTTTTTGTTTTTTTCTGGCTCTGACCTCTGGTGTCTAGGAACCCCAGGCAGAAAGCTGATGAGAGGGACTCCGTGGGATGCTCGGGCATCCCCTGTGATGTGAGGTCCAGAGAATAGGAGGTAATGTCTTCAGGTGCCCCCACTGTGCTTGTGTGCGAGAGAGAAATGGGCACGCTCCCAGGAGGAAAGGTAGGCAAGCCAGAGGTAGCTAAGCAGACCCACCCTAGTAACGTCGTCTTACACACATCCCCGCTTCCAGTCTCCGTATTTATCTTTCCTGAGGCTTTGGGCTAGCTCCCAGCACTAAGGTCCTTCTTATTGGGAAGGGCTATCTCTCGGGGAGCTGGAGGAAGAGAAGGCTGAGGTCTCCTTAGCCTCCTTAGTGAGGATGGTGATGAGATCACAACCAGCTGCCACATCCTAGCAGTGCGGCATCCCCTGGCACCATGCCGAATACAGTAATACCCTGGCTAGGAGGGACACCCAGCCTTTTAGAACTTAGCCCCAGAAAGCAAAGGACCACCAAGTCCTACTTATTTTGGTTTTGGGGGCACGCTGGTACCTTTTTTTTTTTTTTTGGTATTAGTTTATATATATTAAGATAAAATATGAATATTTTATCCTTCCCATGACACAGGGAAGCTAAAGATCCTAGGGTGAGAGCTATCTCCCTGGCAGGGGCTGCCCACTGAGCCCCGATCTTTCTCCTAGTTGGCATGGCAGTTGGAATAACCGCATCCCCAAGAGTCTCTCTGGGCTTCCTCTTCGTCCCCTGGGACTCACGCAAAGGAGCAGCAGCTGGGGCGCTTCTTCTGGGACTCCACGTAGTCTCGGATCTGGAAGCTGGGTTCCTCAGGCTGTCTTCCTGCACGGTATTTTAGCTCCCTGGAATAGGAAGTCACGGGCGGGGCTGGGAGTGTAGAGCCCCCCCCCCAACCCTGGCTTTCCAGATTGTCCCCCACCCCCACCCCACCTCAGGCTCCCCCTTCCTTGTTCAGTTCTCACTTGGCAACTGCCAGGAAGGCCAGCTCCACGTTCATGCCATTCTTGGCGCTGGTCTCCATGAAGGGAACGCCATACTCCTGCCCAGGGAGGATGTTCTCAGAGCCTGCTTCTGGCCTCTCTCACCATTCCCCCAACCCTATGGACAGTCACTTACCCTGGCCAGTGTCTCTCCATCCTCTGAACGGATCACCCTTTCACTGCTTACATCCGCCTGTCAAGCCCATGTGGGTCAATCAACTCCTGGGAAGGAAGCCTTGACCCCCAGGAAGCCCATCTTTTGCTCCAGGAGCAAGCACTGCCTGCCCTCTTCTGGTGGCCTGAGGGACTGCAGGCAAGTGTGGTTGGCCGGGGGCCAGAGTTTCTGTGTTGTTCAGGCTGTGTGCCGGATGCTGGTCCCTGAGCACTTGGGGAGGTGTGTAACTCTAGCAAAGGGTGCGGTGACCAGCTTTACCAGGTGACAGGAGCTGAGTTAAACCCTTTGTACTTAACCCTTGACCTTGGCCCTGTCCATAATGATCTGGTGATGGCTGGCAGCTGAGTCACCTGGCATCTCTCTGACAGCAGTTGAGGCAGATGGTGGAAGGGGTTACTGCTAAAGCTTTGGGGTGGGAGAGGCAGAAGCCACAAGACATGTCTAACTCCCACACTGGAGACCTCAGAGTCCTCGGCTGGAAGGATTTATGTGGCTATGGGGCTGGGTGGGGCCAGTGCTGAGACAGTGGGAGAGAGGGGCCGGAGTACACCTACTGTACCACAGAACCACTCACCTTGTTGCCTAGCAGCATGATCACCACATCTCTCTGGGCATACTCATGAATCTCTGTGAGCCAGGCCTGTGGGAGAGGGGAAGCCAAGCCGGGCTGAGGCCAAGGACCAGGGTGCTCTTCTCCTAGAGTTCTCTGTTGGGATTTTAAAGCTACAAAAGGGCTCAGTAATCAAAAGCAACGTGATTGGCCATGTGTGGGGGGACAGGGTTATACTCCCTGCACAGGTGAACAGAACTGGGGGCCAGCCTGAGCTACATATCTAGACTCTGCCTCAAAACCAAAACAACCCAACAACAACAAATAGGAACTGGAGGTGGAGATGACTAAGCTTGGTTGGCGATATAATACAGGAGATATCTGCCTTGACTATACAAGGCTCTGGGCTTCATTTTTCTTTATTGCCTGTGATCGATTAGTGATGTCTGCCATGAGTATAGGATTGGAGGCGGCAATGCTATACATTAGCCATCCTTTTATACCTATCTGTCTTATCCTCTTGGTTTGCTTGTCAATCCTCAAGGTCTAGAAGCAAGCAAAACCATAACAATGTTGTGCACAGAGTCATGCTTGTCTTTCTTGGTCGTTGCCTCCCTAATGGTTTGGTTGTGAGGACACAGCCACTCACTCTGTCTTTTTGAGTTGCAACTTGGCCTGAATGCATGTGGAGTTTTCGGCTTGGGCTTTCCCCTGGGTCCCTGTGTTGTTCAGGCTGTGTGCCGGATGCTGGTCCCTGAGTGGAGCTGGGACTGTACTGAAAACTTGGATATAAAACACACTCATGGCCTGGAGGTAGTGGCGCACGCCTTTAATCCTTACACTTAGGAGGCAGAGGCAGGCGGATCACTGTGAGTTCAAGGCCAGCCTGGTCTACAAAGCAAATCTAGGACAGTCAAGGCTACACAGAGAAACCCTGTCTTGAAAAACCAGAAAAACAAAACAAAACAAAACAAAACAAAACAAAACCACACTCATGAATCACAGTCAGGGCTATACAGGCCACACAGGGCACATCGGCCTGCTTAGTTTTTCTATGCACATATGGCAACAAAATGCCTAGTCACCGCTGAGGGTTTTTCAAAAGTGACAGGTTCTATGGTCTACTTGTTTATACAGAATTGAAGCAATTTTGCCTGCGGAGGCCCTGTTCTGGCTGCTCATGACAGACAGGGTTCTTGGGGTGGGGAAAGGACCTTGGGAGGAGAGGACCTACCCTGATGTTGTCAAAAGATGATTTGTTGGTGATGTCATACAACAGGAGCAAGGCTGGAGAGAGAAGGACAGTAGGAGATCAGGGCATCAGCAGAGGTGCTGTGGAGGGGGGAGGGGACGGAGGACAAGGGGACTTACCCTGAGCATCTCGGTAATAAGCATGGGTCACACTGCGGAAGCGCTCCTGTCCTGCAGTGTCCCAGATCTAGGAAGAGAAAGAGAGAGAGAGAGAGAGAGAGAGAGAGAGAGAGAGAGAGAGAGAGAGAGAGATGGGTGGGAAGGAGGCAGGGCTAAGCTAGCTGCTGACTGGAGGCCTCATGCTGTGGTGTGAGCTGTCAGTGAGATGGGGGAGGGGTGTGTTTCCTTCTGTGGGTTCTCACAAGCCTCTGAGCATCTGATGACCTCTTAAATGGTGATTCTGGAGCCTTAAACCCATTTACTGCTATTTCCTCTTCTCCAACCCAGGTGGGTTTGGGGGGCTGCTTAGAGCAGTAGAGACTCAGAAAACTGGAGGGGGAGGGGCAACAAGTGAGGGTAAGCCTAGCTGAAGTCGCCTTTCATAGGAAGAGAAAGGATGCCTGTGAACTGCTTTTTCTGCAGATATCAAACAAGCAAAAGCAGTTTCCTCTCATGGGCCCCACAGGAAGTTACCCCAGGCTGAGGGCTGGGCTGTAGGCCTGTGGTTCAGGTTGAGAAGCAAGTGCCAACCCCTCCCCCACCCCAGCCTCTGCTCTTACCTGAAGCTTCACCCTGGCACCATCCACGGTCACCACCTTGTTCTGAAAGAGAAAAGGGCAGATAGTGGGGTAGGGGGAGAGGAGGGAAGGGGAAGAGAGGCGCAGGCTGGCTCCCAGCTCTGCCAGCATCCTCTCCTGGTCTCTCTCCAGGCCCACCTACAGGCAGCGTGGTAAAGCCTAAGACATCTTCAGTCAGTAGAGCAGTGGGGACCTGCTCCAAAGTTCTTCCATGCAGTGTTCTCATAACGCAGCCAGGCAAGGGAAACCTTCAATGCCGCCTAGTGCTCTGTTAGACTCAGCAGGCAGCAGGGAGGGCGTGGGAGGCTCTGCCTCTTTCCCACTTCAGTCTCTGTCTCCCAGAGTTCAACTTTAGAGATAAGGCACCCATCAGCATCCCAGAATCTTCAGAGGCTTGACCTGAAAACCATCTTTCCTCAGCTACCCCTAATTCTCTCATGTGGCCTCAGCACTCTGTTCACTGGGAGAGACACAGAGTTTCTGCAAGCCCACCTGCTGGGTTAGACTCTTCCCTTCCAGGGTCCTTTGGTATGCAGTACCCAGTGGTCCCACTTTGCATACTGATAAAGACAGAGATCTTAGAGACCTTGGAGGGGGGTGGGAGGCATCCCCAAGAACTGCTGTCTCTGAACCCAGCCCTTTACTTCTTGAAGACTGACCTTGACAGAGGGGCCGAGCTCAGATGGCCATGGGCAAGGGGCTTTCAGAACTCAAGACCATAAAGCGAGACAACCTTGTTTGGGGACACTCTCCGAGAGCAGGTGGGCAAGAAGCCAACTCCACCCAGACTCCTTTGATCTGGCCATCTTTATGGTTTTGGTGGGAGTGCCTCTGGGGCCTCCCAGGCCATGAGCCCTAGGTGCCCTCAGGAGTCAAAGCAGACAAGTGTCGGGGAACCCTTCCTGAGCCTGAGCTGCAGCCCAGCTCACTGCAGGAGGAGCCTGCAGCCACCACCTCACCCTGAAGTCTATGCCGACGGTGGCTATGAAGGTTCCGGACAAGAAGGCCCCATCTTTGAATTGGATCAGGAAACAGGTTTTGCCGACACCCGAGTCTCCCAGAAGCATCACCTAGGAGATGGGGGGCACAGGCAGTTAATGGCAACTGGGGAAGGGGAGGGGTCTTCTGGGATTCCAGAGAAGGATGTCTTGGAGAAAGGGTCAGAGAAGGTGAGAAGGCTGAAGGATGCCAGCAGGACAGGGGAACACGCGCCTCCAGTGAACCTGCCCCTGCTATCACCCGGGCTCTAGTCTCCATTCCTTGCCTCAGTCTCCCAGGCTCTCCCTCTGAGCTTCTTGTACTAGCCAAAGTCCTTGAAGCTGACCTGAGCCCTCCAAAGTGCTTGGAGGTCCCCAGAGAACTTCACATCCTGTTGGCCTATCCTTTCCATGTACGTTTGTCCATTGCTGAACAATGCAGAGAGATCACTGCTGGTCTGAGTGTGCACTCAGGTATACACAGATGGGTGGGGCTCCCACACAGGGAAAAGGACCTACCAAGACTTGGTGGGTGGGTGGGGTCATGGTGGTGCATGCCCTTCGCCTCAGTATTTGGGAGGCAGAGGTGGGCAGATCTCTGAGATCTAGGCCAGTGAGTGGCTGGTGAGTTCAAGGGCTAGCCAAGGCTAAATAATGAGACCCTGTGCTTGGAAAAAAAAAAAAAAGACTTGATGGGCAGGACACTGTCTTTAAATTACTATTGGTTGAGTTTCCTTTTGGGTCAGATATTTATTTGGAAGTGTCTAATGAGGGCTTATGTTCATAATAGGCTTGTAGGAATTAGGGAAGCTTGGAATTTATTCTGAGATGGGGGAGATGGTTAGTTTGAAGTTTTTTGTTTGTTTGTTTGTTTTTTTGTTTGTTTTTTTAGCAGAAACCTCCCAAGAGGGACAAATGGCTGCAAATTGGCATCTTTGGGTCACTGTGGGGAACACATAGGTATGGTGGAAGTCAACCATGGTATGTAGAGTCAACACAGAATGTTCCAACTGCCTGGTTAGACTGTTAATAAGGTTGGAATTATTTGGGGTGCACTGAATTTGATGGTGGAGCCAAAAAAGCTTTTCTTCCATAGATGATGGGGTCTCAGGACTGATTAGTTGACTTTAGTGAAGAGCTGTAGGAGTGGGTCTGATCAGAAGGGATGTGAGGCTGAGGCCCTCTACTATAAAAACCCTACTGTGTGCTGTGGGGAAATTTTCTTATTTATTTATTTTGCGATTTGCTTGCCATAATAGGAGAAAAATGGGGAGTGGGGGAGTGGGGCTCATTCCTTTGAGTCTGTCAGTGTCTAGGGCCAACAAGGTTGATATGAACCACTCAGGGCTCAGAGAAGTGACATGGCCTGGGTACTGCCTGCCTGAGACCCTAGGCCTCTTAAGGTGCTCTAAGGAGCTTTTCCACCATGTACCTTTCACACAGCTGTGGACTCAGGACTGGGCCAAGACTTGGCAGGCTGGGGTCAGCTATTTTGCATATACTGCCAGTCAGGCACTCTGATGGCTCTGGGGCTCCAGCCCCAGAGGGGAGGGAGGGGGCCAAATACTGGTATTTGTGTACTTTACAGATCACAGCTGCCTTGAGTAAACAACGCAGCCAGTCACCCAGCCTGTCAAGTCCACCAAACACAAACAGCTGCTCAGCCTTACCACCTCCTAGGTAAACAGCTCAGCTGGCCGTAGGGCAAAGAGGTCAGGAGATCCCCATCAGCCTTGGGGGCTGGCAATCAGCAGCCTCCCCTCCCCTGAGGACTTAGAGCCCTATTTCCTGCCACAAGCCCACACAGGACGCCTATCTCAACGGCTCTGGGTTGGTAGGCTGGCAGACTGGCTTCCCCTGAAACCCTGGGGTGGAGACCTGAGGCTCCTAGTGAGAGTGAAACCTGGTGTTGGAGGAGGAACCAAGACACTGAAAGAGGCAGGTATCCTTCAAAACCGGGCATCAGCTCTTCCTGGAGGTGCCCTCGATTATTTCTCCCTAATCCTGTAGAGAAAGAGTGCAAGTTGCTGGGTGGCTCAGCATCTCCTTTTAGAGTCCTGTGTACTTGCTTATGCCAAGGACACGGACAATAGAGGTGACACACTAGTACCCATGCTTCTGCCCCTCCCTTTTTTTTTTTTTTTTGCACAGGGCATTCCTGCAGAAGGTATAGACCCCAGAGGGTGCCTTAACAGTCATCAGGGGAGGGAGGGTGGGTTGGCCACTGTCACTAATTGCCATGCTCTTTCTTAGCTTCTGAAAATTCCCAAGCGGACTTATAGGCTGGCTACACACAGCTTGGGGGTGGGGTGTCGCTAAGCTTAAGGTTTGGGAGAAGCGGTGAGACTCTGTCTGGAGGGACTGGGGGGAGGAAAAGGGTGGGATTTGCTTGGTGGGGACCTAAAGCATTCAAAATGGGTGACAAGTGTCACTTTTTGAGGCTTAGCTCAAAAAAGGGCATTAACCTTGAGATGCCTCTGCTGGCAGGGATGCCTTGTCTGTGTCTTTAGGGGAATCCCCATCTCCTAGCACCTCCAAAATGTGGCAGAAGAGAAGTGGGTTGTTGTCCGGAAGGTGAGGAGTCTAAGTCTGATCTGCCTTATCCCACGCCCTGAGGTCAGGCTATATCCCTAGAGACTGAGATGGGCCCAGAGGTTATGCCCCAGACCCCAGACCCAGCTGACTGGGGAACGACTGAGTCCAATCTAGATAGTCCCAGAGAGGGGCGTAGACAGGGACGGACAGGGTCCTATGGGAAAAGACATTGGGAGAGATGTCCCTCAGTGCCGGCCTGGGGGTCCCCAGCACTGGGCGCAGCGCCCACCCACCTTGCCCGTGAGATCGTAGTTCGGACTGCAGGGCGGGGAGCCTCGTTCAGGAGCCTCACCATCCCCAGCGGTAGCAGCTCCAGGCGTGCCAGTCATGTCCCCAGACAGTCAGAGGTGAGCTAGGCTGGCTGCAGGCGAGGGAGAGAGCGGAACCGCCCTGCCCCAGGCCCCGCCCACTCTTCCCTCCCCACCCACCAACCGGCTCGGACCCTAATAGGCTCCTCCCTCCGTCCCGCCATCCACTCGACGACGCCTGCTAGAACATAGGAGACTCGCGGAGTGCACGGCCGAGGGACTGGCAGCACCACCACCCGCCTCCCGAGAGACATTAGCCTAGTTTAGTGCTCTTACAGCACAGTATGAATCCTGATACAGGACCAGTCCGCTAAGGTCGCAGAGGTGGGGTTAGGTTGCCATCGAGGCAGCTGACCCAGGAGATCTGGCTAGCAGTGGAAGGAGTGGTGCGGCTGTGCAGCATGGCCAGCAGGGGGCGCCCGAGCCCCAGCCAGCTGAAAGTCCCGAATTTACCTGCAAGCAGGAGGCTAGGGGAATGCTCCTGAGCAGTGTTTGACAATGGGCGGCAATCTGAGGATAGCACCCAAACAGCTCTGTTTTTATTGATAGACCTCAGCTTGAGCTCATCCGAGTCTATGTTTGTTCACTGACACTCACTTTGGAGCGCACTGACTGCCATCTGGAGAGCTCCTGGGTGGTGCTAACACTTTGAGCCCTTGGCAATGTATTCTCTCTCGTTTCTCCCTGATTTGCTGCTTTAAGCTCCTACTGTCTCACCATGGAAATTCGGGCTTTTGAAGCCCATCTTTCCGAGGGGGCAAAGTAAGGCCAGCTTTAGTCAGGTGAGGCTCAGGCCTGGCCACCAAGTGGGTACCACACGAAATTCATGAAGTCATGGGTCGTTTTGAGGAGTTTCCAGTACAGCCCAGGAACCCCGTAGCTCCTGATGGCAGGGGATGTGGACAACTGGGGTTGCATGGCTTGTGGGCCAATCTTTTAATTATCCCTATCCCAACGTTGTATAAAAGGGAGCAGGATGGAGGGCACTGGGTGTGGGGTGTACTAAGGGAATCCTCCCCGAAGCTTTTTAGGTGAGGGCAGTGAGGCAAGCAAGGGCAGGGCCGGCTTTTGGGTCACTACAGACTTGGGGCACTAGCTATGTACATCAATGGAAACTATTTCATGACAGCTGATTGGAAAGTCCAGAGCACAGATGGAGGCGACCTTGTCGAGGTAGGCATTGGAGAGGGAAAGTAGCTTGCCCCTTGATCACCTTCACTGAAAACTAACGTTATGGGTTACATTGTGCCCCCACCCCAAGAGATATGCTGGAGCCCCAGGCACTGGTAACTCAGGAATCTGACCTTCCTTGGCAACAGGATCATTACAGATGTAAGTTAGAATCAGGCCATACCAGAATAGGAGTCCCGGGCTGGGTAACATTGGCCATCCACTTGGCAGGTCCAAGAACTATCTGGGAGGTGAGCTTGTGGGCGTGACTGTGACCTGTCTTGATTAGGAAGACCTACTCTAGAGGAGGGAGGAGGGCAGCATAAGAGAGGAAGCAGCTGAGCTCAGACACCCATCACACTCTCAGCAGCTTGTTAGTGGCTGCAAGGTGACCAGCTGCCTCAGGCTCCTGCTGCTGGGACTTCCCCAACATGATGGACATGACACAACCCCCAAACTTCCTTCCTTCCTTCCTTTCTTCTTAAAAGATTTTTTTACTTATTAAATATACAGTGCTCGCCGGGCGTGGTGGCGCACGCCTTTAATCCCAGCACTCGGGAGGCAGAGGCAGGCAGATCGCTGTGAGTTCGAGGCCAGCCTTGCCTACAAAGCGAGTCCAGGACAGCCAAGGCTACACAGAGAAACCCTGTCTCAAAAAAAAAAACCCCCAAAAAAAAAATATATATATATATACACATACATACGGTGCTCTGCCTGCATGTATACCTGCAGGCCAGAAGAGGGCATTAGATCACATTCTAGATGATTGCGAGCCACCATGTGGTTGCTGGGATTTGAACTCAGGACCTCTGGAAGAGCAGCCAGTGCTCTTCACCTCTGAGCCATCTCTCCCAGCCCTCAAACTTCCTTTCTTAACGAGTTGTTTGTGTCAGAGTATTTTATCATGGCAACAGGAGGAGCAGTAACTGCGACAAGCCCCTAGTCCAATGTGACTGTGATGTGAGAAAGGACTTAAGGCGAATGGGGAGAAGACAGCCTTGTGTGGACCAAGGCAGGGACAGGAATATTTGATGGCTCCAAGGAGCACGAGTGATGCCTGGAGCTAATGGAAGCTGGGAGAATTCTACAGTGATACTGCCGACACCTTCGTTTGGGACTTTGGTTTGTGTTGTTGGTTCCATATTATTTTGGGAGGAGGTAGATGCTTCAAGAGGTTGGGGCTTCGCTGGAGGAAGTAAGTCACAGGAAATAGGGTGGGTTTGACTTGGAGCAGACCAGGCACCTCCAGAGACAACAGAGAGAAAAGCATTTTTTTTTTGTTTGTTTGTTTTTGTTTTTCCGAGACAGGGTTTCTCTGTGCAGTCTTGGCTGTAGGCTCAATTTTCTTAACAAATATATTTTATTACACACTTATTAACTGAGCGTACATCACTTATAACCCAACTAACCAAAACAATAGGAGAAGAGGATTAAAGACTACAATAACAAACCATAAGGATATCAGTTCCAAGGAACAATTCTCCTGGCGTAATCAGCAGGATTTCTTCTGCTGGAACCTGGAGTAACCAGACCCCAGAACCTCAGCAGGAGCACTGAGCCCCGAAGCTTTCCCTCTGGCGGTTCTCTCTAGGAGCGTCTTGAAGTGGAGCGATGAACAGCCAAAACTATCCCAAGTCTCCAGAGTCCCCGCCTCTTGTTTTTGGCTCATATTCATACCTCCTCTCAGAATTTGTTCAAGAATGTTTTCCAGCTGGTTAATAACCAACCTCCCCCACATAGTGGTTCAACTTCTAAGGGGATAAACATCACCTGCTCTCTCACAAGTCTTTTTCTCATCCCCAACTTGTGATCTAAACAAAACACAGTTTCTCTCTCCTTCTACTTGGCTGTCCTAGACTTAATTTGTAGACCAGGCTGGCCTTGAACTCACCACAGCAATCCGACTGCCTCTGCCTCCTGATTAAAGGCGTGCACCACCATTCCCAGCTGATAAAAAGCATTCTTACAGAGATCTGGGAGAGTGCAGTCCTCTTTCTGGGTGATGCTTGTTAGTACCTCTGGGCTATGTTCCCTGAGTCTGCAGCAGGAGGCAGTGCAGTGTGAATACATCATGCATCGACCGACCCCTGGGATACTGCAGTCTCTTGGGTGTGTTCAAGGGCAGTCTTGAGTGAGCCAGAAGCAAGAGTGGTGCTGTGTGGCAGAGGGGCTCACCAAAGGGCAGGGGATCCCTCTATGTGGCCTTCAGGAGAGGGGGTGATGAGAACACAACACCCAGGCTTCCTGCTCTGTGTACATGCCCTGGCAGCCTGATTCTCTCCTGTGGCTGCTCACACCTCGTGTCATACCACAGTCACACACTCTGACACTGACATGCCTCATATGCTCTCCTCACATCACCCCTTAACATACAAGCGTCATACTACAAACAAACACATACTATGTACCGCATAGTATGTAACATCATAACACACATTTCTTGCCATAGCACAAGCATACGGTGTCTTACACGACTCCTAGACACATACCTTACTTCACTCCAAACAGATGCATATCTGTCACCACATGGAAACTTCAGAGAGAATTTTTCACTAGGCTACAAACACATAAAACAGATCAGTGCCCATAGGCCCTCAAACTGACCCCATATCTCTCACATCCTTACTTGATGCCCAAACCACCTTCAAATATAAAACACTATAAATTACCCAGCCTCTCTCATGTCCCCCCACCAGATGTGAAGTGCGCATACACACCACATCACTCTCCAATCAGAAGCCCCTGCCCTACTGGGCTAAGGTCACAGCCCACACACCCACACAACTTTTATAAAAAATATTTTTCAAGATTTATTTATTTATTATGTATACAGTGCTTGCCTGCATGATAGAAAAAGGCATTAGATCACGTTATACATGGTTATGAGCCACCATGTGGTTGCTGGGAATTGAACTCAGGACCTCTGGATGAGCAATCAGTGCTCTTCACCTCTGAGCCATCTCTCCAGCCCCACACACAACTTTTTTTTTTCTCTAAAGACAAGATTTCTCTGTGTAACCTTGGTTGTCCTGGAGTAGCTTTGTAGAAAGCCTGGCCTCAGACTCACAGAGATCTACCTGCCTCTGCCTCCCACTGCTGGCATTAAAGGCGTGCACCACCACTGCCCGGCTCACACAGCCTTCTTCTTCTTCTTCTTTTTTTTTCGAGACAAGGTCTCTCTGTGTTAGCCTTGGCTGTCCTGGACTCACTTTGTAGACCAGGCTGGCCTTGAACTCACAGCAATCCACCTGCCTCTGCCTCCAGAGTGCTGGGATTACAGGCATGTGCCACCACGCCCGCCTCACACAGCCTTCTTGACACAGGATGGACCAGTGACACTGGTGCTTCTACTGCCTCTTTAGAGGAACACTGGGTTCCTCCCAGACATGCAGGTGGGCTGAAGAGAGCCCCGAGGCTGTGAACCACATAGCCCAGTATCTGCAGGGCCCAGATGTGGAGGGGAGCCTAGGGTAGAGGCTGGAGCAACAAGATCAACACTCAGGTTTGGCAAACTGTGGTGCATAGATCACCCAGTTCATGGCTCCCAGTTCATGTCAAAATACAGGCTCTGTGTCCCTATTCTGATCCTGCCCAAGCAGCCTCTGCAGTTAAAAAAAAAAAGATTTATTTATTTATTTATTTATTTATTTATTTATTTATTTATTTTGTATACAGTACTTTGCCTGCATGTGTACCTGCAGGCCAGGAGAGGGCGCCACATCTCATTATAGATGTCTATGACCCACCATGTGGTTGCTGAGAACTG
The DNA here is from genome assembly GCF_964271855.1 of Acomys minous. Taxonomy (NCBI): domain Eukaryota; kingdom Metazoa; phylum Chordata; class Mammalia; order Rodentia; family Muridae; genus Acomys; species Acomys minous. Next base: position 106,933,190 of record NC_140493.1, on the reverse strand, counting down.
AACTCAGGACCTCTGAAAAAGCAGCCAGTGCTCTTAACCTCTGAGTCATCCCTCTAGCCCCAAACTATGTAGCCCAGGCTGGCCTCAAATTCATGATCTTCCTGCCTCTGCCTCCTTCAGCAAATCCTACTGGTGTGTACTGCTACAAATGGCACCTCTGCAGGCTTTTACACACACCAAATGGGTGTTAAGAGCCATGGTCTCTTGTGCTACCTGGAGCTGAAGATGAGGAGTTTAAAATTTAACAGGAAATAGTGCGATGATGGGAGATGGACACGGGGAAGGCTTTTGGAGGTAAATTTTGCATCACTGTTTAGGTGAAACTGCAGAGTCTTGGGAAAATAAAGACAAGTTGTAACAAGGACAACCTGACTTGCAATGGGACAGGGGTCGGTTGGAAAGGTGAATGTGTTTTGATTTGATTTTTAAAATGGTTTTTTGAGACAGGGTCTCTCTGTGTATCCTTGACTGTCTTGGACTCGCTTTGTAGACCAGTCTGGCCTCAAACTCACAGTGATCTGCCTGCCTCTGTCTCCTGAGTGCTGAAATGTCCTTGTATAAATTTCTTTTTAGAAAATACTCGGTCCCTAGCCAGTGGCATTATTTTGGGAGATGGAAGAATTTTTAGGAGGTAAGACCTATCTGGAGAGAGTAGGCCACAGGTTTATACTTTAAAAGCTATATTTGATCTCTCTCTCCCTGCTTCCTACCTGCCATGTGACCCCAGAGTCAACAGAGCCAAGGGACCACAACAGAAGGTCTGAAATTGTGAGTCAAAATAAACCTTTGCTCAAGTTGTTTATGGCAGCTTTTTAAAGCTAAAGTGATGAAAGGTCTAATGCATAAAGTTGGTACCAGGAGTGGGGATGCTGCTGTGACTAACCTAACTGTGAGAGTCTTTGTCTTTGGAACCGATTTGCAGGAAGGATTTGCAAGTTTGGAGATGTGGGCTAGCAAAGGCGCTAGAGTGCTATAAACTGACCTCAGTAGGTGATTGTGGTGAGAGCTTGGAAGACCAAAATTATGATTTAAAAAAATGTGGGGACAATAAAGATGTGTTCCAGAGGAATCAATACCTTCTTCTGGTCTTCATGGGCCCTAGGCACAGAGACACACATGCAGGGACCATCCATACACATAAAGAAAAATAATAAAAATTAAAGTATCTCACTGAGTGACAGGTCAATAAGCAAGGATTTTACAGCCTGTATCTCTAGGGACCAGTGTTTGAAGAACACCCAATATCCTTTAGCATCCTTGTTCAGAGGGATGGGGGCGGGGAGAGCTGCTGTGCAAAGATCCAGATGTTTTGGGTAGGGGGATGGACCAGGAGCAAGTGGAGGGTTCTTGGCACTCAACAGAGCAGTAGTAAAAGGAATGAGTATGCTCACAGTCAGGCTATGGCTGGACCCCATCACGTTTCCTCTATATGGTTCCTAGCCACATGTGGTTAGCCTGCCCGCTGTTGTGGGGATCTCCCTGGATTTGGGTCCCAGTTGTGGAACGTGGTTGTGCTTGTTTGTGGTTCAAGGTCCTGCTCTTGACCTTGTCCCAGTGTCCCCAGGCGCAAGTTTCACTCGAGCTGCCAACTGTCTGGATGCTGGCCTGGCCTAAGCACAGCGGAGGATATAGAAGGCTGTCCCCAAGGTTAGCAGGAGACTTCTCTCACCCTGCCTGGGTTGCTTGGCTTTCTCCGTCTGACTAAATTCACTCTTCTTGCTCATAGACTTGCCTTAGTTTTCTTGCCAAACTAGTAGACAAGTTCAGAGAAGATACCCTGTGAGTGTGTGTATCAGAATTTTCGGACCTGGGATTGCCTACTCTGCTCCCAAAGTCAGGTGCAAGGGTAAGTGAAAAGGTGTGGGTGTGTCTGGGAGGCAGAGTGACATTGGCTGGAGTAGGCTCACATCTCATCTCCAGACAAGCTGACCCAAAGCCTTGGGGACTGTCCAAAAAGCCTTGGCCATCTGAGACTCGGCTCTGCCTTTTTCTGCCTTCTTCCTAGAGAAGGCCAGGGCTCAACTCGTGCTAGTTTTGGGAGCACATGGGTGCTGGTGTTTTGAGACAGGTTCTAGCTCAAGCGGCTCATAAGCTGGCCAGCTGGCCCTTCCCACTTACCTCCTGGGCAGTCACCTGTAGCTGTGTCCAGGCAGGACCCTTGTCTTCCTCCTTCTGACCTCTTGGGAAAGCCCATTTTTGGCTTTCCTTCTCTCTTTTTTCACCAGTGTAAATGTTATGTCCCTGCCTCAAATGTGACCTCACAGGCCCTGTGCTTTGGTTTGTCTAGAGGTTTTCTTTCTTCTTTTTTTTCCTTCTTTCTTTCTTTTAAAATATTTATTTATGGGGCTAGAGAGATGGCTCAGTGGTTAAGAGCATTGTCTTCTCTTCTGAAGGACCTGGGTTTGATTCCCAGCATCCTCATGGCAACTTGCAATTGTCTGTAACTCCAGTTCCAAGGGATCTGATACCCTTATACCGACGCACAAAGTAAAATTAAATAAATTAAAGTAAATTTATATAAAAAGATATATTTATTTATTAAGTATATAGTATTTTGCCTGTATGCCCAGAAGAGAGCACCAAATCTCATTATAAATGGTGTGAGCCACCGTGTGGTTGCTGGGGATTGAACTTAGGACCTCTTAACCTCTGAGCCACCTCTCCAGCCTTAACTGGGGGTTTTCAAACTCCCACACTGTCCAAGAAGGGATACCTGCTCTCCCAGTCTCTGAAATGCTATGACTCTGGAGACCCAGCAGCATCAGAAAGGGGGAAGCCTATGGAAGTTTATTCCAAGAATTCAAGGGAATCAGAGAGTATGTGCAGCTTTGGGAAGGTCAGGGAGGTGAGAGTGTATGGCAAAGCAGGGCTGCTAGTCTGTGGAGAACTGTGGGGGAAGGAGCCTGACTCTACTTCCCATCTATTCACCCCCTCTCCCGCATTCACCTCTCCTCCACATCCCCAGTGCTGTGTCCTAGGAGAGAGCAAGAGCTAAAAGCCAGACTTCAGTTCTTGCTTGCTGCCTCTCAACCCATGTGGCCGTGCTGTTTGCACATTGTATTGTCATTTTTTTAGCCCTTCCAGATTCTTTGCTGCTGTGGGGTTAACCTGAGGGTTTACATCCACATACCCCTGTGTTGTTGGTCTTTTATCTCAAAGTGGAATGGCGCCTCCACACCACCCAAGACCAAAGCCCCTTCCAGTCCTCATCAACTGGCCTGCATCTCTGGAGATGGTCTGTTTACTCAGATTCTTTTACCTGTCTCATATGAGCACCGGCCTATTTCCGGCTGGACCCTGACGTACATTACTGGGACTCCAGAGCTGGCAGGGGCTTTGAGTACTTACTGTGAAGCCGATGCCCACGGTGGCTGAGAATGAGCCGGGGATGAACTTTCCCTGGTCGAACTGAACCAGTAAAGATGTCTTCCCAACGCCACTGTCACCAACCAGGATGGTCTGAAAAGCAGCCACAGGGACAGGGTGAGGACTCCAGGTGGGTTAGTTGTGACTGCAGGAGGTGGTGTGTGCGTGAACACACATGCACACATTCATATACCTCCTCGCTCTCTCACTCCTACACACATATAGAGTACCCAAACACAGACAACACATATAAATATTAAAAATTCTGGCATACATTTCTATACAGTGCACAGAGATATACAGCCTGTCAGCCAAAACACAGAGATATACATATATAATACACAAATACATATATAGATATATGTATACCAATATGAAAGTATACATATAGGGCTTATGAGGTGGCTCAGCAGGTAAAGGGGACTGCCACCAAGCCTAACAACAACCTGGGTTCAATTCCTAGTACCTACTGGGTAAAAGGAGAGACTCTAGCAAGATGTCTTTTGACCTCCACACCTACACTGTGGCATGTGCCACACCCCTGGCAACACACACACACACACACACACACACACACACACACACACACACTCCTGATTTGTATTGAAGGGTACAAAAGAAAACAATCCCAAACCAAGTTCATAGTACCTAGATAACCTCAGATTCCCACCCATCCCAGCTTATCTGATGGGGGGCCCTCCTGCTGTGCTCTGACATCCACACTTGCTGTGTTTGCACTGGGGCCACATGACCCATGGATAATCCTTAGGCAAAGGCAGAGAGCATGGTGGGGACACTGTCTGCCTGTTCTTGTGGGGACACTGGACTCCTCTAACAGCTGATGTCAGTTGGAGGACCGCTGCCCCTGGGATTCTGACCAATGTCAGACACGTCCCCTGGCCTCCCAGCATCTACCTCATTTCTCATATAGGCATTTATTTCCCTCGATAAAATCCTGACCCATTTCATTTTGGTGTCTGCTCCTCGGAAGGCCAGATAACAGGATGCACCTCCCGTGTGCGCTAGTCCAAAAAGACCCAGGTGTGGAAAGCAAGATCAGGATGCCTGTGGCAAGTCTTGGGAATATTTCCCAGCTGACCCTGGAACAAACCCATGGAGAGGGCAGCATCCCAGAGAGAGGAGGGTTTTAGGAAACGGGACAAAGGTCGCACTCCACTGGGATGTCAGCGCTGAGAGGAAACAGGGTGAGAACCAGCCGGGAAACTTGGGCAAATATTCCAAAGGGAGTCAATCGTAAGCCGTGGGATAGAACCGCCCATGAACTATGAGGCCACGTCCAGGGGCTCTCAGTGCAGGATGGACGAGAAGACAAAAAAGCCTTGATTTCCAGCTGGGCAGTAGACTCTTTCTAAAGGGGATTACTGGAGGGTTCTGGAAGGCCCAAGAGAGGCAAACTTCATCTGCATTCACAAAGACACAGGAGCAGAGAGACTGCTAAGGCCTCTTGGGGTCAGGCCGTGTGCCCTGCCACTTTTCTGCTTGACTGGCATGGAAGGGAATCCACATCAGCGTAGGTTGAGCTTGGCACAGTCTGTGTGATGTTGCTTTTGGATGTCTCCTGACTGTGGCTCTTCAGCTTCTAAATTCAACTGGGCTTTCATTTCCTCCTGGGTTAAAGGGCATCATTCATGCATTATAAATAGTGGCTTTGCTAATTTGCATCTCACACTGAACTTCCTAGAGAGAATGGTCTAGAAGAGCCTGCAGGCCCTGCTTCACTTCCTAGAGGACATGGCAGACTCAATCATTTCTTCTTGTGCCCCTTTTCCTCTACGGGGTGAGGAAGCCAGCAGTCTTGTCGTGGGATCTTTGTCGACTTAACAGGGACTGGAGACTCAGGCTTGGGCGGGGCCTACTCTCGCTCGGTCTTTTGTTGTTATTGTCTGTTTGTTTGCTTTGTTTTTTGAGACAGGGTTTCTCTGTGTTAGCCTTGCCTGTCCTGGACTCGCCTTGTAGACCAGCCTGGCCTCGAACTCACAGCGATCCGCCTGCCTCTGCCTCCCGAGTGCTGGGATTAAATGCGTGCGCCACCACACCTGGCATCTCACTTGGTCTTTCTTTCTTTCTTTCTTTTTTTAAAGATTTGTTTATTTTATTTATTGCATATGACTGCTTTATCTGCAGAAAAGGGCACCAGATCTCATTATAGATGGTTGTGAGCTACCATGTGGTTGCTGGGAATTGAACTCAGGACCTCAGGAAGAGCAGGCAGCGCTCTTAACCACTGAGCCATCTCTCCAGCCCCCTCACTTGGTCTTTTTAACAGCAGGAATCTACTAATGGGCGTGGAGAGGTGGCTCAGTAATTAAGAGCACTTAGTACTCTGGCAGAGGATCCAAGTCTGGTTCCCAGCACCCACAAGGCGGCTGACAACTACCATAACTCTAGTTTCAGGGGATCTGATGCCCTTTTCTGATCTCTATGGACACCAGGCACACACATGGTGCACATATGTTCATGCACAGAAAATAAAATAATCTTTCTAAAAAGAATATATTAACAATTGTGCTGAGAGACTTTAATTTTTTTAAAAGTGTCTCCTTATGTAGTTATGCCCTAGAACTCATTATGTGGACCAAGTTGGCCTCAAGCGTTTAGGGGTTCTTTGGGCTCTACCTCCCGAGTGCTGGGGTGACAGACATGTGCTGATCCTGCCCGGTTGTCAAGAATTTTTTTCTTTTTAATTTGGGCAATCAGAGGGCTCTGAGCTGGTCAACAACAGGCATTGTTGATTACTTTCCCTCAAAGCCAGAACCTTCCTTAGACCTGTTCATAGTTTAGATAGAAAGTTATTACAACAGGTTGATGGTGACACATGCTTTTAATCCCAACAGAGGAGGCAGGGGGCAGGAGGCAGGAGGATCTCTGTGAGTTCAAGGCCAGCCTGGTCTACAAAGTGAGTCCAGGACAGCTAAGGCTACACGGAGAAACCCTGTCTTGATTAAAGGCGTGCGCCACCACACCCGGCTCCTTCTGCCTTGTTGTTTGTTCTCTGGGATTGAACTCAGGGAGTTGGGCTTGGCAGCAGGCACCTGTACCAGCTGAGCCATCATCTCTCTAGCCCCTATTGTCCAGATCTCTTACTGTGTTTTCTTCCTTCCAAAGTGCTTCTGAAATTTTGATTGATTAATTAAGAACTAAGTTGATGAAGCTGAGCCAGCAAGATGGCTCCGTGGGTAAAGTGCTTGTCTTGCGAACTTGAGAAACCAAGTTTGATCCCTGGGAACCATGAAAAGGTGGAAGGAGAACTGACTTTGTTCTCTGATCTCCACATGTGTGCCTGCCCCCCCCTCTGTCTCTCTCTCTGTCTGTCTGTCTCTGTCTGTCTGTCTGTCTGTCTCTGTCTGTCTGTCTGTCTGTCTCTCTCTCTCTCTGTCTCTGTCTGTCTGTCTCTGTCTGTCTGTCTCTGTCTGTCTGTCTCTGTCTGTCTGTCTGTCTGTCTGTCTGTCTGTCTCTTACACACACACACACACACACACACACACACACACCGTGCTCATACACCATAATACTAATAAATAGTAAAAAGTTAATAAATCCTGCTTCTGGCCCAATCTTCTGCATTAACTGCCTGCATTTCCTCCTCTCTTCCTTCTGTCTCACATGGCTCAGGTGGCTTTGGATTCCTGATCCTCCTGCCTCTGCCTTCCAGGTGCTAGAGGTGAAGTTGTGCACCACCATGGGCTGGGTCGCTTTTCTTAAGTCATTTGATTAATGTCTGCTTTTGTCTCGCGCCCATTTACAAATGGGATATGAGGTAGTTTATAGCAGACCCACGTGTGCTAAAGGGTGGTTAAAGATAGTGTCTGAGAAAGGGCCAGGGCCAGAGGAAAGGAGGGGGAAGGGAGGGAAGGAAGGAGGAAATGAAAGAGAGGGAGGGAGGAAGGGAGGAAGAGAGAGGGGGGAGAGCACCAGGATCAGATAGCCATCAGTACATTACATTTGGTTTAACTCCTTGGGTGTCAAGACAAAATGGGAACCAGACAGGCTTCTGTGGCATTTGTATGATAAAGTCTATTTGACCAACAACCATTATCTCCAGACATATGACAGTAAGAGTCATCTCAGCGACAAAATGAGCAGCAGCCTTTTTGCAAGAGATGCAAAGCTCTTTTTATAGCTCCTGTGGGTCACACTCTTGCTAAAGCAGGAGCCCCATAGTAAATCCCAGAGCAACGGTGGCCTCCCTGTGCTCTGGGCCAACATTGAATGCTGCTTTCCTGGACTCCATCGCTTAGTGTTAATATTTAGAAACTAGGCGAATGGGTGGCCCTCTTGGCTCCTAAAATGGCTTTGAATGATCTCCTTAACCAGAAAAGAAATTCAGATGCCATCAGGGCCAATTTATCTGGAGCAGGGCTGTGGTTCAGCGGTAGAGCGCTTGCCTAGCAGGACTGTGGCTCAGTGGTAGAGCAGGGCTGAGCCTCAGCAGTAGAGCGCTTGCCTAGCATGCAGGAAGCTCTTGGTTCAGTGCCCAGCACTGTCCAGCAGGAGAACGAGAAGTTCAAAGTCATCCTTGTCTACATAGTGAGGTCAAGGCCAGCTTGGGATACATAAGAATTTTTTTAAAAAAACAAACAGATACTCAAGAAAAACTCCCAAAACAAAGCCATCCATGCATCTAGCTAGATGTGGTGGTAAACTCCCATAACCTCAGCATTTGGGAGGCAGACACATGAAGTTCAGGAGTTGAAGGGCAGCCTATGCTCTATGAAACTCTGTCTCAACAAAACAGAACAAAAGCAAACCCAGAAACAAGCAAACAAATCCCAGGTGTCCTGGTGTTCTGAAGACATTTGAAACAAAGACGGCTGAGAGAAAAATATTATAAGACACGACAGATAAAGAGCTAACATCCTTCATAGCACAAACTGCTCCCAGAAAAAGAACACAATAGCATAGTGAGCAAAGTATGTGAACAGGCAGGTATGCACATGGTGTGTGTGTGTGTGTGTGTGTGTGTGTGTGTGTGTGTGTGTGTGTGTACAGCTGGACACTGGTTCCAGTTCTTCAGCCCTCTTTCACTTTCACTGTTGCCTCAGAGGAGCTTGATGTGGTTCACGTCTCCCTACGGCTGACTTGAAGTCTCACAACTTCGGCGGTCCTCAACTGTGCAGTTAAAAGACTTTAAAACCACAGCAGGTTTCCTTAAGGGGAAAGAAATTTTACTTCAAGACTATAGCATCTTGGCTTAGGTGTCTAATACCAGCCCTCAGAAGGCTGGGGCGGGAAGATTGCAAGGTAGAGGCCAGACTGGAGCTATGTAGTGAGTTGGAGATTAAACTGGGCTGCTCAGTGATCTTATCAAATGCACGCACGCACGCACGCACGCATGCACGCACATGTGCACACACACGTATACATGCACACATGCATACCAACACAAGCACATGCGTGTGTATACATGCACACATATCTGCATGCACACACATGCATGCACACACACATGCACACATGCCTGCAGCCTCAGCTCCCACTGGAGAATGTCCAGGCTTTGGTGGCTTTCACTATATTGTCACTATATTAGACTTTGGACTAACCAGTGACCACAATCATGTAAGCCAATTTCTTTTAACAAACTGCTATGTGAGTGTAAATCCTTACCGTCAACTTTAACTGGGACATGTGAGGGCTACTAAGACACACTCTGGGTGAGCCTGTGAGGGAATTTCCAGGAAGGATTAGCTGAGCTGGGCAGACATATACTGAATGTGAGTGGCGCCATGCCGTGGGTTAGAGCCCCAGATGGAATGGAAGGGAACTAGGAGGAAGCCAGGTGAGTTCTGGTATATTCCCCAGTCTCTGCTTCCTGGGTGGCCTCTGCTTCGCGTTCCCACCACTTGGTGTTCTTCCCGAGCACATGGACCCAATGGCCGTGGACCTAACTCTTCAAAGCCATGAGCTAAATAAAGTAAATTCCTTCTTCTCATGAGCCATTTAGGCATTTTGATCACAATGACAAAAAGCCAGCGAATACACGGTGTAGCTCTAGAGGAGCCCGGCAGACAACATAATGTTTACAACTTTGAGAACGGGTGACCCTGGCTTGCGTTTGGGGAGTGGGCATTCAGAGTGGTAGCCAGCCAACTTTAGGAGAGCAACTAACAATATCAAAGCTGCCGATGCAAATTCCTCCCCCCGCCCCCCCCCCCCCCGCCGATGCAAATTCTTCCCCCCCCCCATGCAAATTCTTTTGGCTCTTTTTACAGACACACACCAAGATGATAAGGAGGCTCCACAGTAACATTCATTAGAAGAAATAACTCATCAAGTAGGTCTTAGGGAAACCAACCCTAGACTATGAATAGTAGAGATGTGTGAATGAAAAACTGGGCCAGGGAGATGGGTCAGAGGGTAAAAGCGTTGCTGTGTTATGTGTTAGTTACTTTTCTGGGGCTCCGATAAAACACCACGACCAGAGGAGCTTATTAGAAGGAAGGGCTTATTTGACCTCGTGGACCCAGAGGGATAAGAGTCCGTCATGGCAGGACAGACGCATGGCTATGACCGATCCTTGGGTGCTACATAGAGCATCTTCGGGGCCAGGCGTTGTTTCCACCACACATCAGAGTTCACAAACCCTTAGAGTGCTAAGGCCGGCCATCAGCACTTCCTTTCCTGGTGACAGTGTTTCACAGGACAGCTTTCCCCATGACAGACAGTAACATGTGGGGTGATGTGAGCTTCACATCAGTGTGCCTGTCTGGTTTCTAGGACAGACCATGCATCTCTGTAGAAAGAGATTAGATGGACGAAATATTAACCTTAATATTAAGCATGATTTCTCGTGGTGAAATTAGGGGGCAATCAATTTCCTCCTTTCTGCTGTCTTTGTTTTCTAAAATAAATAAGTGTGCTACTTTAGTAATGTGGATAAATGTACTACTTTGAAGTATTTATTTTTATTTGTTTATTTTGTTTATTTTTTAATTTTTTAAATTTTTTTTGTTTTTTTTGTTTTTTTGTTTTTCAAGACAGGGTTTCTCTGTGTAGCCTTGACTGTCCTGGACTCACTTTGTAGACCAGGCTGGCCTCGAACTCACAGCGATCCGCCTGCCTCTGCCTCCCGAGTGCTGGGATTAAAGGCGTGCGCCACCAAGCCCGGCCCCCGGTTTTTCTTTTTTTTAATTAACTTATTTTTATTTTGTGTGCATTGGTGTTTTGCCTACATGTATGTCTGTGTAAGGTTGTCAGATCTTGGAGTTACAGACAATTGTGAGCTGCCATATGAGTGCTGGGAATTGAACCCGGGTCCTTTGGAAGAGCAGTCAGTGCTCTTAACCGCTGAGCCATCTCTCCAGCCCCTTTTATTTGGTTTTTCAAGACAGGGTTTCTCTGTGTAACCCTGGCTATCCTGGAACTCATTCTGTAGACCAGGCTGGCCTTGAACTCAGAGATCTAGATCCACCTGCCTCTGCCTCCCAAGTGTTGTGATTAAAGGTGTGCGCTACCTCCACCTGGCTTTATTTTATTTTTAATTACATCATATCTATGTCTGCTTATGGGCATGTGCATATGGAAGCCAGAAGAGGCCATTAAATTCCGTGGAATTGGAATTACAGGTGGTTGTTCGCCACCAGACGTGGTTATTGGGACTCGAATTCAGGCCTTTCCAAGAGCAGTCTGTGCTCTTAACCTTGTGTCACCCAGACAAACGTACTGTTTTTAAAAGAACGGCACAGTTCCATGGATGGCTGTGATCTGAACAGTGTGGAGGAGACAGTGAGGCGGGACCTGAGGGAACGAAGGCGGGAGGAGCCATGGGTAAGTGCTGTGAGAGAACCAGATAGAAGAGTGCACCAGAGCCTGGGACAGCTCCAGCTGGAAGGCAGAAGGGCAAATCTCGCTTCCAGGGCCTCCTAGCTTTTCTCTACCATCACTATAATGCTGCAGAGAACTGTTCCAAAGTCAAGGGTACAATCTGACTCAGCACTTGGTCTGGGTGGCCATTCTGCCCTTAGCTGGGCTCCCTGGCATGTCTGGGGTCGGCTGGCTGGTGACCAGGGAAGCTCAGTTCTGCTGTTTGTCTCTGGTGCCCAGCCAGCAGGCCAACAGGCTTCTGGGAGAAGCAAGAAAGATAGCGGCCCTAAGTAGGTCTGGAGGCTGGCACACTCCTCTTCTGCTCTGTCACAGTAGGCAAAGCAGGTCACGAGTTTGACTTACGGTCAAAGGGAACAGACTCTCTTTTGAGACAAAGCTCTGAGGTAAAAGGATGTGAGTGCAAGGGAGGGGGTCACTGCAGATCTACTTCAGACCTGAAGTTAATGCAACCCTGTGGCCTTTTGAAGAAAAGGGTTTCCAAATTATGAATCCTGAATTTGGCGTGGGGTCTTGAAAGGAGCCCCATCCAGCTAGGGGTGTGAATTCAGCTTCAGTGACTATAGAACAAAGGTCTAGAAGCCCTACTAAGTGCAGCCAAGAAGAGGGGCAGGAGGTCAGGGAGCCAGAGTCATGATGGCAGGGTCAGGATTTAGAGAACAGGTTCAAGAACATGTGGCTGACGGTTGCTGCTCGTCACTGTGAGATTTCATTCTGTGGGGGTTTCTTCCTTTCTTTCTTTCTTTTTCAAGACAGGGTTTCTCTGTGTAGCCTTGGCTGTCCTAGACTCACTTTGTAGACCAGGCTGGCCTCGAACTCACAGCGATCCGCCAGCCTCTGTCTCCCGAGTGCTGAGATGAAAGGTGTGCACCACCACGCCTGGCCATTCTGTGGGTTTTCAGTTCTATCATGTCAGTTATTTTTTTAAGATTTATTATTATAGGGTGATTGCATGCACATAGCCTCGAACTCCTGATCCTCTGGTGTGCACAACCATGAATGGATTCAATGCCCTCTTTTACCAATGGGGACATACAGCCTGGGAGGTAACTGAGACATGTGGAAACCGATGACCAAGGCAGATCTGGGCCTCTAGTGGCTCTTGAGGACTCTGTACTCTTGACTACCCTGCCTCTATCAGAATCCACAGAGGCCGTTGTTTGAGGGGCAGTCTTGTTATCGCTCACAATAGCTTAGGTAAGTCTGTGTTCTTAATTCAAAGGGTGGCCCTTCATCAGAACCATAGAATCTGGCCATAGGCTCCTGATAGACAGACAGACATCTCTCTCTCTCTCTCTCTCTCTCTCTCTCTCTCTCTCTCTCTCTCTCTCTCTCTCCCTCTCTCCCTCTCTCTCTATGTCTTTCTCTCTCTCTCTCTCTCTCTCTCTCTCTCTCTCTCTCTCTCTGTCTCTGCACCCCTCCTCTCTCTGTGCTGTTTTGTTTTTTGCTACCTTTGCCCAAGAAAGGAAAAGTCATTCCTAGACCCGCTATGAGCATGTGTGCCCTCGGTTCTCAGGGCTCCCCCAGTCTATTGACCATGTCCCTGAAAGGCACTCCCCTTCCGCGTTGCAGAGGTCACCTGTCTCAGTACATCAGTGCAGTGCCCTGAGAAGAGACCTGTTTGATCAGCAGTGGTGAGCGAAGACTCCTGCTCCCTTCTTGGCCTTTCCTTTATGGTCTAGAAATATGTAACGTAAACGTCCACCTCTGGCCACATCCTGGAAAAGCTGTGGCTTTTCAGCAGCTGTTGTTTTCAATGTAAACAGCCCTCCCACACGCCTCCTCACTTTTGGTTAGCCTGGCCAGGCAGGTCTTGAGGGCGCTGTGAAGCCAGGGTGTGTACGGCACCTACCAAAAATGACCCCTCTCTAAGGGCTTGCTGGAAAAGTATGTGTGTAAAATGGAGTAGACATGATGTCAGAATGAAAAGTGGCCATCAAAGCTGCCCTTTCTTCCTTTCTTATTTGGTCAAACGGTTACTGTGGGGCTGCGGGGGGAGGGGGATGTGGGAGCGAGGGTTAGAGGTTATGAACAACAAGGTGGTTCCTTTGTGTGTCGGCGTAGCCCTGGGATATTCACTAAACTTCTGGGGGAATTTAGGTTAAGTCCGTATCTACTACCCAGTGGGCTGGGGCAGACCAACAGGCGTGTTCTCAAAGCAGAACCCTCTCTGACGTAGGTAGGTAGACCCCTGATCACATGTCCTAATTATCTGAGCCCCTCTCCTTGTAATTTTGTAATGGGTGGGGATGCTGAGGGTCAAGCTCAGGGTCTTGCTTACGTTAGGCGAGAGCTCTTCCACTGAGTAACACTATAGGTACCGCTATATAGCCCAGGCTAGCCTTAAACTTGCTATGCAGTTCAAGTTCTTGTCAAACCTCCAAGTCCCCTGCTTCTGCCTCTTACATTTCTGGGTTACAGTTGTCCCCACCACGCATGATGAGGCTGGGTTTCGACATCTCCTCAGCTTTCTCTGTCTCCCGATTCTAGACTGTTTTAGAATCTCTCTTCTGACATCCTTCAACCTATGGAGGCTCTGGCCTTCTGGGCTCCAGCAACTCTGGCTAGAGCTGAGGGGATCCAGCGTCACTGGGTACACATATACAGAGTTGGGGGTCCCCCCCCCAAGTTCTCTTTCCATAGAAGGCACTCTGGCTCCGGTAGTGTTTCTCAAAAACCCTTTTCACAAGTCTGACTTCTTGCATTACATCTCACTCACTGTGCCTCCTTCCTCTTTTGGTTTTAATCACTAGGAGGAAGTGCTGGAGTGAGAGTGAGGGAAATCAGAGGCCCAGGAGCCACAGGAGTGGAGCATGTAGCCTGTTTTCACTGGCAGGCTCCGCCAAGGCTAACGGGTGTGAGAAGATGCACCTGCCGCTGCTGGTCTCCTTTCTCCTCTGGATTTCAGGTGAGCATCCGGATTTGTGCTTTGGGCAAATACTTAGACAAACTGGAGAAGTGATTTTTTTCTAAGGAAACGGCACCCAGCAAGAAGGTGTCATCTGTTTACTACCCTGTTGTCGTGGTGCCTTTGTGGCAGAAATATTGAGCCCTTAAAACCCGGTCCCAGACACAATTCCAGACCATTGCGAGGCTGTGTGGTCTTTAAGACAGGCACACTGATGGGTCCCGCTGGTCTTTGAGAGACAGGGCCGCCCTGGATGCTCAGGAGAATGTACGGTGGAACTGGGCCGTCATCTTGTGAATGTGTTTCAGCAAGGGAAGGCTTTGGGGGAAGAACAAGTATGGGAGTAGGAAACCGAAGGGGGGGGGGGAAAGAAGATACCTACTGTTTAGAACAGATGGAGGAGGTGACTCTCGACAGCTGGCACAGAAGGAAATAACAGAAATGGCAGAGGGACTGAAAAGGTGAAGAGGAGGCAAGGGACAAGCCCCCCCCTCCGATAGAAGGCTGACAACACTTACTGCATTTTGAGATTGGGGGGTGGGCTTTCCCTATGTAGCCAAGGCTGACCCTCTAACTAATGATCCTCTTGCCTCAGGCTCTATGTCCAAAAATATTCACATTATGATTCCCAGCAGCCGCAGAAGTACAGCTATGAAGCCGCAACAAGAGTAATTTCACGGTTGGGGGGTCACCACAGCATGAGCAACTGTATTAAAGGGCCGCAGCGTTTACAAGGTTGAGAACCGTTGATGTAGTGCACTCTGAGTTAGACCACAGAAGGGGGGTTTTCTTTTACTGGGACTATAGGCATGTTCCACCACGCTTGAGTCGATGTAGCTATAAGTGGACGGATACAGTCTTGAGTTCAAAGGAAGAGAATTTACTTTTGAACACAATGACACAAGTTCTACGTGTGGTGAGGCACACCGTTAGTCTCTTTACTTGGAAGACAGAGGCAGGTGGGTCTCTGTGAGTTTAAGGACAGCCTAGACTACATAGCATGTTCTGGGCTAGTCGGGCGTGCACAGTGAGACAGACACTATCTCAAAATAAATCACACAAAATAATGGGTTTGTTGTGTCATTTTTTCATGTGTGTATTACATGTAGTCGGATGATTATCTCCCCCCCCACCCCCATTTCTACTGGTTCCCTCCCTCTTCCTAAATACCCTTTCTACTTTTGTGTCTATTTTGTTTTATTTTAATCTAGATTTTGTGCATGAGAGAAAACATGTGCTATTTGTCTTTCTTATTCTGGCTTATTTTCTTTGGCATGATAATCTCCCTTTAAATGTATTTTCCTGCGGATATAATTGTGTGTGTGTGTGTGTGTGTGTGTGTGTGTGTGTGTGTATATATATATATATATATATATATATATATATATATATATATATATATATCACAGCTTCTTTATCTAGTCATCTGTCAGTGGACTTTGACCCATGGCTTGATTATTGTGCCTAGCGCTGCAGTATAAATGGGTATACAGTTAACACTAGTGCAGAGGTTCTCAACCTATGGGTCATGACCCCTTTGGCAAACCCCTGTCTCCAAAAATAGATACATTTCAACTCATAGCAGTTGTAAAATTATGGAGTTTTTTATTTGTTGGGTGTCGTCATGACATGAGGAGCTGTATTAAAAGGCCACAGCATTAGGAAGGCTGAGAACCACCGCCTGAGAGCATGTTGAGTCCAACTGCAGAAGGGTTTTGTTTTGTATTCTGGTGCTTTCCACTGTGCCATTGGGCTTCATCTTTTGGCTTGAAATATTATCAGCAAAATGGCTCTCAATGTCATAGCCCTAGTACAGACATTTCCCAGGGCTCTAGAATCCTACACGTAACTGTGTACTCGGCTTTTGCGTTTGGACACTGACATTTCAAACATGGGGCTGAAGAGAAGGCTCAGCAATCTGAAAGGCTCACTTCCCAACCCCCCCCCCCCCCCCCGCCCAGAGGAGCCATGTTTGATTCCCAACACCCAGTGTTGGGTTTCTCACAACCACCCATACGCATCTCTGGTGCCTCCTTTGCACTCCATGGCAACCAGTGGTCATGCGCACATACCCATAAGCACATACTCACACACATATAACATAAACAAGAAAGAAACTAGGCATGGTCAGACCTTGATTTAAAAAAGAAGCAAGAAGGGAAGGAAGGAAGGAAGGAATTTTAACCATGGCTTGATCAAGTCTTCCTAGTTCCCCCTCTTCCCTGTGTCTCCCAGTCTTAGTGTTCGGCAACTCCATGTTTTCTTAGGGTGCAGGCCAAACCTGGCGGGGCATCCATCTCCAGTGACCTTCTCCCTGACTTTGGATTAAAATCCTGAGTCCTCCCAGAGGGCTTACCAGGTGCTCACCACCTGATTCCTTCCTGCATCGCACCCCTGGTCCTGTTATCTCTCTTGCTTCCTTGGCTGGTTCAGCTCCCCTCTCCACACGGCTTTGACCACACTAGGTTTGCTCGGCCTCAGGGCTTTCTGTCCCCTTTGCCCTGAGTGCCCTTTCCTGTGTGGTCCTGGGTTCCTCACATCCCCTGTGTCCTCATTTCTCACCGTGACCTTCACTGATGACCTTAATTAAAACTGATGCTCCTTCCGGGGTCTGGCCAACTCTACACAGGAGGCATAGACGAAAGGAATGGGAGGTTCTAGATCATTCTCACCTACAGAGGCCAAGGCACGAGCTATGTGAGACCCTTCTTCAAAAAGAAAACAAACACAAAAACAAGAAGCCCCTTGTGCTCCTTCCCCCCATTGTCTGTGCCTCACCCCTTCACCTTAGTAGAATGGAAGCTTCCAGAGGGCAGAGACTTTTGTCCCTGAAACCATAGCAGGTACTAATCAGACAACTAGCAAATAGTAGGTACATGAATAAGTGCATCCATTAGAGAGGATATGGTTGTTTTTTACATTGCTCTTCCCATCTTTCTACTATTCTAGAACTAAACAATTAAGATTATATTTTCTGGCCGGGCGGTGGTGGCGCACGCCTTTAATCCCAGCACTCGGGAGGCAGAGGCAGGCGGATCGCTGTGAGTTCGAGGCCAGC
>NC_140493.1:106818519-106911019 GCF_964271855.1 Acomys minous | reverse complement strand
AAATACCCCTTCCGATGGTTCCTGCCAATGCTTTCCTGGAGTTCCATGGGAAGGGTGGGTGCCTTGCTCTCTGAGGAGCTCTGGGTGTTGCCTTTACCTGACGCCCTTCTCACTCCCATTCTGTCTCTATCCTGAGGGAAGTGGTACCAGCTTAATTGGGGTGTTGTGGTCTCATTTCCAAGGTCTTCAAAGGCCTTTACGTACAGCTGCATTTCTGATGTCTGTAATGTCCCAAGAAGCCCGCTTGTGTCTTTGGCTTAATTATGTTCTCTTTGATAGTCCTTTTAGATACTCTATGCAGAAACTCATGGTGGTGGTGGTGATGGTGGTGGTGGTGGTGATGATGGTGGTGGTGGTGGTGGTGATGGTGGTGATGGTGGTGGTGGTGATGGTGGTGGTGGTGGTGGTGATGGTGGCAGTGGTGGTGGTGATGGTGTCAGCTCAGAGGTCTTCGTACACTGGCTTGGAGTAGTTCCTCTCTTGGGTTCTGCACCAGGTCATAGGGCCCTTGTAAATACAGGTGGCAGATGAGGGCAGTCAGTGCACGGTCACCAGGACTCACTTGCATTACCTTGCTGAACCCTGACAACATGTCCCAAGAAAGCATCTTCCTGATGCTTTTTGCTATTGAAGAATTTTTATTTATGCTCTATACATGGGTGTGTTTGCATCACATGCATGTCAGATGCCCATGGAAGCCAGAAGAAGGCATCAGATCCCCTAGATCTGGAGTTACGGATGACTGTGTTCCACCAAGTGGGTGCTGGGAACTGAACCTGTGTCCTCTGCAAGAACCTTGTGTAATTTTAACTGCTGATCCATCTATTCAGCCCCAATGTTAGATGTTTTTCCCCCAGCATGACTCTGACCTTACAAGTATTGAATCTAGGTTGCACTAGGCACTTTTCAGTTTTCCTGTCTGGTCCGGGGCCTTGCCTGATAAAGTTGGAGGGAGGCTTTGGCTGGGGCACTGTCATAGCAGTTGGGGAATTTAGCTGCCCTTTGCTCACCATCCTCCTTGGACTTGTTTCCAGCCCCACTGCCCCAGAAGCTCTGGGCTCTCCTAGAGACCAAGGGGATATTAGCTGTCCAGTTATAATTGCTTGCCACAGCCCTGCTCCAGGGTCCTCTGGCTGGGATGGCCCGCACTCCCTCACAGGCTCAGAGCAAGGGCACACTGGGAGTGGGTGGCTGGAATGGTGTTCTAATCTGTCTTATGCCAAGCACCCGAAGCACCCACTACAGTGACGACCACGCTCCCCATCACCTCCACCACCAACATGTTCACAACAGAGACAGTCGCTGTAAAGGAGACCAGCATGTTCTCAACGCAGAGCAACTACTACTCCCATGACAGGTAAACCAGTTGGAGGATGCTGTCTTTTGTGGTCCAGTTCACCCAAACTCTTCCAGTAGCCTCGCAAGTCTTAGCGTCCATTTGTAAAGTTAAGAGTGCTGGGGCTGGAGAGATGGCTCAGAGGCTAAGAGCTCTGGCTGCTCTTCCAGAGGTCCCGAGTTCAATACCCAGCAACCACATGGTGGCTCACAACCATCCATAATGAGAACTGGGCCCTCTACGGTGTACAGGCATACATGCAGGCAGAACACTGCATACATAATAAATAAATAAATAAATAAATAAATAAATAAATACATCTTAAAAAAAAAAAAAAGAACGTTGGCCCTCCCAACTTGCCTTCAGTTGCCAGCAAGCCCTAATCCTAGAACAGCGTAGTCTGTAGATTTGTTGGTTCATTTGTTCATTCATTCATCCTGCTTTATTTATGTATGTATTTATTTATTTATTCATCCTACTTTAATTGGAGCTAATTTCTTTCCAGTAGGTATGTGTTGAGTTCTAGAGACATGAGTATGGTGCTCAGTGGGAGAGAGATTCTTAGGAAGATGGCTGGCGTGTGTGTGAGTGTGGCACAGGGCTGTAGGGCCACAGGGATGTCTTCTGGTCCAACCTCTAAGAGGCCATGGAGGCAAGAAGGTCAGGAGTTCAAGGTCATCCTCATCTACATATTGAGTTTGACGTTAGCCTGGGCTACCTGAGATTCTGTCGTAAAAAACCAAAACCAACAAGCCAACAGCTAATGACAACAAACAATAACCACACATCAAAGACAAGAGGGTGAAAACAAAAGCAAACACCTGGAACAATTTTCTCTCCAGAAAAAAAATAATGGACATTGGGTTGGGCCCACTCTAACCTACTCAGTAACATTTGCAAAGATCCTCCGTCCACATAGGTCACACTCATAGTCTTTTGGTAAACACAATTTTGGACAGACACTATTCAGTCTGTAGAGAAGGTGTGAATAGAATTGGGGAAGCTGAATTTGTAGGCTCAATTTTTTTTTAACAATTATATTTTATTATAAACTTACTAACAGAGCATACCTCACTTACAACCCAACTGTCCCAAACAATAGGAAAGGGAGATTAAAGACGATAATAATGAAACCTTAAGGATATCAGATCTGAGGAACGCTTCTCTGGGCGTAGTCAGCAGGACCTCAGCAAACCTGCAATTCAATCAAGGTTGCTACTGGAACCTGGAACAGCAGCCGAGGCCCAGAGCCTCAGCCGGAGCCCACAGCCTTAAAGCTTTCCCTGTTTCTCGAAGTCTTGATGAACAGCCAAAACAATCCCAAGTCCTCTTTCTCCAGCCTCTTGGTTTGGGCTCATATATATATATCTCCTTTCAGAGTCTCTACTAGGATGTTTTCAGCTGGCAACATCCAAGCTCCCCCAACAAAGTGGTTTGACCTCTAAGTGGAAAAACATCCTGCTCATAAGTCTGTTCCCCATCCCACACTTGGGATCAACACAAAAATATTTATCTCCTCTTCATCTCCCCCCTTCTATTAAATATATAATAAACTATGTACAATAAAAACAATTATAAGAATTATTCAGTAAAAGTCACACCTACAAAGACCAGTCCATTCGTATTTGACAGTCCTAGAGAAATTATCTCACTATCTATCCTATCCTACTGAGTCTTATCCTAGTGTCCAAACTTTTTTCAAAAATAGTAACACCGTGGCTATCTAGTCTTCAACCCCATCAGAGACCCCAGAAGGAATTACTATCTAATATGAAGGAAGTGTAAGCAAGCAACTTCCAAAAGTATAGACAGAACAGAAAGAGCTGACTGCCTGGACAGTCACAGCTTCCTCTTCATCACTGGGGCGTCCCGTCTCCAGCCTGTTGGCCTAAAACCATCTGACAGACTGCTCTGAAGCAGGAATCCTGAATGACTGGCCCACCTGGTCTCTGCAAGGCTGGGCAGCCAATTTCTTAGTATCAGGCTTGATCATTGTGGACGGTCAGTCTGTCATCAGCAGTAGAGATAAGGACAATTCCTCAGCCCCGTGGCTATCTGCCACTACCGTTTCTTGATGCCCTCATAATTAGACTAGAGGTGCTGACAGGAGCAGATGTGTCTCTCTGTCATAAAAGCCCTTTTTTTTTTAGTAAATGCCATTTTCTGTGGATCTCTGAAGTGTTTGAAGACCATCTATCGAACTACCCTATCCATCATCTATCTAGTTCTTTTAAAAACTATACAAGAAACTAAATAAAGCTTATTTTATAATTAAGTAATTTAGTATCTAATAAGATTTATAAGTGACCAACTACCAACTTCTATCTCCGACCATCCTGAACAAGTTATAACAGTTAGCTTTCATAAGAATAGAACTGCCTATCACCTTTTCAAATGAGTTGCACATGTATAATACATTAAGTAAACATCGAACAAAATTATCTTAAATTTCAACCAACATACAATATACAGTTTTAAGTTTCTATCAACACACAATATACAATACATAAAGCAAAAGTTGAATAAAATAGTCTTAAATTTCCATCAATCTACAATACCAATGTAAAATATTTGAATATCAATGTAAAACACTTGAGGATGGTAGATTCAATAATCTACTTTTTATTCTATAAATCTATATCCTCCCTTATATCCTTCCCTTATTCCCCCTTTTTGTCTAATGCTAGATAGATAAGAGAGAAAGAAAGATAGAAGAAAGAAATCCCTAAATGAAACTTTTATTAACTTATGATTAACTCCCCTAGGCAAAAACGAACATAGATAACCCACCAAAAACAGCCACCCCGCCTATTGGGAATGGGGGCATCATTCTCTCGAAATTGCTTTTTGTTGTTTGGGGGAAAACATCTTTTGGGTACCCTTAGAAAAATAAGATACTGGCCAAGCGCTAGAAAGGCTAACTGTATCTGTTTTTGTCCAGTTTTTTTTGGGCTGATCCTTTGGGCTATCCCTTTTTAAAGTTGAAAAACACAACTGTGGGCAGACACTGTTCAGTCTGTAGAGAGGGTCTGAATAGAATTGGGGAAGCCGGATTCAAGCCATTCACTCTACAGTTCTTGCTGGATTTCTAGACATGGTCTTTGAAGGTGTCCAGAGCGAGGGTTTCCTGCCTGGGTTCTGTAGGACATGAGGTGTTTGGCTTTCCTCTGCTCCCGGGTAGCTGGGACTGGGCTCAGAGAAGGGAGGCACAAGCCTGGGTGTACATGTCTCCTGCCGTTCCAGGCACAGCAGTGATGATGAAGACAGTCTTTGGAATCTCAGTGTGCTCCTCCCAGTCATTTCTGCGGTGCTGTTGCTTCTCCTGATGGTGGCCTCGATCTTTGCTTGGAGGATGGTGAGGAGACAGAAGAAAGGTAAGTGTGTCTGGCCCTTGGGCTGGGGCTGGTTGGATGGTGAAGTGGGCCGACGGCCAGCTAGCACGTCTGTCTGAGAGTGGGCCTGAGGGACTATCCATGTAGTCTTGAAGAGGCTGTGCAGGAAAGGCCGCCAGCAGCGGGCAGTCCAAGAGGCTGCAGGTGATCTGGAGCTTGAATACCATTTTCAGGGTCTGGAGTCAGCTGCCTGCTCTGCTGCAGCCTTGCTCCTCTCTGACCTGCCTCCTTTCGTGTTTCCCAATCTGGTTCTCGGTCTCAGAGGTAACAGACTTTAGAGAGCAGCCCACTCTAGGGATATGTGGTTCTGAAGGAGGTGCTGAGCTCACACACACACACACACACACACACACACACACACACACACACACACACACACATGTGTCTGTAGGCACCAGGAGCATCAATGTAACCATAACTTTTGCTCCTCTTCTGCCGTCTGCCCCTTTCCAGGCTGACCTCCTTGTTCTGGGTGCCCTTGCTTTTCAGGCAAGAGCCCCTTTTCTCAGAATCACAAGGTCTCTCAGAGATCACAAGGTCTGGCCTCACTTCCTGTCTGCCTTCACTTCCACATTTTCAAGTGGTTGTATAACATTTCTCAGAATCCCCTAGACCTCAGGTGTTCCCACTCCGCCTTCATCCCCACCCCGACCTCCGCCTAGGAGACTCACAGTCTCAGAGGACAGGCTACACTCTTTTGCTTGCCTCAATACAGGGTTTCTCTGTGCAGCCCTGGCTGTCCTGGAACTCAGTATGTAGACCAGGCTGGCCTTGGACTCAGAGATCCACCAGCTTCTGCCTCCCAAGTGCTGGGCTTAAGGGGCGTGCCACTACTTCTGGGTAGACTAGGCTCTTTGGAACAATTTTTTATGTGTATGTGTGTGCATATTCATGCATCCTCTTGTGTATACCATAGCACACGTGTGAAGCTCAGAGGATACCTTGACTTGTGGGTGCTGGCTTTCCTCTTCTACATATAGGTTTTGAGAATTAAACTCAGGCTTGGTGACAAGCACCTTTGCCCACCTAAGCCGTCCTGACGGCCCCGAGATGCTGCCGCTTAGTCATCCCTCTGCTCCCAAATGCATCGGCCATGGCCAAGTTCAAGTATTTTCTCTATTCCTAGGCATCAGGTCATTTGATACTAAAAGCTGAGGTTAATTTTTTTTGTCTCTGCTTTTGTCTCCAGAGCAGGGGATGGGATGTAGACCAGGGAGGAGCATCAAGAGTAGAAAAAAAAAATATCCAGCAATCCCCCCCCCCTTGCCAAAAGGCTTGTCCATACCATGCTGGCCCAACTCAAGCACTTTATCTGGGGCAGAACACTCAGCTCTCAGGCAGAGTCAAGCATCTGGAAGGGACAGGCCCGGCCACCCCGTGCCTCCCAGCCTGACTGAAGATGAGCTAGAATTCAGTAGCAGGCTGTGGTGGGACAGACAGGTGCCATGAGAAGGACAAGATGGTTCAGTTGCTAGCAAGGACAGGCAGGTCTTGAGGTGGCCTAGAAGGATGTGCCGGGTGGAATAACAACCAAAGTGACAAATGACACCCAGGAGCCTGCAGGGAGAATCTCAACTCCAGGAGAGCTGGCAGGGCCAGCCCACTGGACGTTGGCACAGTTCTAGTAGAGAAATGGAAACATTCATCTCAGAGATGCCCAGTGCCACAGAGTGCCCCTCCCAAATGGTTAGAATTTGAAACCAGATGTCCTGCCTCTGAGCTGGAGGCTTACTTGTGTCCCTTGCCTCTTGCATGGAGAGAGACCTCACAGATTTCAAGGATGGGTTTTCTAATTGAAGACTCTTGCCCCGCTTTTTCTTTTTGTCTTTTAGCTGCTGGGCCACCTGCAGAACAGGTAAAAGTGTCCCAGATGCCAGACAAGAGAGACCAGCAGGCTTCGTGCCCCCCTTTCCTCATTTTCCACCTCCTGGGAGCCTCTATGTAAAACTGCGTCAGCTAAGCCGCATACCAAAGTATCCACAGACTCCTGGACCCTGCAGGGCTTGGGGGATGAGGGGCCTAGAAACAGCCAGAGGGAAGGAGGATGAAGGGTCTAGAAACAGCCATAGGGAAGATAATGGGGTTGGCGATGGGGAGCACAAGGAGCTGAGAAGGCCTGGGCACGGGAGAGCAGAGAAAGTAGAACCTGTTTCCACAGGCTGATTCCGTGACTCACATCCTGTCTCCCTGAAACCCCAGGTACAGCAGTCTCTGGAGGGTGAGCTCTGTTATGCAAACTTGTCTCTGAAGCAGCCCAGAGCCTCTCCTGGCTCCTCCATGCCCTCCTCTGGCAAGGCCCACCAGGAGGAAGTGGAGTATGTCACCATGGTATGTCTTTCATGGGGCTGTGGAGATGTGAGCCTGTCACTGCCCCACCCCCTTGGAAAGTGAACTCTGCCCATGTTGACACAGCTGATTGGAGGGTGGGGTAGTCTGAGCAGAGCGAGCAGCTTCCAGAAGCATCTCCACACCACATCTCAACCAGAGGCAGGGAAAAGTCAGGCTGCCCAAATGGCTCAGGATCCTGTTGGAAGCCGTCCTCCTGGGGCACAAGTGGGGGCTCCGTTGTGTTGTGGCTGGAGGTTATCCAGGGCTCCCAACAGAATGTAGGGAAGCTGGAGCCCTGGCCTGCCTCCTCTGAGGACTTTCTTGTCTCATCGGGTAGTCGAGGCTCCCCTCTAACCTCTCTGACCTTGTGACCCTCTCTATCCCAGGCTCCCTTTCCCAGGGAGGAGATTTCATACGCAGCTCTGTCTTTGGCGGCCTTGGGTCAGGAGCCCACTTACAGCAACACTGGATGCCTCGTCACCCAGATGCCCAGGACAAGCCTTGAGGAGACCACAGAGTACAGCAGGGTCAGGAGGCACTAGCCTGTGGCGATGCCTCCATCTTGGTCCCTGAAGAAGGCCTGAGAGCATGTTTCTGCACGCCTGCCTCCATACCTGACTGGAGCTCAGTCCATCCAGCCTTCGTGGCTTTCAGCTCTATCTTGAGGTCACATGCAGTCTCAGGGGCTCTAGTGACTTAAGGGTCCTTTCAGATCCCCTCTTATAGCCAATGTACCTTGGAAGGTGCAAGTCAACCTTTATTTATTGTTTATCACATGATACCCTCCCACCAAGACATTTTTATCCTAATGCCCATAATTTCATAATTTGTGAATTGTCTTATACAATGAAAGACAGGTCTATGTGCGTTTAAGTCAGGGTTTTGAGATGAGCCTGTTTTATCCAAGTAGACCCAAAATAAAATCACAAGGATCCTTCTAAGGAGGAACACAGCAAGCCAGAGAGAGAGAGAGAGAGAGAGAGAGAGAGAGAGAGAGAGAGAGAGAGGGAGAAAACAAGGTGAGAACAGAGTCAGATGCTGTAGTGATGCAGCGGGAGCCAGAATCCAAAGAAGGCATGTATCAGACTGTCCTCTGGGTGAGGCATCCAAGAGGAATTAGGCTTGCCCATGCTAAGGCTTGAGGTGAATTGAATTGACTGTGTACTTCTGGCTTTCAGAATTGTAGAAGAATAAAGTTGTATTGTTTGTATTTATTTATGTATTTATTTATTTATGTATTTATTTATTTTTAGATAGGGTCTCTCTACATAGCCCTGGCTACCCTGGAACCATAGAGACTATTCCGGTCACCATGTAGACCCATTAGAGATCCGACTGCTTCTGCCTCCAAAGTGCTGGGGTTAAAGGTGTTTGTTACCACCGCCTGGCTAAACTGCATTGTTTTCAATTAAGCCACCGGGTATCTGGTACAAGGGCTACCGGAAGCCGCCTCCTCTAAATGCTTCATGCACAGGACTGAACATTCACATGGGTGCTTCTATCATCGTCCCATTCTACATATGAGGAACCCGAATAGAGAGGCTGAGGGATTTAGCACTGTTTATGGCTAATAATTTACTGGGTGTCTTTGAACCCAGATTAAGCTTAAGGGTCTGGAGTCTGCACCAGTACCCTAGCCACTTTGTACAAGGAAGGTGAGTGTGTGTGTGTGTGTGTGTGCGCGCGCGCGTGCGTGCGTGTGTGTGTGCGTGTGTGCGTGCGTTCCTGGGCACATGCATATACACTTACAGCTAATTATGAAAGAAGAGAGGTGTTGTTTTTTCCTGAGCCAGAATTTCTCTGTGTATCCTTGGCTGTCCTGGAATTCATTCTGTAGACCAGGCTGGCCTCGAACTCACAGAGATCTGCCTGCCTCTGCCTCCCAAGTCCTGGGATTAAAGGCGTGCGCCACCATCACCCGGCTTAGAATACAGTATTTGTAGTCATCAGGCTTAGTGCCTTTATTCTGGGGTCCTAGCAATTGTCCCCTCAGAATATGTCCTTGGTTTCATGGTGCTGCTGCCTAGTCCAAGCGGCCATCTCATCTCTGCCTGTTTTCTTTCCCTCCTCTGCCCAAGTTAACGCTCCTCTCAGCCAGCAGAGTGGTCTGTTCAAAGTTCGGAGCTGATGGCTCCTGCCTTATCACCTCCATGGCCTCTTCCTCTGAACCCATCCCCCCCCCCCCCGCCCCCGTCTGCCTCGTGAACACCGTCTCCATCTACTCTCCTTCATTCTGCCCTGTCCATCCCACACCAGCCTCTCCTCTCCTCCAAGGGCCGGGTGCTAAAGACTTGATCCCCGGTCTGCGTCTGTGGTCTGCGGTGCTATTGGGTGGTGGTCGAGGAACCTTTAGAGGGCGGGGCTTAGAGGGAGGCAGTGACAGGGAGTATATCCTTGAAGGGGGCTGTAGGAAAACCTGGCCTCTCCTTTCTTGTTGTTTCCTGGCCACTGTGAAGAGAGCAGCTTTTCTCTGCCACATGCACCCCGTCACGATATTCTCTCTGGCCACAGGTGCAACACAATGGAGCCAGGCAGCTGTGGATTAAAACCACGAGCAACTCGTTTTTCCTTATTAGCTATCATCTCCGATTTTTTTTTCTTTTTTTGTCAGTGCAATGGAAATCTGACTAACAAAGTAATACTGTTGCCTTCTCAGGGCTCGGCTCCTGCTATTCCTTCTTTATTATATTCCCACCCACTCGAATGGGTGGGCATATAAGCATGGAGGTCAGAGGACGGCATGCAGGAATGCTTTTTCCTTCCATCCTGTTGGATTTGGAGACTGGACTCAGATCTTCCAATCTTTCACCCAGCTAAACCATCCTGCTCACCCCCAAGTGTAACTATCCTGTTTTTGAGATTTTGTTATTTTCATTTTATGTGTATGAGTGTTTGCCCGAATGGATGTGTATACACCATGTACATGTATAGTGATGGGCATCAGATCCCCCGGGTCCGGAGTTACAGATGATTGTGAGCTCCCATGTAGGTGCTGGAAATTGAACCCTGGTCCTCTGGAAGAACAATCAGTGCTTTTAACTCCCGAGCTCTCTCTCCAGCTCCAAACTTGGCTGTTCTTTATTTGCTTGTTTTGAGACAGGGTTTCTCTTTCTCTGTGTAGCCTCGGCTGTCCTGGACTCACTTTGTAGGCCAGGCTGGCTTCGAACTCACAACAATCCGCCTGCCTCTGCTTCCCAGAGTGCTGGGGTTAAAGGTGTGTGCCATTGCACCTGACCAAAACTTGGCTATTCTTGAGTTGGTTATTTGGACTGGTTTGCTTGCAGTGAGACTCTTTTTTGAGATTTATGGAGCAAGAAGCGCCTACATGGGCCCTTCTTTAAATTGAACGGCTCGAAACTGAGCAATGGAGGAGAGCTTTGCAGTCAAGCCCTGCGCCTGGGCATCGCTGTGCCACCTTAGCTATTGTGCACGAAGCACATTGTTTTGGTTCTTAGCACTAGGGATTGAGCGTGGGGCCTTGTGTATGGCAGGCAAGCACACTAGGCTTTATCCCCAGCCCTTGGTCTGACACCTAGAAAACAGAGTTTACTTGACACATGAGGCTTAGAAAGACCAGATGGCCTGAATCCATTGGTTTCCTGTACCATCAAAGACTCAATCTATTGATTCATAGCCCTCAGGATCCATTTATTCCCCCAAAGCATGGTAACTGGCAACCAAGTCCCCCAGTTCATAACCCAACGGGGTGTGTTTCCTATCTGAATCCTAATGAATTCTTAATTTCACAGCATTGGCGTATCTAATGTATATATGTACCAGTACCTGCATGCATGTATGTGTACCACATGGATGCCTGGTACCCAAGGAGGACAGCAGGGAACATCAGATGCTTTAGGGTTAGTGTTTTCAGATGCTGGGAGCGTCTGTGTGGGTGTCGGGAACTGACCCCATGTCCTCTGGAAGAGCAGCCAGAGTTCTTAACTCCAAACTAGCTCCCCAGAGGTTGGTGGCATCCTTTTTTTTTTTTTATTTAAATCACAGACTTTATGTAGATTCTTTTCAAATCATTCAATTTCACCTTTGTGGAAATAACAGTCCTGTTCACATTATTACATTATTATTCCATTGGTTAATATTGTTTCAACACATTAGTTGTGTGTGTGTGTGTGTGTGTGTGTGTGTGTGTGTGTGTGTGTGTGTGTGAAACAGGGGACAACTTACGTGAGTCTGATTTCTCCTCCTACCATGTGGGCTCCAGGGATCACTTGAACTCAAGTCCTCAGGCTTGGTGGCAAATGTCTTTACGTACTGAGCCATCCCTTCAGCCTCCATATCTTTCCTGTGAATACTTTTTCATTTATTTATATATGGAGAAATTCACTCAATGACATCATTATCATTAACATGTATTACTGGTGTGGATAAATGTGGGCCCCTGAACAACAGGCTGGCTAACCAAAAGCTTCTGTGGGGGCAGCAGAAGCGAGGGGCCTCCCAGAGAAGACCCTCTTCACAGCGAGCATGCAGCACTGCTACACGGATTCAGTCGTTCACCGAGAGCCTGGAGGGCATCAGTTGGTCTAATAAGTTGGGTAAGTTAAGAAAGTTGTTTTTGGGGCTGGAGAGATGGCTCCGTGGCTAAGAGCACTGTCTGCTCTTCTAAAAGACCTAGGTTCAATTCCCAGCACCCACGTGGCAGCTCACGACTGTCTGTAACTCCAGTTCTAAGGGATCTAACATTCTTATACCAGTGCACATAAAATTAAATAAATTTATTTTTAAAAAGTTGTTTTAAACCCAGGTGTGGTTTAATCCCAGCACTTGGGAGGCAGAGGCACATGGGTCACTGTGAGTTTGAAGCCAGCCTGGTCTACAAAGTGAGTCCAGGACAGCCAAGGCTACACAGAGAAACCCTGTCTCAGAAAAAAGAAAAAAAAAGAAAGAAAGAAAGAAAGAAAGTTGTTTTAAAACTGTTTTTATAAGAAAAAGAACCTCAGGCTTACAATAAAGATATTTCCTTTGTTTTGGTTTGTTTTTTGAGACAGGGTGTCACTGTGTAGCCTTGGCTGTCCTGGACTCTCTTTGTAGACCAGACCAGGCTGGCCTCGAACTCACAGAGATCTGCCTACCTCTGCCTCCCAAGTATTGGGATTAAAGGCATGTCCTACCACTGCCCAGCTAAAGATATTTCCTAAGGGGACTCTGGATGCTACTTAACTAGGGAGGTGGCTGCCTTGTAAGTTCGAGGACCTGAGTTTGACCCACAAGAGCCATTTGCAAAGCTGAATGCAGTGGCATGCACCATCCTTCTGCTAGGAGGCACAGGCAGGCAGATAGACCCCTGAGGCTTACCAGGCAGCCAGCCTTAGCCTGCTGTGCAAGCTCCAGGCTAGTGGGAGACCTGGTCTCCAAAGAAAAAGGGGAGATGGGCTGGGGAGATGGCCCAGGAGTCAAAGAGCTTGCCATGCAAACATACATAATCAGGAGGCCTGGAGTTTGGATCCCCAGAGAAACCCACCTAAATACCAGGTGGGTGTGGCGGCTGGCAGAGACAGGGGCTCCCCAGAGCAAGCGGGCTGACAGACAAACCATATTGGTGAGCTGTGGGTTGGATGGGGAGACCCTGTCTCAGTGACAAGGCGGGGAATGATTGAGAGTGAGTCCTGACGACCAACTCTGGCTCCACGTGCACACTCAGCCGGATCAGCACATGTGCACACCCGCACACACACAGGTTACACAGATGTTAAAGACAGGAAACAAGGTGGATGGGTGCCTGAGAGATGGCATTCAAGGTTGCCCTCGGACCGACACACACTTTCCCAGGAAGCAACAGAGGTGCTTTTATGCCAACATCTATTTTTGCCGCGTTTGCGTAATTTCCCACATATTTAGCTGCTACTCTGTGAAGGGCTGGCCCTTACACACGGATGAGGGATTGGTGGCCATAGGTCTGGTCCTCACCAGTCTCTAGATGGGGCTTTTCTTCTCTGTGTCCCAGCTCGTGTGTGGACGGGCTTCCTCACCCTGAGAGGCTCAAACAGCGGACTGAATGCTGACTAAGGAGGTCACTCATGTGGACCCCATGATCCATCGGTTGTGAAGAGAGCCCTTCAATCAATCAGTCAGTCTCCTCTTGGCTCTGCGCATGTTCCTTCACCAACACAGAAGGCTCCTGTGACCTCATCCCCACACATGTCCCTCTCCGCTCCTGAGGGTTTGCAGTTATAGCTTCATGGGAGGGTGACTTGTTTGTTTGTCTTGCTGCGCCGTGTCTAAGGAGGAGCTTGTAGCTAAGGCGGGGAAGGGAGGCTCCGGGTGGTCAGACATGCGGGAGAAGCAAGGGGATCAGTATGAGAGATCCTAGATCCAAATCAGGCCTGTGGAAGGTTTGGAGTCTTCGTCTTTGCCTCTTTCTCATCACCCACCTATGTGCCCTAAACCCAGCCATCTCTAATTGCCATCATCTGCTAGCTTTGTGTGTGTGTGTGTGTGTGTGTGTGTGTGTGTGTGTGTGTGTGTGTGCGCGCGCGCGTGTGTAGGCCAGAAATTTCCTCAGCAGCCATTCCTCAGTCATATTTTGCATTGTTCTTGTTTTGTTTCAGAAAAGTCTTTCGCTGGTCTAGAACTTGCCAGTTAGGCGAGGCTTCTAGCTGGTGAGCCCTTGGGATCTGCTTTCTTGGTGCTGGGATTATAAACTGATGCCACCACACCAGGGATTTACCTCAGGTTTTAGGTAAATTACACAGTAAGACATCTACGTGCCTGCTTCCCGCTGGAGAATGGGGCATCACCGGCATCAATGTTGACAATTCATTATTCACATGTTTATTTTCCATGCAGGAATGTGCTTGTATAAGGTGGCCCAAGGGTCCCTCATTGGCCGTCCTTGCCCCATGTAAATTAGCAAAGTCACCAGAGGACTCTGTATTAGGTGACCTACGGGATGAGCTGGCAGGTCTCTGTAGAGCTTCTTACTTTCATAGTATTTGCTGTCAATGAGCCAATGGCCAGCTGGGCTTGAACTGGTTATTTAAGGAACTGGTTATTGACTAGTTGCTTGGCATTGCTGGTATTCCCACAAAGAATGCTGCCTTCTCTTTAGGAAGCTGAAGATCTGGCCCCCTGAGTGTGTGTGTGTGTGTGTGTGTGTGTGTGTGTGTGTGTGTGTGTGTGTGTATGTTAGGGTTACAGTTGCATGCCACCACACTTAGCTTTTCATATATATTCTGGGCATCGGAACTCAGGTCCTCATTTCTGCACGGCAAGCACTGTGCCAGCTGAGCCCTCTCTCCAGCCCCCTATGCTGAGGGGTTTGTGAGAAAAAGAAGCAATCGGTCATAACTCTGGTGTGAGCCAGTGCCCGCTGCCTCTCTGCTTGCTGGTCATTGGAAGCAGCTGCAAAGGTTTACTCATTCTGAGAGTCCTCCCAGCCTTCCCTTACTAATAATAAGCCACAAAAGCAGAAGGAGGACACTCCCAGAGCCCTGGTGACCTTTCATAGAAGTGCCCTAGGGCCTGGAAGGTGGCAAGTGAAAGAGCCAGTGTGAAGGTGGAAAAGCATTTGACCACTAGATATAGGAAGACACAGGAGTCGCCAAGAGGGAAAGGGAAGTGAGGGAGAGGCCACCAAGCCACAGAGCTGGAGTCTAAGAAGTCTGGCGCCTGGCTTGATATTCTATGAAGATGTGGCTGAGAAGTTTTCCTTTAGTCTTGGGCAGTGTGTTCCCAGGTACCCTGTAGCTCCATATGATGACGGACAGTACAGAACCCCATATCTATCCATGTCTTTTTATGTTTTATACATGCATATGTACATACATGCATACAAACAAATAACATTTAATGTGTAAATTAGACACAGTAGGAGGCTAATAATAACAAAATAGAACAATTATAACAATATATTATAATGAATTATGTGAATGAAAATTCTCTCTTAAAATATCTCATTTCCCCATTGTATAATAATAAGACTTTTTTTTTTTAGAGCCCTCATCTTCCTTGCCCTGTACGTTTAGTGTTTTGATTATTTTGTGGCAGGAGAATTTTCTTTTCTGGTCCCATCTATTTGGTGTTCTGTAAGTTTCTTATATGTTTATAGGCATTTCTTTCTTTAGGTTGGGAAAGTTTCTACTATGTCCCGTCCTCTTCTTTAAAACATATTTTATTTGTGCGTGTCTGTGGGGTGGTTATGTGTATTCAAGAAGGCCATAAAAGGATGTAACGCCCTCTGTAGTGACCCACCTGATATGGGTGCTGAAAACCAAACTCGGGTTCTCTGGCAGATCCAGATGTGCTCTTAACAGCTGGGTCATTTCTCCAACCTCATATATTTTTTTTTGGTGGGGGGACATAGTCTCAGTATTTATCCCTGGCTGACCTGGAACTTTCTATACAGAGACCAGGTTAGCCCCAAACTTGCAGCAGTGATCCTCCTGCCTCTGTCTCCTGAGTGCTGGGATTACAGGCGTGCACTACCACGCTGAAAGTACTTACCTTGCGTCAACAGTGCTACAGGCGACTGTTTTGTTCATTTTCATTTTCCAAATGGCATAAACTGTATTAATGACAATGGATCCTTCTATTGTAAGATCGCCTTCTACCAGCAAGTATTAAAAGCCCCTGGCTAACCCATTGCCATGCTTGAATCAGACAGAGAGGCTTCTGACTTCTTCCTCCATCCTGTCACAGCCACTTAGCTCATTTAACCTGCACGAAGCCAGGGCCCCCACTTCCCCTTTTGTCACCTGACTTCAACATCACACTATCTGTTGCCTGTGACCCTGTTCTGCAGCTAGCCTGTCCCTGCCGGTAAACACTACTATTAACCCAGCTAAACCTGAGGTAGAAGAGAGCTGTCCACTCTTGTGCCGTTTGACCCAAAGCAGAAGAGGAGCATTTCCTGATTACTCAAGGCACATCTTCAACGGTATGGGGCCAACAGAGGGGAAAGACACCCTCAGGAGCAACCCAGACTCCCTGCACAGAGGCAGATGCTGACCTTTTAGGGGTTTGTAATGTGCCTGTAGGGACAACTGCAGGGTGGTCTTGCAGGGTCAAGTAGGAACAATCTATGGGTTCTTTGCATAAAAATTACCGAGGCTTTCAAGATGGCACTGCCGAGCATAGAGATGAGCCCAGACCCTGTGAAGTGGAGGCCAGGTCCCCGTGTGTTTGCACAGATCCCACACCCATGAACTTAGTCCTGCTTTAGCAGGCCTTTGGCTTTACTTCCCACGTCTGAAGTGTCAGTAGGCTGCTCAGGCCTCTTTGGTCCCTTCATTGCTGCCTGTACCACTACACCTCCTGACTGCTGATTCTCTGCCTCAAACCAACCTCCTGCTTGGCAGCTGGATCATCTGTTTCCATCAGGGAAACTTCTATCCCAATCAGAGGATGAGATCTGCCTTCCCCAGTGAGCAGCTCCATTTTATAAGGTTGGACCCGTACATTCCCAAGACCAGTCATTAATGACCCAAGCCCTGTTATTCAGCCATAACTGTTACCACATGTGGGACACCAACAGTCCAGGCTGGACTGAATGGTAAAGACTTCTTTTTTTTTTTTCTTCCAGCTTCTGCTCACTATAGATTTAAAAACATTGAGACTCAGCCTCACCCAGGATTACCACAGGGGCATCTGTTGCTTTGAAATGGCTCACCCTTGGCTGCCAGCACCTCTCAAAACCACCCCTTTCCTATTCTCTCTTCTTCTTCTCTTTGAGATGGGGCTTTACTATGTAGCTCTGGCTGGCCTGGAGCTCACTCTGTAGACCAGGCTGGCCTCGAACTCACAGAGCTCTGCCTGCCTCTGCCTACCAAGTGCTGGCATTAAAGGCGTGCGCCACCACAGCCTGCAGCCCTGCTCCCATTTTTGATCATTAGGGTGTTGGGGTGAAACACGAGGGAAGGCATGTAGCCGTGCTATCTATTGGCCACAGCGATTGGTCCAGTGATGGGCAAGAGTGTTTCAGCCTCCGCAATGATTGGTCAGGGATGAGCATGTGACCGTTTCAGTCTCCAATGAGCCTCAGGTCTCTAGCTGCTGTGAAGTTAAGACTTAGGAGCTTTTGATGATCATATGGCTTTCTGAGGAACCACTCACCTGTGAATCAAGGCAAGCCTCAGCAAAGCATGAAGTGCGGGGGAGGGGAGGAGAGAGGGAGGGAGAGGAGGGAGGGAAGTGGGGAGAGGGAGGGGAGGGGAGGAGGAAGGGAGAGAAAGAAAGAGAGAGAGGGAGGAGAAGGGTGAAGTAAAAGGGAGGGGGAGAAAAGGTAGGGAAAGAGGGAGGAGGGTGAGAGGGAGGGAAAGTGGAGGGGGAAGGGGAAAGGACAGGAGAGAGGGAGAGAGGAAGGGGGAGGGGAAGAGGGAGAAGGAGGGAGAGGGTGAGGGAGAGGGAGAGGAAGAGGGATGCTCAGGGATTCTGCCTTGTGGCTTCTTTTGAGTTTGTGGTGTTGGATCGCGGTATTTGAAAGAGACATGGCTCGGGGCCAGGAAGGCGGGATCCTGTAGTTCGCGAGGGCTCTGCCTCCACTGTTCAATAGCTTCTCTTCGTGGGCTGAGCTGTCATCAGGAAGAGCCAGGGCCCTGAT
This sequence comes from Acomys minous, assembly GCF_964271855.1. Taxonomy (NCBI): domain Eukaryota; kingdom Metazoa; phylum Chordata; class Mammalia; order Rodentia; family Muridae; genus Acomys; species Acomys minous. The sequence goes on along the minus strand of NC_140493.1, from coordinate 106,893,408 downwards.
ATCTTGTAATTCGTCTGGAACTTTTCAACTCAGGTATCTGGGGACATGGGGTGGGGTGCCTGCTTCAGTTTAGGATCTGAGAGAGGGTTTCCATTTGTCTGTCTGTCTGTCTATTTATATGTGTGTACGCGTGCATGCACATCACAGTGCACCTGTGGGGTCAGAGCACAGCTTTTAGGAATCAGTTGTCTCTTTCCACCAGGTGGGTCCTGGGCTCGAACTCAGATCATCATCACACTTGGTGTGGAAAGCACCTTCACCCGCTGAGTCATCTTGCTAGCCCAGACCTGGAGCTTTATAGCCTCTGGAATTAGTTGTTTATTCAGGCCCTAGTGCTAGGTTTCAGAGATCAGTGTTCAACTATATAAGACTCAAGTTCTTGACCTTTAAGGAGTCATCACAGGAACCAGGGTTCATGTATCACATGACCTGAAGTCATAAGACCCAAGTCACCTCTCTGACCTGCAAACCTACTGGCCTCGGCTTCCTGGGGGTGGAAGTGGCCTCCTTTTTTTTTGTTTGTTTGTTTGCTTTTGTTTGTTTGGTTGGTTTTTTGAGACAGGGTTTCTCTGTGTAGCCTTGGCTGTCCTGGACTCGCTTTGTAGACCAGGCTGGCCTCGAACTCACAATGATCCACCTGCCTCTGCCTCCCAAGCACCGGGATTAAAGGTGTGCGCCACCACTCCCAACTCAGAAGAAGGCACACATGCACACACCACACACACACATACACATACACACACATACCACACCTACACCACACACACACCACACACACACACACACACACCACACACACACACACCACACACACATACACATACACACACATACCACACCTACACCACACACACACCACACACACACACCACATACACACCACACACACCACACACACACCACACACACCACACACACACCACACACATACCACACACACCCTACACATACCACACACACATACCACACACACACCACACACCTACACTACACACACACACCACACACACCACACATACCACACACATACACATAGACACACACACCACACACACACACACTACACATACCACACACCGACACCACACACACACCACACACACCACACACACCACACACACACCACACACACCACACACACACCACACACACACACCACACATACACCATACACACACACCACACACACCACACACACACCACACACACCACACACACCACACACACACCACACACACACACCACACATACACCATACACACACACCACACACACCACACACACACACTACACACACACCACACACACCACACATACACACCACACACATACACATAGACACACACACACCACACACCTACACCACACACACACCACACACACCACACACATACACATAGACACACACACACCACACCTCACACAAAGATTAAGAGAGAAAAACAACTGACAACTGATTCTATGGATCTGAAAACTAAACATTGCACCGCGATGACAAATAGGTGACCTTCTTGACAAAGTCGCTGTCCCCTCCCAACTCCCTCACTCTGCACCCCCACTCTTCCTTGTATTTAAACGTAGACATCTTAATGTCTGTAAAATGAGATCAAGTAGGAAGACTGTAGACTTAATGAGTTCACAGATATAAACGCTCGGAGCAATCCCCACTCTGTAGAAGGGCCTGCCATGTAAGTGTCTGCCATCATAATTAGAGTTTCCACAATACCAGATGTGGCCTTCAGCGTATGACTCTGTTTTTCACCCCCCATCTGGTCTCCATCTTCCCAGCTATAATACGGAATTAATAATGACAGCCACCCAAAAGGCATGTGGTAAGAAAGTGTCATAGCACATATTTTAAAAAGTTGTGAATTGTAAATTGCTTCACAGATGAGCCACATGCTTTAAAATTTATTTTTTTATTAACAATGATGAGTTCTGCTAGGTCCCTCTAGACTGTTGTGCAGAAACCATTTGGATGCTTCTCGGTTCAAAAAATTATCAGACTAGTAAAGGGGACCCCAGAGAGGAGGAAGAATACACCTATGAAGGCCTGCCACCGCCTCGGAGGGGGAGGAACTCAGGAGCCTTGCTTCACTGATAGCCGAGCAGCGCCATCTCATTCCCTTGCCAAGGTTTCCTGATTTCTCAGTGTGAGTGTGGGCATCTCTCACAGAGGAAGGGCCCAGTAGACTTAGTTGTCCACTGGGCACTTCTCTGACCCAATAGGTCTACTTGTTAAAACAAAAACAGCAACAACAACAAAAAAATGCAGATTGCTAGGGTGTGACGCAGGAGCAAAATTTAAACAGAGGAACAAGGAAGAAGAAGGAAGTGAAAGGTTTGCTTTTAAAAGGCCCACGACAGCTGGGTGGGTGGCAGGCACACACCTGTCTTCCTGGTTCTTGAGAATCTGAGGCAGGAGGCTACCTAGGGAGACCCTGTCTCTGAAACGACAAAACAAAAAAACATAACAACAACAAAAAAAGACCCCGGTCCCAAAACAACCAGAAAACGCCGAAGAAAACATGTTCGTTATCACTAGTGTATCCATTATGAGACAGGCGTGTGTTCATCTATGTATGCTTGCATACTTGTGTGTGCATGTGTCTGTGTGTGTGTGTACACATGTGCACACTCTCATACATACATGGTAACCTGGCTTCAGATACCTCAAAACACACCAGAGGCATTTGCTGAGGACCCAATTGTTAAATAACACTCTTATGATCCTATGTAAATCCAGCTACAATAACTAGACATTCACGCAAGAGAGGAGGGCATAGGCTTTGGTTCCAGGGAAGCAGGAACCGTGGACTGGGAGAGTTCTGTCTCTACAGCTGGCTGATTTGAAGGGTACCCTGTAGGGCCTCAGGGTCACTTAGAGGCAAAGACTCCGGATCTGTTGTTTGCTGCTGGCTTGCAGCTCTCTAACTTGGGCAAGAAGATCTACCTCATGTGGTTGGTTGGCCCAGTGCTGGTCTCTGCTAGGAAGCAGTGCCCCACAGCTCTTCTCACTTCTCCACACCTTAACAAAGGAGCTGTGATCTCTACCGTCACCTGCATCCCTGGGGACTTGTGTCTCTTGCTTGGGGCGGTTGAGGAAGGAAGCAAACAGCAAATTGGGGTAAATTTAGTGCAGCTGAAAGTGCGCTTGCCTAGCCTTGCACTCACTTGTGTTTCCACCCAACTCAGCTGGTGGTAATTTTCTAAATGCCTCTGACTCCCCCCAACCCACCCCCTCCCTGACTCCCCCCAGCCCACCCCCTCCCTGACTCCCCCAACCCGCCCCCTCCCTGACTCCCCCCAGCCCACCCCCTCCCTGACTCCCCCAACCCGCCCGCTCCCTGACTCCCCCCAGCCCACCCCCTCCCTGACTCCCCCCAGCCCACCCCCTCCCTGACTCCCCCCAACCCACCCCCTCCCTGACTCCCCCCAACCCACCCCCTCCCTGACTCCCCCCAGCCCGCCCCCTCCCTGACTCCCCCCAGCCCGCCCGCTCCCTGACTCCCCCCAGCCCACCCCCTCCCTGACTCCCCCCAGCCCACCCCCTCCCTGACTCCCCCCAGCCCACCCCCTCCCTGACTCCCCCCAGCCCACCCCCTCCCTGACTCCCCCCAGCCCGCCCGCTCCCTGACTCCCCCCAGCCCACCCCCTCCCTGACTCCCCCCAGCCCGCCCGCTCCCTGACTCCCCCCAACCCGCCCGCTCCCAGTAGCTTCCCTTTGATTTGGAGTCCCCAGGGTCCTTTGTGGGAAAAGTTGGAGACCTACTGGGGCCTCAGAGTGCAAATCACCATGCACACACATACACACACACCTGTACCATGTGCACACAAATGCATGCCTACAGACATGCACAAACACACAAATGTACATACATAAGCACAGCCTTTCCCCCAGACCAGCTCTCAAGAGAAAACAGTACCCCAAACTAGTGAGTCTCACATGTTTTCTCACAAAATACTCTGGAGATTTTAAATTAAAGGGGCGAGTTCTCAAAGGATGAAAATTGGGGCCTTTGGAAAAGCCACTAATGCTGGCCCAGGTCACCACCATTTCCTGTTAAAATGATCTCAAGGAACAAGCCAGTGCCTCTCCCCAAGCCAGCTGGCTGCTCTGGAAACTGGGCAGGGCCAGTTCCTCAGCCCAGAGAGTCCCAGATGGCTCCAGATTGCCAGTGATGTAACCTACACTTCCTTTATTTATCCAGAGCCTCCAGGGTGCCCGGGAAAGGAAAGCAAGCAAACGGAAACACTCTACAGCCAGCAGCTCTCTCTCCTTGGCTCTCCAGCTTGTTCTTGAGCTGAGGTCGAAAATCTGGCAAGATCTGGAGCTGTTCCCTCTGGTTAAAAGTAACAATCCCTTCACTCACAGAGCATGCATGTGTTTCCCTGTGGGTTTGGGTCCCTTGACCAGAACGCCAAGTTCTACTTACATTGTTTACTTGACAAAAATCCTTTGAGCGATAAAGGATTTGTAGAGGAAAACAGAATAGTGAGTACAGTCTTCCACTGGTTCGTCTTTGGGTACGTACTTGGGTAGGTGTGCGTAAGGAAGAACAGCCCTGCTTAGTGCGGCCTTCCTCAGGACCTGTGGGTGATAGCTCATTGGCGGGGAAGGATGGCTGGGGTGTGGGATTCTGTCTGTCTTAGATGCTGACTTTGTTTGTGTGAGCCAGACTCTCCCTATGTAGCCCAGGCTGGCCTTGGATTAGAGAGTCCTCACCTCAGTCTTCCAAGTGCTAGGCTTACAGATGTGCAACTATGATCCCTACTTCAGATGTTAACTTTAGTCAGAGGCTGTTAAGTGAAAAGGGATATTTCAAAATTGTGCTGGAAGGGGTCACTTCTTTCTAGGTTATTCCACTACAACTCTCAAGCCTTTATTTTATTTTATTTTTTTGGTTTTTTGAGACAGAGTTTCTCTGTGTGGCCTTGGCTGTCCTGGACTTGCTTTGTAGACCAGGCTGGCCTTGAACTCACAGCGATTCACCTACCTCTGCCGCCTGAGTGCTGGGATTAAAGGTGTGCGTCACCATGCCCTGCTTTTCAAGCCTTTATTAATGCATTTGAGATAAGATGTACAATATTAAAGCAAACTCTGTATGTGTGTGTATGTATGTGTGTGTGTGTGTCTGTCTGTATGTGTGTCTGTGTATGTTATATGTGTGTATGTGTGTTTGTGTGTCTGTATGTGTGTGTCTGTGCATGTATGTGTGTATGTGTGCCTGTGTATATGTGTATATATGTGTGTATGAGTGATGAGTGTGGAGTGCCAGGGTCTGATGTTGAGTGTTGTCCTCTATTGTGCTTTGTTGCTGCTATTGTTGAGCCTGGGACTCACTGATTTGGCTCAGACTCTGGAGCCAGTAAATGCCCGGGATCCTCCTGTGGCTGCCAACCCAGCGCAGGGATGACAGGCACACACTGCTGTGTCCAGATTGTGTGGAGAAGCTGGGGGTCACACTCAGGTCCTTGTGCAAATGCTCTGTAGTGCCCCACAGTGTACATCCTTACACTCTGGAATGCTTGATCTATGTCTGATGAATGAATAAATGAGGTGTGTGGGTTACTATGGGATGTCATCATCACAAAGTCAGAGCAGGGACAGATGGACATTCAAAAAAAGAACAGGGTGTGGCTGAGAGTCCCTGCCCCCCTTCACCATCCACTAGAGGTGGAACCACAGCAGATTCAGACTTTTTGCCTTTATTCTCTGTTAATTTCATTCAACAAAAAGACCAAGCCTGGGACAAATGAATGAACAGCCAAGTCTTTCTGCTCTTCTTGTTTTTCTGAGATGCAGGGAGGAGGCTAACTTCAGCTTAGTAATTAACTGCTTGACCCTCTTGGGACAAGCTTAGCATGAGTAAGCAGGAGCTGACATCCCTGTGTCCTGCCTTGTCTGGGCCCAAAGCTCCACCCTTTCTGTGCCTAGAACTCAAGATCAGGCCTGGAACCACAAGGTTCCAACCCAAGAACTGCTTCTGAGCCCCTCCCTGTCATCATCGCCCAGTGTGGCTCTAGACAGGGACCAAGAGTTCTCTGAGAAAAGTGCAACATGGTTGTCCGTATGATTTAAATTATTTAGTTGCATCAAATATTCAGATATGTGAGAACAATAGAAACTCTATTTAAAAACTCCAAGCGTTCGATGGATGAACTGAGTGGCTCCTAGTAGTCCCTGTAGCAAGCCCACACTGCACATTTTATGAGTGATTTGTGCCCCTCTGGTCCAGGCTGCCACTTCAGGACTGACTGAAGCTCAGAGGGAAACCCTAGTCCCAGAAGTGAACCTTCCTGGGGTTCAGCACGTCTCATGCCCCACCTCTCTGAGAAAGGAGACTGCCCCATTGGGAAGCTGGGACTGGACGTTGGCACAGAAGTCATCCTTTCAGCATGGGTGGTTCATTGACCTGTTCTGATTGGATTGTGTGTGTGTGTGTGTGTGTGTGTGTGTGTGTGTGTGTGTGGTGTGCTTGTGTGTGTGAGCATGCGTGTGTGGTGTGTAGTGTGTGTGTGTGTGGTGTGTGTGCGTGGTGTGTGTGTTTTTGAGTTTCAGGGCATGAGACTACTTTCTCACAAAGCATCATTTTAGGAGGGAACTGAATGTGACCCCTCCTGATCTTGCTTTGAAGCCCAATATGTGTGTTTTAACGGCAACTGCCATTTATTAAATACACCCAGTATTCTCAAGATTACACCAGTGCTCAGCATTATGGTGTCTGAGATTCATGCTCAAAACACAGAAAGCCAGATAATATTTCACAGCTTAGGAAAATCAAGTCTGTGTGGGTGGTAGAGATAAAGGGCAGAGGGCAATGATACATAAAGGTGTCATAGCAAAACCCACTTGTTTGTGTTTAAACATTAGTAAAAAGTTAGTAAGAAACGGAAGACAAATAAGGCTTACAGATGTTACTAAAAGTCAAATTAGGGACAGAGAGAGCTCAAGACAGGGGTTTCTTCCCGACATGCCACACTGTTCCTTGTCTGGTGAGCTTCTGGGCCACCCAGCACAGCCCCATCGCTCTTATAAAACATTGGAGGGTGTTTCTTCCTCTGTAGGTTGATCTCTGGGGGGTGAAGAAGAGAGCTAGGGGTGGGACATGATAGAGGAAGGCACGTGACACCACCCGATGGTCTCCACACATGTGTGCTCAGGTGCTCAAACATATAGGTGCACACCGTTTGCCCAGGCATCAAACCCTAGCCACTAGCGTTGTGTTGGAGAACCTGCCTTTTTTGATAGTGAGCTCTAATGAATCAACAGGACTTTCCTGTACTCTAATAGAATGCAAAATTAAAAATAATCCCACTGTGTTGATGCCCTGATCCTTCACTAAGGGTTTTGCAGGTGGATCACAATTAAAAAGGAAAAAAAAAAAGGGGGGGGGTGGCTGGAGAGATGGCTCAGAGGTTAAGAGCACTGTCTGTTCTTCCAAAGGTCCTGAGTTCAATTCCCAGCAACCACATGGTGGCTCACAGCCATCTATAATGCAGTCCGGGCCCTCTTCTGGTGTGCGGGCAGAGTACTGTGTAAATAATAAATACATCTTTAAAAAAAGAAAAAAAAAGTCATGTGAAATGATAAAAGTATTCTAAGAGGAGATCGTCAGCACTGTACAACAAGAGATTTCCTTACACACACACACACACACACACACACACACACACAGTCATTGCATTGAGTTCCACAGAGAGTCAAGGTGAACTTCTGTCAAGATGCTCACAGCCACATTGAAAAGATCAGGCTTTCACTGCAGTAAGTGGACACTTGTTTTTAGGCAGAATTGATACCTGTTAGAATAAGATCGCTCTTTTTCTGGTGATCAATAAGTCCAAAGGAAGTGAAGGTTTTTGTGTGTAGTTGAGAGAAGCAGGAAGGACCACAGCTTATCAATAATGAACTATAAGATTATAAGATTATAATGAACTATAAGATTGGGAACTATGGCTTCCCAATCTTAAATCTTTCAAAAATGCTTATGTATTTATATCATGTTTTCAAATTAGAGAGCCGGGTGGTGGTGGTGGTGCATGCCTTTAATCCTAGCACTCAGGAGGCAGAGGCAGGTGGATCGCTGTGAGTTTGTGGCCAGCTTGGTCTACAAAGTGAGTCCAGGACAGCTAAGGCTACACAGAGAAACCCTGTCTCAAAAAAACCAAGAAAACAAAAACAAACAAAAAATTAGGGAAAGCCTGGGGCTGGAGAGACTGCTCAGTGGTAAAGAGCACTGGCTGCTCTTCCAGAGGACCCGGGTCCTGTTTCCAGCACCCACACAAGTGGTGGTTTGCAACAGCCTGTAACTCCAGCTCTGTGGGATCCGACGGCCTGTTCTGGACTCTGCCAGCACTGGGTGCACACAGTACATGGACTTGCATGTAGACAAAACACCCATACACATAAAATAAAAATAAATAAGTCTTTTTTAAGTATGAGAGAGACCATATATTTATTATATTTAGTCACCAAGCTGGTTTTGTCATTGGCCTGTTGCTACCGTCCCTTGTTCCTATGTGGCTTACAGTGGGCTGCGTTCACAGCCTCCAAAGAACTCTCTCTTACATCAAAGGCTCAGACTTCTCTTTCTCTGGGCTGAATATTCAGAGAGTTGGAGGGAAAGGACACCCAGGCTTCTCAAACTTGTGTACCTGCTCCCTCGACCCCCACTAGTGATTTTCTGTCATGTGGATCAGAAATAACCAGCAGGGCACAAGACTACACCTGAAACTTAGAGGCACATGCTTACTCGTGTTAAAATGCAAAATCATTCAGCAGATCTGAGCTGTGACTTCCTAACGGGGGCTTCCCAGGTAACACTCACATTGCTGGCGCCGGGACCGCACTCTGCTGAGAGCTTCTGTAGGGGTGCAGCAAATAGGAGGCTGAACTTGGACTCATGGTCCCTGGCTTTTAGTCACTTTGCCTCTCTGGACTTTTAATTTTAAGACAGAGAAGGACAAATCAGGTTATTTCAAGGCTTGCATCTATAGACCTCTTGCTGGGGTGTGTGTGTGTGGTGCATCTACACTGAATATAGCAATTTGTCTGCAATTTGAACACTAATCTCTCTCTCTCTCTCTCTCTCTCTCTCTCTCTCTCTCTCTCTCTCTCTCTCTCTCTCTCTCTCTCTCTCTCTCTCTCTCACACACACACACACACACACACAGAGTCTCTTGGCTTAACATAGCCAAGACTGACCTGGAACTCCCCATGTAGTCCAAGTTGGACTTGAACTTATGATTACCCAGCACCATCTGCCTCCTGCAAATTACTAGAGTTACAGGCGTGCAACTTCCGTCCCACCTCCAGATCACTGCAATCAGTGACTGTCTCAGCCAGGTGGGCCACTGCTTCCAGATTCCATGGAGCTGGAGGTTACATACACACTCGGGAGGAGAAATGCGGCTTCCCACAAGGCTTAGGGAGAGCGCAGCCACTTGCGCACAGGATTTCAAGTGGCAGAGGAAAGGGAGAGGGGAAGAGATGCGTGTGTGGGGAAGAGAGGGTTAACTGAATGAATGAATGAACGAATGAATGAATGAATATAGCACCCGATAATTTGGGCCTCAGGAGGCGGCCCCTCCCCCAACGCGCACGTATTTTGAGCATCAAACAGGATCACACAGAAAGGCTTTGCCCGGGAGCACAGATACTAGCTAGTTTCTCCTTTAAGTCCCAAAGCAAAAAGTCCGGAGAGCAGAGAGAACTTGAGGTGGGCTCCCGGAGGAGAGATTTACCTTATGTAGGACATGCTCGTTGAAGTGAGGGCCAGCTCCGCCCTGGTAGGAGTCGGGTCTCTGCAGATCCATGTCCAGCTCAGAGCCAACTGCTCCCAGCTTTCCAAGCGCTCTGCGTCAGCGCTCCCAGCAGCTCAGCCCAGGCTCTGCGGGGCGCGGCAGGCTCTGGTCCGAGCACCCCAGGGGCCCAGAGGCATCCGTGGTCAGCACTGGACAGCTCCTAAGGCGGCTGGGGCGGTACCGACAGGTTTTCTCCTCTCAAAGATCCCAGAGTTCAGGAGGAGAATCTCCGCTGTGCACCCGGGGGCAGAGTTCTGAGATACTCACAGCCCGGGGATCAGCTGTCTTGTGACTCCAAGATGCTGGGAGCGACGCAAGATTTTGAGGCTAGCTGAGGGATGCATGTGCGCATCGCATTCTGGGGGTTCAGCTATGCGTCCTCCCAGACGCTGCGGTCCCAAAGCTCCAGGTTCCCCATCCTCAGTGACCCAGCACCTCCCTCAGCGCTCAGCTCAGCTCTCCTCAGCCGCGGTGCTGGCTCCGCTTTTCCTTTGGTCTCTAGACAGTTCCCTCCGGGAAGTAAATAACTGGCCTGAGGCTGGTAGCGGTTGATAGAAAGTGGGGGCTGAGGTCTTTGAAATAGACAGAATAGTTCAGCTGAGGGAGAGTACGCAGACCCTCTCAAGACATATGACCCTAAAGTTAAGAGCGATTGACTCAGGAGAGGCAGGATGGTAAGGGCACAGGATCCCGAACCTCAACTTTGAAAGTTCTAACATTGAGCCAGACACTTAATTATTCATTCTTTCTTTCTTTTTCTTTCGGGTATTAGAATATATGACGTTTATTAAATGAGTATGGGGAGAGAAGGAAACGGGGGTTGAAAGAGAGGGTGGGCAGGGGGAGACAGAGACAGAGACACAGAGACAGAAACTGTGCAAGAGAGAAAGGGGGTAAGGGGATGAGAGAGAGGGTGGAGCCACTTCATCTTTCTTAAGGGGGTTGGCGGGGATGGAGGTGGGGGGGATGTGGGGGGGGGCTTCCTGGAGCTTTAGCTCAATGGTAGAGTGCTTGCTTAATGTGTTCAAGACCCAGTACTGCAAAATAAATAAATGATTGTAATATTTATGGTATAGACATTTGTTGTTGTTTTTGGCTTTTTGAGACAGGGTTTCTCTGTGTAGCTTTGCCTATCCTGGACTTGCTTTGTAGACTCACAGAGATCCACCTGCCTCTGCTCCCAAATGATGGGATAAAAGGTGTGCACCACGACGCAGGCCTTTTTTTTTTTTTTTTGAATAAGCTTTTAAAAAGATTTATTTAGCCAATGGACAGGACATTCTCCAGAGCTGAGTGGAGAGTGGGGACTGACTTTCACACGAACTCTGGTGCCCCATATTTAACCATGTCCCCTGGATGGGGAGGCCTGGTGACACTCAAAGGAAGGATAGTAGACTACCAAGAAGAGATTTGATTCCCTATGAGCATATACAGGGGGAGGAGGTCCCCCTCAATCACAGTCATAGGGGAGGGGAGTAGGAGGAAAGCAGGAGAGAGGGAGGAATGGGAAGATACAAGGGATGGGATAACAATTTAGATGTAATATGAATAAATTAATAAAAATGTATATAAAAGAATAGACACTAAAATAAAAATATTTTGCTGGGTGTGGTGACACATGCCTTTAATTCCAATGCTCAGAAGACAGAGGTAGAGGTGGCAGAGCTCCATGAGTTCAAGGCCAGTCTCATGTATATACTGAGTTCTAGAACAGCCAAGGCTACATGGTGAGACCATTTGTCTCAAAAAACAAAATATTTATTTTCTTTTTATTTATGTGTGTGTATCCACACATGGCGGAGGTGCCCACAGAAGTCTGAAGAGGGCATAAGATCCCCTGAGTTACAAGCAGCTGTGAGATGCTGGATGTGGGAACTCCAGTCCTCTGCAAGAGCAGCAAGCACTCTTAACTGCTGAGCCATCTGTCCAGGCCTGGTTCTGAAGATTTAGTGGGTGACTTCACATGCCTGGAACAGTGCCTGGAATATACTCAGAGCTTAGTAAATGCAGGTAGTACACTCTCCAGGTGAGTAGACAGAGCTCTGGTGACTGCCTCTAACACCACAGGAGCTCTCCGCTGGGAGGTTTGATTGTTAGCATTTCATTCCATCTTATGGTAAGTCTCTCAGTTGTTTGTCTGAGAAAATCTGGATAGAGTCTACATTGACAAGCGCTCTCATAAACATTTAGCATATGCTGTTCCTCTTTCCTGTTTGCATTTGGTTTTGTCCCTGTGTGAAGGCTATTTTTTCCTCCCTCAGTCTTTCAAGATCTTTTTGTCCAGTGGATGGGACTAGAAATGATCATAATGAGTGAGTTAACCCAGAAGCAGAAAGACTCATATGGTATATACTCACTTATAATTGGGCACTAGCCCAAAAGGCATGTCCTATGAAATTCTTCAATTACCAGGAGATTGGGATAGATGTGAGGACATCCTACTGAAACTCTGGGTAAGAGAAATATAAAAGATGGAGAAATAGAAGGACCCAGAGGATCCTAGAAACCTACAAGAAGAACATCGTGATGGGTGGATCGGGGCCTAGGGGGATCTATCTGCTCAAACTATTGCACTAACCAAGGACAATACAAGTAGTAAACATCAAACCCCTACTCTGATCTACCCAATGGACGGTACATTCTCCACGATTATGTGGAGAGTGGGGACTGACTCTGACATGAACTCTGATGTTCCATATTTGACCATCTCCCCTTCGTGGGGAGGTCTGATGCACTCAAAGAAAGAATAAGCAGGTTATCAAGATGAGACTTGATAGCCTATGACCATATAGTGGGGGAGGAGGTACGCCTCGGTCTTAGACCTAGGGGAGAGGAATAGAGTGAAAGCAGGAGGGAGGGAGGAACAGGAGGATACAAGTGATGGGATAACAACTGAGTTGTAATCTGAATAAATTAATAAAAATTTTAAAAAAAGATCTTTTTGTCCTTGGGTGCTTTTTGAAAAAGATACGATTTGATGTGGGGCTTTAAAAAAATCATTCTGGTTACAGCACTCGGGAGGCAGAGACAGGCAGATCACTGTGAGTTCGAGGCCAGCCTGGTCTACAAAGTGAGTCCAGGACAGCCAAGACTACACAGAGAAACCCTCTCTTGAAAAACAAACAAACAAACAACAAACAAACAAAATCATTCTGGGAGCCTGGAGAAATGGCTCAGCGATTGAGAGTTCAAAGCTCATGTTGGACAGTTCACAACCACAGGTGACTCCAGCTCCAGGGGGAATTGACGCCGTCTTCTGGCTACTATGGGCACTGCACTCATGTGCACATATGTACATACACATAATTTAAAGTAATGAAAATAAATATTTTTATATTTAAAATGAATATTTAAAACATACTATGTTTTATGTGTAAGATATGCGGTGTGCGATCTGTAACTGCTTTTGGAAAATTCTCAACAACCAGGACTCCATGGATTTCTTCTGCTTTGTTTTCTCTTGATTCTCCTGGCATTCCAGCTACACGTATGCTTGTAAAGCTTGAAATTGTCATACAGCTCTTGAATCTTCTAGAACTCTTTTCTTTTTATTTTTTTCTTTCTTACTTTTGTTTTTTGTTTTTGTTTTCACTGGGGGGGGGGGCAGGGCCTTACCCAGTAGGCAACTGGGGCATCTGTGTTTTCCTGTGGGAACTTTCAACTGGCCTCTCTCCAAGTTGAGCCTTTCTTTCTTCAGGCATTCTAGTCTACTGCCGAGCCCATTAAGGTCACTGCTGCTACACTTTTTAGAAAAGGTTTACTTTAAAAATTTATGTGTATATGTGCGTGCCTGCGAGAGCGTACACAAGTTACGTGCAGGCGGGAGCTGTTGGCGGCCAGAAGAAGGTATCGGGTCCCTGGGATTGGATTGTAAAGCAGTTCTGAGGCCTCACGTGGGTGCTGGGAGGCAAGCCAGGTCCTCTACAAGAGCAGTGAGTGCTCTTAGCCGCTGAGCCATCCCCTCAGCCCCTCTCTCACACTTAACATCCTGCTGTTTATACCACGTTGCCACACGTTGCTCACTTTATTAACAATAGCCCTGGATGCATTATCAGGTTATCTTAAATAAGTCCAGAAGTATTAAAAAAAAAACCTTCCAGTATTTTTTTTTCTCCCTCTTGACACAGGGCTTCCCTAAATCACTGTGCTCATAGAGAGTGGCCCAGTGTCTCACAGCCTTTCCAGCTGTACCCACAGTTCTGACATTAGAGCCTTGCTAGTTCGGCGATGGTTGGGGGGTGTCCTCCAGTGTGATCCTCGTCTGTGAGTCTGCATCGCCGGCCGGTGGCAGCCACACTCACATCCAGTCTCCGTGGCTCTTTCTCAGCATCCGCAGTTAAGGTTCCCCACCAGGCTGTGGCTCCTGCTCCATGGGGCCAGATCTCGACTGGGGCTTTTGAGTCCACGGTCTCTGCAGATTCCATCCAGGGCAGCAGTTTGCCCTGCAAACCCAACTCTCAGATGGGCCAAGAGTTGTTATTGATTTTCAATTTGCCCAACTTTCTCTTGATGTCCGTCTGGGAATGACAATATCCGGCTTTTTACCTGTTGTCACTAAATCCCAAATTTAGAATTGAAGTAGTGGTACTCTCTTTGGGGGGGGGGCACCTTCAATATCTGCTTCTGGATCTTTTGAAAAGTTTTAAAAGTAAGATGCTAATTTTCAAAGACAAGTTATTCTTTGAATCATTCTATTTAGGCCGATCTCTTTGGCAGCAAGAACTGTTACCCACCCACTGGCTCTAGTTTTGTTCATTTTATTTGTATTTTTGCTGTTTGATTTGGGTCTTTCTCCTCTCCCCTTTTTTTCCTTTCATCTTTGGACAAGAATGCTCTCTGTAGCCCAGGTTGGCCTCTTTCTGTAGCCCAGGTTGGCCTCTTTCTGTAGTCCCAATTGCCTCCAATTCATTATCTTCCTGCTTCAGCCTTTGAATGTTGGGACTATGGGTGTGGCCTGGCTACTTTTGTTCATTTTATATAACAACCCAGATCCACTCTCTTTGCCCTTTTCTGCCTTGCTCTGGAATGTCCCAATTTAGGGAGGAAAGGGTTACTTCATCTTGCACTTCCATCATCGGGGCAAGTCAAGGCAGGAACCTGGAAGCAGGAACCCAAGCAGAGACCATGGAAGAACAGTGTTTACCAGCTTCCTTCCTTTGGCTTGTTTAGCTGCCTTCTTCTTCTTCTCCTTCCTCTTCTTCTTCTTCTTCTTCTTCTTCTTCTTCTTCTTCTTCTTCTTCATTGCTATTTTGGTTTTTTGAAACAGGGTTTCTCTGTGTAGTAGTCCAAACTGTCCTAGAACTCAATCTATAGAGCAGGCTGGCCATAAACTCACAGCGATCCACCTACCTCTGCCTCCTGAATGCTGGGATTAAAGGCGTCCTCTACCATTGCACAAGATCACACACACACACACACACACACACCAAGATACAGAGATATCTGGAATTTGAACCCATTCATAACCAGAATACTGTTTGCATCTTGAAGTTTTAAATTGGATCTAAAGTGCAGATCAAGCACCAGGCGCATTATGGGTCATTAAGGAATTGTGCCTAAACCATACCGATAAAGGCAAGGCTGGCAAACTGCAGAGTCCAATGGTCAGGGTTTATGGAAAACTCCACAATCAACTCCGAAGAAGGCTGTGAATATGGGATGTGGGCCGGCTTTTCCATCCTCAAAGTTCTGTCAGTGTCTCTTCTCTGGAAGGGCTTGTATGGGTCCCAGGGTTAAGTTCCACAGGAGTGAGGGCTGCGCCGTAGGGGGCAACCTCCACCAACGCAGCCTGCCCTCCCTGGTTGGGAATGGAGGTTATGGGTTGTACTGACCCAGAGAACACAATGGTGCCGGCTCCTTCCTGGGAGCATTGAGAGGCGCATTCTTCAGCCATCCATTCATCCTTAGGCAGGCCTGTGCCAGTGCTCAGGGCACACAGACAAAAGAGCCGCAGTTCCTGCCTCTGACAAGCTGGCAGTGTACTCTGTGTGACTGACAGGTACAGCTACGCACACCACGTGACTAGGGCCAGACTGGCGCACGGAGGAGAAGGAGTAGTGGAAACTACAACTCAAAAGTTGGACCCAGCAGTCATGGGTTTCCATCTTGATCTGACGTTTATCGTGTGTGTGGCTTGGCTTGTTCTCTCGCCCTGCTAATCTTCATGGCTCTTTCATGAGGCTGTTGTGAAAACTCAATGAAGGATGAGTAGAAGCAGTTGGCATAGTGTCAGGCCCACTGTACGCGCTCCATCTGGGCACTGTGGGTGGAGCGATCATGAGTTTGAGGTGAGCCTGGGCTATAGAGTGAGAGGGCCTTGTCTCAGGGAAGAATGTGTGTGGGGGGAGAGAGTGACAGAGTGACAGAGACAGGACAGAGAGACAGAGACAGAGACAGACAGACAGACATACACAGAGAAAGAGAGACAGAGACAGAGAGACTTAGGTAACTCTCCAGGACATAGGCTGTGTGTGTGTGTGTGTGTGTGTGTGTGTGTGTGTGAGAGAGAGAGAGAGAGAGAGAGAGAGAGAGAGAGAGAGAGAGAGAGAGAGAGAGAGGGACTTAGGTAACTCTCCAGGACATAGGCTGTGTGTGTGTCTGATAGGCTGTGTGTGTGTCTCTGTGTGTGTGTGTGTGTGTGTGTGTGTGTGTGTGTGTGTGTGAGAGAGAGAGAGAGAGAGAGAGAGAGAGAGAGAGAGAGAGAGAGACTGGTCACCCTTTGTCTTCCTTTAGCACGTGTTTTTGGGAGAATCAAGGATGAATAATGAATGAGCCATGTACTGTGGCAATCAACGTGCCGGGCTCTTTTGCCTGTTTAATTGATCTAATTTAATCTTTCCCGGTAACCTCCTGGTGGAGGATACCATTCCCAGTTCAGAGCTGTGAAGATGAGCCGTGGAGATGGTGAGCGCTACCAAGTTCACACCGATGGTGGGCAAAGTGTGGGCAGCCGCCAGCCACGCTGACCCGGGCTGAGCCCCTTCCCATCATCCCGCTGCTGCTGCTGCTGCTGCTTCATAAAGAGTCCCAAACCACACCCACTTCAGGCTGTGAACATTTCGACAGAGCTTTCAGCTCAGTAGTTGAAAAACAAAAAAACAAAAAACAAAAACAAAACATTCCCAGCTCAGCCACTTTTTCATCTCTTAGTTCAGTCCTTCCCTGCTGCTCCAGAGCTAAGAGGACTCGCTTCTCCAGAGGGGTTCGGGAAGCATCTAAGGACTCCATCGCACGTCACACCTACTGCAACACTCTGCCTATGCAGACGGCTCATGGCGTGGACTCCAGGTTCCTCAGCCCTCCACTCTCTCCCAGGAAGAGGCCGAACCTTCAGGAGGTTCCTCTGGAGTGTGAAGCTCTTTGTGACTCACTGCCGCCTCCTAGTGGACATTTGTCTTCAGCAGGGTCTCCTGGCGACCTTAATATTGGGAATGGATAACTCAGAGTCCCCCAAGAGTAGAGAGGTAGTTCATCGGACATTCAGAACACACCAGACCAAAACAAACAAACAAAACAAAAAAAAAAAACAACTTACTTGCAGCCTTTTAGCTGCTGTTCCTGCTCCATTCCTTCACTTTTCTTTCTAGGAAACAGTCTGGAAGAAGGACGCATGCTCTCTTTACTGAGCACATTTTAGCAACCAGTTCCACAGCACGGTGACTACAGGTCACAGTAACGCTCCATTTCGGAAGGTTTAGGGCTGGAGAGGTGGCTCGGCAGTGAATAGCACATGCTGTTCTCTCGAAGGACCTGACTCCTAGCTCACCAGCACTGTAACGCCAGTTCCAGGGAGCATCTGATGCCTCTGGAAGCTTCTGTACCTGCACTCCTTTGCAACCCCACCCCCACATGTACATATAATTAAAAATAAAATACATCTCAGAAAGTCTTGCCACAAAAATTCCAGGTGGCAGAGTTCATAATTCGACAAGGTGTATGGCAAATATCTCACATCACATTGTTCTATATAAATGCATCAATTATTATTTGTCAATTAAAAATAAATCAGCCGGGCGGTGGTGGCGCATGCCTTTAATCCCAGCACTCAGGAGGCAGAGGCAGGTGGATCTCTAGGAGTTCGAGGCCAGCCTGGTCTACAAAGTGAGTCTAGGACAGCCAAGGCTAACATAAAGAGACCCTGTTTTGAAAAAACAAAACACAACAAAACAAAAATAAATCAGAATCAGAAATACGTCTCAGCAGGTAAAAGTGCTTGCCACCAACTCCAAGAAGTGGTCCTCTGATTTCCCTCCCACCCACGCCCCAATTAAGTAATTTAAATTTATTTATTTATCTATTTATTTATTTTTTAGCTAAGAGAAGTTGTCTGTGACCACCCACGCTCTGGGATTTCAAGTATGCATATTGCTCACTGGGGAGGAGTTTGCTCCTTAAGCACCAACCTTGGTCGGGATAACAATACAGATAACCCCCACAGTCGGCAGCAGCTGTCAGAGCACGCGTGGCAGAACATCTCTTGGAGGGTGGCATCACACCGTTGAAGCTCTTTCTGTGTTGCCGTCATGCCTCACTTGGCTATGATCCTTTCCCAGCGTCCTCTCCTGCCCAGCCTGCCACCTGCTTGCAGGGATCTGTGGATTTAATTTCAGGCATTTCCCGAAAGGAGACAGACGGTCCTCCCAGGTCCTCTCTGCTATCTGTCCCTACCCCGAGGTGTACAGTTGAGCATGAGGACAGGGAGAGGGTAACTTAACTCGTCTGTCCAAGATGGAATCATTTATTCATTTCTTAGCTAGATTTTCTTTCTTTTTTCTTTTTTATTATTTGTTATTTTTATTTTTATTTCGTTTATTTTTTTTATTTTTTAGATTTTCTTTAAGATGGAACTCAAGGTATATGAAGTCGGACTGGACTGGGGTTGAGCTAAATTGAGTTCTGGCACATTTATCATTCATGTATAAATGGTGTTTGTTCATTCATTCTTTCATTCCATGCAGTAGGAGCATGGAAACCTTAAGGGGAGGCCAAGAGCCTGTTGGTAATCCTGCTTTAACTGTACACTTCTCAGCAATCTTGGATCTGGTGGAGTATCTAATTGTTTTCCTAAAATGTGTTTTTAAAAAACTTTAGTTGCTTTTCTTTTTTCTTTTCCTTCCTTCCTTTCTTTTCTTTTTCTTTCTTTCTTTTCTTTGTGTGTGTGTGTGTGCTTTGACACAGGATATCTCTGTGTAGCCCTGGCTGTCCTGAAACTTCCCAGGCTGGGAGCAAACTCAGAGAGATTCACCTGCCTCTACCTCCTGAGTGCTGGGATTACAGAAGTGAGCCACCACCACCCAGCTGCTTTTCTTCGTGTTTTCTTTATATTTTATTTCATTTTTTAAAGACAGGATTTCTCTATGTGGTCCTGGCTGTCCTGGAATTTGCTCTCTAGACCACGCTGGCCTTGAACTCAGAGATCCATCTGCCTCTGCCTCCCAAGTGCTGGGATTAAAGGGTACACCACCATTGCCAGGCTAAAATTTTTATTTTTATTTCTGTGTTTTGGGGGAGGGGTGCATGCCTGGCACATGTGAGTGCAGGAGGGGGCATTTGATCTCCTGGAGCTGGAGTTACCGGCACTTCTGAACTGCCTGAGTTGGCTGCTGGGAACCAAATCGTTTTCCAGAGTAGTACACACTCTTGAGTTGCTGGTCGCTTTTCACTTTTGAAATGTAGCCCAGGTCAGCCTCAAATCCACTGCAATCCTCCCACCTCAGTTTTCCAAGGGCCAGGATTAACAAGCAACAGCTACCACACTTGGCTTCACTTCAGGTCATTTGGCCTGCGGCTGTAGTTTAGCTCTCTGAGCACTTGCTGCGTGGTAGTGTTGAGTTGAGTGAATCCGCCACAAGTGTTCACCCATTCTCCCATCCAAGGACACATGGTGGCTTCTGGTTTTTATTTGATGCAAACAGTACCGCTGTGGATTTACACACACGTGTTTCCTGTTGTCGGTATAGAGGTCGGCTTTGTTTCTGCCTGAGTCCTTTATTCAAAACCAACTGCAAGTGCTGCCACCATCTGGCAAGAAGGAGGAACAGCAGGTCTGAGGTGCCTCAGCAGTTAAGAGCACTTGCTACTCTTGCAGAAGACAAGGGTTCAATTCCTGGGTGGGGAGGCTCACAACCACTTGTAACTACAGCTCCAGGAGATCTGAAGTTGTCTTCTGATTTCCGCAGGCTCCTGAACTCACGTGCATTTGCCGCCCCCTCACCACATACCTGTCTACGCACGCATATTTAAAAACACAACGAATTGGGCCTGGAGAAATGGCTAACCAATTACAAGTGCTTAAAACTCCCTCAGAGCACCTGGGGTCAGTTCTCAGCATTTACCTCAGACAGCGCACAACCCTCTGTGGCTCTACTTCCCGGAGATCTGATGCCTTCTTCTGCCACCTGCAGGTGCCTCTGTGTATTGCTGCATTTAAATGTGTGCATGCATGCATACATACATACATACAGACAGACAGACAGACAGACATACAAAATAAATATAAAAAATGAAACAAATCTTTAAAATAAAATAAAGGGAGCAACAATATCCTTCACTTTACAGGACTGTGGAGAGCAATGAAGAAGAAGATGAAGAAGAAGAAGGAGGAGGAGGAGGAGGAAGAGGAGAAGAAGAAGAAGAAGAAGAAGAAGAAGAAGAAGAAGAAGAAGAAGAAGAAGTAGAAGAAGAGGAAGAATCATGTAGCACATGGTAAGCGCTCAAGCTCAGCCGTTCTTCTAATTATCTATTGTAACTTTTTATTACAGGACCTCCGGATGCTATCACCACTGTGCTAGGCTACACATTGTGTGTGCTACCCTATTGGAGCTCTTAGTAAAACTTGCAAGTTACAGGAATTTGGGGACCAAAAATAGCATGTGACGGTCACAGATCAAAGCCTCGTTGGGGCCTATGCTTGCTACTTGACGTCTCTCCGTCCAGTGCTGGGTAGGAACTGATCTGAGCCATTAGGACTCCCATGTGGATGGAATGAGTTGACCCAGAGACTGCTGCGATGGGGTAGTGTGTAAAGATCTTTGCCTGAAGCCCGAGGAGTTGAATTTGATCCCTGAGACTGACTGCCAGGGTGGAAGGAGCAAACGGACTCCCACAAGCTGCCCTCTGATGTACACATGTGTGCCTTGACATGCATGCTCCCACACCTGTATGTGCACACAGACACACATACGCAAATAAACATGTAAATATATGAAATACTGGGGGCTCTTTTTGTTTTGTTTTTTGTTGTTGTTGTTGTTTTTCGAGACAGTTTTCTCTGTGTAGCCTTGGCTGTCCTGGACTCACTTTGTAGACCAGGCTGGCCTCGAACTCACGGCAATCTACCTGCCTCTGCCTCCCAAGTGCTGGGATTAAAGGCGTGCCACCACTGCCTGGCAATATTGTTGTTGTTGTTTTGTTTTGTTTTGTTTTTTAAATGAGATAGCCACAGATCTTTCCTGGAGCCTGGCTCACAACAGATGCCCAAGAAGCAGGTTGTGTTATTAGACCAGACACTGTGTGAGCTGATTTCATAGATTGAGTGCCCCCTGGGTGGGGACCAAGAGAGATGTTAGTTCCCATAGCAAATTTATCTGGGAAGGCATCTGTGCTGACTACTTTTATGCAAGCCTGGCACAAGCTGGAGTCATTTGGGAAGAGGGAGCCTTAATTTTAAAAAACCACCTTCACCAGATTGGGCCTGTAGGCAATCCTGCAGAGCATTTTCTTGATTAATGATTGATGTGGTGTGGGTCCAATCCACTGAGGTGGTGTGGCCCCTAGGTCAGTGATCCTGTATAGGTCTAAGGAAACAGGCTGAACAACCACAGGGAGCAAGATGGTAATCTGGACTCCCCCACGGCCTCTGCATCAGTTCCTGCCTCCAGGTTCCTGCCCTGAGTTCCTGCCCTGGCTCCCTGGATGATGGACCCGGGATGATGGACCAGCTGTAAGGTGAAAAGAACTCTTTCCTCCCCGTGGTGCTTTTCGCCCTGGTGCTTATCACAGCAGTAGAAGCCATAAGAGAGCATTTAGACTTCCCCATAGAGACTGCCCATGGGTCTTTCTGGAAACAGACTCCAAGGCTCTCTGACTCAGTCTCTCTTGGGATTTGGTTTGAAAATTTGCCTTGTCGCGACCTCTGGAGTGGGGGTGGGGTGGAGGCTCAGGCACGAGCAAAGGTTTAGGGGCCTGTTACTGTCCCTTTCAGTCAGTGTGCCCTGGAGAGTCGGTGTGAAAGGCCTTTCCATGCTCCAAAGATAGAGGAGGGTGGACCCCATTAAGCAGGAGGAGGGCTGAGTGGAATTAAGAACAGAATCTGGACTTGTTAGGAGGGATGGGAGAGCACGACCTCAAGGCCATAGTGCGCTTGCTGTCATGCAGAGCGCACGTGACTGGCCCCCTGCCAGAGTGCAGTATTGTCGATAAAAGACATAAACCCCGCCAGGTAGCAGGCCTGGGAGACATCACAGGAGGAACATCTGTGTTCATGGCACATCAGCTACATTACTCATGGATGTGACAACATACCTGAAAATTAGCAGCTCTGAGGAGGAAGGGTTTATTACAACTTACAGTCTGAGTGCACCCAGTCTATCATAGAGTGGAAGCCATGGCCACAGGAGGGTGAGGCAGCAGGTGAGGCAGCCATAGCCTCAGGAGGGTGAGGCAGCAGGTGAGGGAAGCCATGGGCACAGGAGGGTGAGGCAGCAGGTGAGGGAAGCCATGTCACAGGACTGTGAGGCAGCAGGTGAGGGAAGCCATGCCACAGGACAGCGAGGCAGCAGGTGAGGGAAGCCATGCCACAGGACAGTGAGGCAGCAGGTGAGGGAAGCCATGCCACAGGAGGGTGTGGCAGCAGGTGAGGGAAGCCATGCCACAGGACTGTGAGGCAGCAGGTGAGGGAAGCCATGCCATAGGACTGTGAGGCAGCAGGTGAGGGAAGCCATGCCACAGGAGGGTGAGGCAGCAGGTGAGGGAAGCCATGCCACAGGACTGTGAGGCAGCAGGTGAGGGAAGCCATGCCACAGGACAGTGAGGCAGCAGGTGAGGGAAGCCATGCCACAGGACAGTGAGGCAGCAGGTGAGGGAAGCCATGCCACAGGACTGTGAGGCAGCAGGTGAGGGAAGCCATGCCACAGGAGGGTGAGGCAGCAGGTGAGGGAAGCCATGCCACAGGACTGTGAGGCAGCAGGTGAGGGAAGCCATGCCACAGGACTGTGAGGCAGCAGGTGAGGGAAGCCATGCCACAGGACTGTGAGGCAGCAGGTGAGGGAAGCCATGCCACAGGAGGGTGAGGCAGCAGGTGAGGGAAGCCATGGGCACAGGAGGGTGAGGCAGCAGGAGAGGGAAGCCATGCCACAGGACTGTGAGGCAGCAGGTGAGGGAAGCCATGCCACAGGACTGTGAGGCAGCAGGTGAGGGAAGCCATGCCACAGGAGGGTGAGGCAGCAGGTGAGGGAAGCCATGGGCACAGGAGGGTGAGGCAGCAGGAGAGGGAAGCCATGCCACAGGACTGTGAGGCAGCAGGTGAGGGAAGCCATGCCACAGGACTGTGAGGCAGCAGGTGAGGGAAGCCATGCCACAGGACTGTGAGGCAGCAGGTGAGGGAAGCCATGCCACAGGACTGTGAGGCAGCAGGTGAGGGAAGCCATGCCACAGGACTGTGAGGCAGCAGGAGAGGGAAGCCATGCCACAGGAGGGTGAGGCAGCAGGTGAGGGAAGCCATGCCACAGGACTGTGAGGCAGCAGGTGAGGGAAGCCATGCCACAGGACTGTGAGGCAGCAGGTGAGGGAAGCCATGTCACAGGACTGTGAGGCAGCAGGTGAGGGAAGCCATGCCACAGGACAGTGAGGCAGCAGGTGAGGGAAGCCATGCCACAGGACAGTGAGGCAGCAGGTGAGGGAAGCCATGCCACAGGACTGTGAGGCAGCAGGTGAGGGAAGCCATGTCACAGGACTGTGAGGCAGCAGGTGAGGGAAGCCATGCCACAGGACAGTGAGGCAGCAGTAAGGGAAGCCATGCCACAGGAGGGTGAGGCAGCAGGTGAGGGAAGCCATGCCACAGGACTGTGAGGCAGCAGGTGAGGGAAGCCATGCCACAGGACTGTGAGGCAGCAGGTGAGGGAAGCCATGTCACAGGACTGTGAGGCAGCAGGTGAGGGAAGCCATGCCACAGGACAGTGAGGCAGCAGTAAGGGAAGCCATGCCACAGGAGGGTGAGGCAGCAGGTGAGGGAAGCCATGCCACAGGACTGTGAGGCAGCAGGTGAGGGAAGCCATGTCACAGGACTGTGAGGCAGCAGGTGAGGGAAGCCATGCCACAGGACTGTGAGGCAGCAGGTGAGGGAAGCCATGCCACAGGACAGTGAGGCAGCAGGTGAGGGAAGCCATGCCACAGGAGGGTGAGGCAGCAGGTGAGGGAAGCCATGCCACAGGACTGTGAGGCAGCAGGTGAGGGAAGCCATGCCACAGGAGGGTGAGGCAGCAGGTGAGGGAAGCCATGGCACAGGAGGGTGAGGCAGCAGGAGAGGGAAGCCATGCCACAGGACGGTGAGGCAGCAGGTGAGGGAAGCCATGCCACAGGACTGTGAGGCAGCAGGTGAGGGAAGCCATGCCACAGGAGGGTGAGGCAGCAGGTGAGGGAAGCCATGGCACAGGAGGGTGAGGCAGCAGGAGAGGGAAGCCATGCCACAGGACGGTGAGGCAGCAGGTGAGGGAAGCCATGCCACAGGACTGTGAGGCAGCAGGTGAGGGAAGCCATGCCACAGGAGGGTGAGGCAGCAGGTGAGGGAAGCCATGCCACAGGACTGTGAGGCAGCAGGTGAGGGAAGCCATGCCACAGGAGGGTGAGGCAGCAGGTGAGGGAAGCCATGGGCACAGGAGGGTGAGGCAGCAGGAGAGGGAAGCCATGCCACAGGACTGTGAGGCAGCAGGTGAGGGAAGCCATGCCACAGGACTGTGAGGCAGCAGGTGAGGGAAGCCATGCCACAGGAGGGTGAGGCAGCAGGTGAGGGAAGCCATGCCACAGGACTGTGAGGCAGCAGGTGAGGGAAGCCAAGCCACAGGACTGTGAGGCAGCTGGTCACACTGAGTCTGCAGAGAGATGAACTCTATTTCTCCTTTTTATGTAGTCTAGAACTTTAGCCCGTTACATAATGCCCACGGTTAGGGAGGGTCTTCTTACCTTGATTAATCTAGTCTATAAAATCCCTCACAGGCATGTCCAACTGGACGGTCAGTATTTACCATTATTTATCTTGTTACTATTGTTGTTTAAGAACGGAACACCTAGGTGTGGTCATTTGAGTGAGATGCTGGCCCCTACCCTCCCTGCCCCCCCACCCCCACCCCATAGGTCTTGGGCACTTGAGGTTTCAAAAGACTCAAGTCATTTCAAGTTAGATCTCTCTGCTTCCGGATTGTGCCCTAAAATGAGAGCTCTCAGCTGCTGCTCCAGGCAACAGGCCTGTGCTTGCTGCCATGCTGGGCACAGCACGATGAACCATTATATCAAAACAACTCGTTCCGTCTGCAGGTTGCCTTGGTTGGGGTTTTTTTTGTTGTTGTTGTTGTTTTGTTGTTTTTTTTTTTAACATGGAGAGAAAAGTAACTAATAGACTAAGTTTGAGTCCAGCCTTTTCTAGCTGTGGGACTTTGGCCGTGTCACTGACTTCTGTGTCTTAGTGACATGATCTATAGAACTGTCACATTGATGGTGCACATTTCCCAGGATTGTTGCAAGGGCAATGAGTGGAAATATAATATATCTGTCCTGCCTGGCTGTCACTGTCAACCGGACACACCTAGAGTCATCCAAGAGTGGAGCCTCCATTGTGAGGAACTGCCTAGGTCACGAAGACCTTTGGGCGAACCTGTGGGGCACTTCCCTGGCTGTTAATTGCTGCAGGAAGGCGCAGCCCACTGTAGGCTGCACGTTTCCTCGGCTGCGTGAGAAGCATAGCTGAGCATGAGTTGCCAGCAAGCCAGGACACGGTCTTCCTCCAAGGTCCCCGCCTCAGGTTTCTGCCTTGAGTCTTCTCCCTGACCTCACTTAGCGATGCCCTGTGACATGAAAGCGTAAGCCAAGGAACTCTTTTCCTGCCCTACGTTTCTTTTAATCGTGGTATTTGTCACAACAGCAGAGCGAAACTAGGAAAACGGCTTGATAAGAGGGCTCAGAATAGCTTCCTGTACTTAGACAGTGAGACGTAGGCGCCACGCCTCTGGTTTTTCACCATTGCTGTTATCGCTGTCATCACCAGCGTCGCCGCCATTATTGCCTTTGTCACCACCATCATCAGCACCACTGTCGTCATACCATAAATTCTACCTGCAAGATTCCTTGAATGATCATTTAGAACACAACCAGTGCTTTTAAATAAAAGCAAAGAAGGAAGATAGCCATGGGCTTCTGGTCCTTAATTTATTTTGAGGGGAAGCAGACTATTCTCAGTACAATTAAAAACAGGAAAACCACTGCAACTTCACAGAAACAGGAGTGTGAGCTGGGCACATAGTTTGGGATATAAAAGCCACATTTCTCGCCCTCCCTTGCAACGAGGTGTGGTGACATAACTAACTTCTGGCCAATGAGAACTGGGTCAGAAGTCAACCCTTTAAAAGGAGAGGGCAAGCTCTCTCTTCCGCTTCCGCCTGGATGGAATTTGCTGGTGGCTGCAGAAGCCAGAGCAGCCATCTTGCCTTGAGATGGAAACCCAGTACTGGAGGGTTCAGTCATGGACCAGAGGGACCCTGAGGCCCGCAGAGATGCCACACCAGCCTTGGACTATTCACTTTGGACTGTTGGAGGAAAGAAAAAACAAATTTATTTTTCCTTTGTGCTCAGGATCAAACCCTAGACCTAGCCTCTCTTCTTGTCAGGCACGCGACCACTGAGTGACACCCCTCACCACGTTCTGTTTTTCAGTGCTCGTGAGTGAACCCAGGGCCTGAAGCATACTAAGCCAGCATGCTACAGTTGAACTATACCTCCAGCTAAACAGATACTTTCTGTCTCATATACGGCCCAGTTAAATTATCTCTTATTACTAAATAATGTAATCTTTTACTGTATAAGGAGTGGCCATTTCCCTAGGTGGCCTAAAAGAACAAAAGAATAAGGAAGGACGAATGGAAAGCCTTGTGTTTATAATACAAAGAGAAAACACAGGGAAGAGGCAGGCATGGTAGTGCATGCCTGTAATCTCAGCATTTGAGACAGGGAGGCCGGAGGATCAAGAGTTCAAAGCCTGGGCTATAAGAGAGAGACCCTGTCTCAAACAAACAATACATATCACATATGTGGACTATACTATATAAGGTATATTTTTATTTTTGCTTAGGTGTAGATGTGTGTGTGGGTTTGTGTGCCTTCGTGCAGCCCCCTGTGGAGGTCAGAAGAGGGTGTCAGGTTTGCTGACAGTAGAGTGACAGGCAGCTGTGAGCTGCCTGATGTGAGTGAGGGCTGGGACTTGAACTCAGGTCCTCTATAAGAGCCGACTGTGCTCTTAACAGCCGAGCCAGCCCTCCAGCCCAGCAGTTCTCAACCTTTGGGTCGCGACCCCTTTGGCAAACGTCTAGCTCCAGAAGTATGATTCACAGCAGTAGCAAAAATCTCGGTTATGAGTTAGCAATGAGCAGAACGTGGGGAGCTGTGCCGAAGGGCCTCAGCTTTAGGAAGGGTGGGAACCGCTGTGCTAGTCCAAGTACTCCCCACATTTTCGCTCAGTGCGGCTCTCTTATCTTCATGCAGTTCTGACCGTGGAAGGAAGTAGGGCTGAGTCCCAGGAGAATAGAAACTGTAGAAAAGAGAGTGTTACTGGGGTCTTACTTTGAACTCCCCTGAGCTCCCTGCCCCTGTGACCTCTTTGAAAGCATTCAGAGGAAATACAGAGTATAGGCCAAAAGACACAGAGCATTTATTACAGTAAAAAGTGGAGTGTTCCCCAGGGTGTGAGTAGGCAACAGCCAAAGGTACCATCACGTCAACCCATACCTTTGATAGGCTTTATTCTTTCTTTCTTTCTTTCTTTCTTTCTTTCTTTCTTAATTTTTTTTTTCCGAGTCAAGGTTTCTCTGTGTAGCCTTGGCTGTCCTGGACTCGCTTTGTAGGCCAGGCTGGTCTTGAACTCACAGTGATCCGCCTGCCTCTGCCTCCCAAGTGCTAGGATTAAAGGCGTGTGCCACCACGCCCAGCTAATATTACTATTTCTTAAAGTCCCTCACATAGACTGCTTTCCTGGGGGGTGGGGGTGTTTCCTGACCAGGTGATAGACAAGACCATTGTGATGACTTTTCTGGGAGGGCTTTGATTTTGTTTTTGTTTGTTTGTTTTGTTGTTGTTTGTTTTAGTTTTTCTAGACAGGGTTTCTCTGTGTAGCCTTGGCTGTCCTGGACTCACTTTGTAGACCAGGCTGGCCTCGAACTCACAGCGATCCACCTGCCTCTGCCTCCCAAGTGCTGGGATTAAAGGTGTGCACCACCACGCCGGGCAGAAGGCTTTGTTCTTTACCAGAAACTCTCAGCTGCAGTGTAATCTCACAGCCTTCCACGCAGTTCAAAATGCCACATCCCCTCCTTAGGACTAGAACTAGGACTCAGGCCTCATCTTTTAACCAGTAATGGGAAGAGAGCTTCATTTTCCCTTCCTGGCTCTGCGAGCTGCTGCCTATGAGGGAGGACGCCCATCTTCAGTGACCTTCAAGCCTGCTAATATTTAACTAGCTATCTGACAGAATGGAAGAGGAGACAGGGGTGGACTAGAGGGATGAAAGGGGAAGAAAGGAAGAGATAAGGGGAAAAGTAAATAGTTACCTTCAAGTTAGTGCCTCAAAGTGGAAGCCCGTTAATTCAGAGAGACTGTTCCTTTACGCCTGGTATTTTAGCAGTGGGAACAAACAAAGTCTGCCCTTAAAAACTAGCATGGATGGGTGGGGAGGAAAACAAATAGTGTCCTCAACTTGGAGTAGATAATAAAGGACAAGGTCTGAGACAGTCACATGAGAGTATCAGCGACACAGTCACATCCAACCATGGTGGAGTTTGAGGCCACCAGGCAGAGGACGCGGCTGAACACAGGGCAATCTAGGTTCAAGGCAAATTCAGAGGATAAGAGCTTTGGTCCCCTGCATTATCTTTTCCTGGGGACACAGGGCAGGGTCATGCCTATACTACAGTGCTGTTCTATCAGCTGTGACATCATAGGCTGGCAGGTAATGAGTGGCTGCTGGCTGTGAGACACACTAAATAAAGCCGGCCAGGAATAGTCTTCCGGAGTCTCACACTGTCTGTATTTCTGAGGTACCCCGTCATTTCACAACCTCATTGCTACCCTGCAGTTTCCGTGTGGTGT
Source organism: Acomys minous (assembly GCF_964271855.1). Lineage (NCBI taxonomy): Eukaryota > Metazoa > Chordata > Mammalia > Rodentia > Muridae > Acomys > Acomys minous. Next base: position 106,864,260 of record NC_140493.1, on the reverse strand, counting down.
GAGGCGCAGGGAAGAGGCAGTGTGGACTCCACAGGGGTGGGCGCAGGACAGAGGATAGCAAAGAGCACTTTGTGGCTGCGTGAAATTGCTGTTTGGTTCGAAACAAATGCTAGGGCCTGAAAATATAGCCCAGCGGGCTTTGCTTCCCTCGGAGCTGGTGGGGTCCCGTAGAGTGGAGGTGAGTGGCTGTGCTGAGGAGGAGACCCTCAGTCTGTGGGCATGATTTCCCTGTTGCTCTATCACTGCTTGATGTCCCCTCCACTGTGTGGACCACAGCAAGGTGGATGGGTAGAGAAGGGGAAAGGGAACCGGGGAGATGGCTCAGTGCATAAAACGCTTGCCTTGCAAGTGTGAAGATTGGATTTTGAATCCCCAGCACAGGCATACAGAACCCAGGTAAGCATGGAAGCCTATCTGTAATCCCATCATGAGGGAGGTAGAGGCAGGTGGATTCCCCAGGACAAGCTAGCTAACTAGACCGGTCACATCAACAAGCTTCACGAGTCCGTAATGCCCTTCTCTATTGCGGTGATACAATACCTTGACCAGGTCTGTCATGGCAGGAAAGTCGCAGCAGCAGGTACCTGGGGGAGGTGGCCATTTCACATCCATAACCAGCAAGAGATCGATGCATGTGTGCATGCATGCTTGTGGTCAGCCCGATTTCTCCACTCTTCTATAGTTTAGCGTCACCTGCCTAGGGAATGGTACCACACATAGTGGACAGTGCTCCCCACCTCAATTAACAAAATCAAGATACTCTCCCATAGATATGAGCACAGGCCAGGCCTGGTTTTCCTAGATGTCTCTAGACTATGTCAAGTTGACAGAACTAACCATTGTAACTTGCCTCAGTAAATAAAGTGGAGAGTGGCCGAGGCAGATAACCAGTGCCAACCTCTGGCCTCCACATGTGTATCCTAGAGCTATATATGTATAAAACGAGTGTGCAAATATCACACACAGATACACACAGACACACACACACACACACACACACACACACACACACACACGAAAAAAAATGGATTGTAGGGGCTGGAGAGGATGGCTTGGTGGTTAAGAGCCCTGGCTGTTCTTCCAGAGGACCTGGGTTCAATTCCCAGCACCCACATGGCAGCTCACAACTGTCTGTAACTCTAGTCCCATAGGCCCCAGCACCCTCACACAGTCAAAACACACATGCAGGCAAAACACCAATGCACATGAAATAAAAAAATAATAAAATGGATCGTAGGACGTGGAAGAAGCCCTGAGTGAAGTTCCGGACGAATATGCATTATGCTGCGGGCATGCGCCATGCCAAATGCAGATGCAAATGCGAAAACTGGTGGGAAATTGGCAAAGTTATTCCCCCGTATGGGCCAGGCTCATAGTTGGCAGAGCCTTCCTCTGCCCAAGTGTAAGTATTTACCAATAATCGATCAGTTTGTACAAAAACTAGCAACTCCTCTTCCCACATGTTACATACACCCTGAGACTGCACCCCATAGAGCCCTCCTGGCAAGACTGGTTAACCCTTTCCCCTGTACTGTGCCTATAAACACGTTGCGGTTCTGGCTTCCAGCAGCAGTGTCCCACCAGAGTGAGCCCCCCACCCCCGCCCCGCCCCGACTGCAGCTTTCCCAGATGTGTGTCTGTGTGCCTGTCCTTGCTTCGTTCCCTCACCAGCCCTGGTCAGAGTCCCAGGACTCATACCAAGACTGTCATAGTAATAGAAGGCAATGCCACCTTGAGCCAGGCCAGTGTGATCAGCACAATAAGAATTAGCTGCTATTAGTGGAAACTGTTTCTTGCATTTGTGTATTTGTGCATGCAAGCTTTTGATGTGATTTGATTGACTAGTGTGAGGGCTGCGTACAAAGGCCTTAGTGTCATGGTATCATGGGGTTGGGGTGGGGAGAGGGTGGGGGGGTGGGGGGGTGGGGGAGTGGGTGGGTGGAGGGAGAGAATGCCTCCTGTCCCTCCTACTTTGCCTCTCACCCACACGCTCACCTTTCCTGGGGCTGCATCTACCTGGCCTCCACTTTACCCTTCCACCAAGGTGGCATTTGAATAGATGCGCAGCGGGTTCCTACCAGCAGATCCCAGGGCCTCCTTTGCATAGCTCGCTGGGCCCCCCTCCCTCAGCCTCTAGACTTCTTGGCTCCTGTGGTTCTGGTTGTGGGGTTCTCATCTTCCCATCACTTCCTCTTTCCTTACAGGGTGCCCCGTTTTCACCCTGGGTTTTGCCCTTTCCCCCCTTCGCCCTTTCCGTGTGTTCACTGGCTGGTTCCAGCCACTTTTATGATGCTGACCTTCCCAAACACCCGCCCCCCCCCGCCCCCGCCGCAACACCCCCATGGTTGGGATCCACTGCTACTTTTAGTCTTAGGTATCCCCCAGTTGCTGGGATGATTGTCAAACCAATTTCGGTTCTTCCCAGAATTTCATTTTCCTTTAAATGGAAACTCAGGAAGGGAGGCCTTTCTCAGAGATACAGAATCTGGGTCACGTCAGGGATATATTTTTATCCCTTAGAGGAGACTGTGTGGAGAGAGGAGAAAACAGAGCCACAGGACACAGGTAACAGAGGCCCTGGCTTGGGGTCCTTTTGCTTAGTCCCCACTGTCCCCGAGCCCCAGCAGTCTCCTTGGAAATTTTTTTTTTTTAAGGAAAGATATGTGACAACCCAGCATTCATCTAAAGTGTGTCCCATTTCCTTATGTGTGTTCCAGGTGGGTTTATGATATCTGCAAACAAAACAGTCCTGGCTAGGGTGGGCTCCACGGGAACAGAGGTCCCACCCAGGCTTTGGTTGTAAGTCAGTGGACAAGGGTGCTAGGGACCAAGCTGAGGTCCTTGTTAAACAGTTTGCACTCTTAACCACTGAGGCATCGCTCTAGCCTCTGCAAGTAGAAATTTATTTTTCTCTTCTCTTCTCCTCTTCGTTTCCTTCCTTCCTTCTTTTCTTTCTTTCTTTCTTTTTTGTTATGTTGAGACAGGGTCTCACTATATAGCTCTGGCTGTCCTAGAACTTGCTCTGTAGACTAGGATGGCTTTGAACTCACAGAGATCCATCTGCCCCTGCCTCTTGAGTGCTGGGATTAAAGGTGTGTGCCACTATGCTGGGGCATGTGCAAGATTTTTAACTGCGTGATTTATTTGTAACTTTTTAGCAAGCATCTTTACCTATGGGGACGGGCTTCCTGGGGAATTGCAGTCACAGCTGGCCACAGCCCAGGACAGGAAGGTGTGTGGCGACACCAGCAGCTCATGCACAGCCGTCCTGATCAGTGGAGTCAGGAATGGAAGCAGATGCCAAGTTTGAGAAGCCAGACCCCTAAGCATTCACTTGTGGAGTTCCCCCTCCTCCCTCTCCTCCTCCCCCTCCTCCCTCTCCTCCTCCCCCTCCTCCTTCTTCTCCTCCCCCTCCTCCCCCTCCTCCCTCTCCTCCTCCCCCTCCTCCTCCTCCCTCTCCTCCTCCCCCTCCTCCCTCTCTTCTTCCTTCTCCCCCGCTCTTCCCTCCCTTCCAATTCTTTGTTATTCCCCTGCCCTTCTATCCTTCTCTCCATCTTTTCTGTTTCTGAGACAGGTTGAGCCTAAGTACAACTAACAACCAGGAAAAGAATCTAGAAAAAATAAAATAAAAGTGACATCATGTTAGTGTCCATCCAGCAGGAAGTGGCAGTCTACTGCCAAGGTGGCACAGCCTGCAATGGAATACAAAACAGACAGCATGCGCCACCCAGGGGACCTTTGCCAATGACTCTTCTAGTGACTTTATTCTGTCTCTACCAAATGTGGCTCAAAGTGAGCCTCCAACTTCCTCAGGAGCTTCTTCTCCTCCCGTGCATTTTTTTTTCTTTTCTGAAATCCAGATGCTATCGCACAGTTACCTGCCCTCCACCCATCATCGTTTGACACCCAGATGCATTCATATTCTCTCTCTTTTTCTCTGAAAGGACAGTCTGTTTTCCAAGTAGGAGCAGAAACAAGAATTGTTACTTCTAACTTAAAATGAGGAGGCTGATAAAGCACATGCTGCTGTGTCCGGCAGGGCAGTATCTCTGGAGATAAGAGGGAAAAAGGAAAGCAAGCAATTTTGTAAACAAGAATGCCCTAGAAGCCTTTGTCCGCAGCCCAGCCAAGCACGGAGTGTGTGGTGGATTCTCAGCTGAAGGCTGGCTGTCTCTGCTGCATCCTTTGAACATCCTTCATCCAGAGGATAAGGCGTGGTTCTCCCTGCTGGGAGGAAGGGTTGGGGGATGCCTGGTGGATAAGGCTCTATTGTGAGTCTAGTTTGCTTTCCCTGATGCTGTGATAAACGCCATGGCCAAAACCAGTTTGAGGAGGAAAGGCTATTTCTGTTTACACCTCCAGATCACAGGCCATCCCTGAGCGGGGTCTGGTCAGGAACGGAAGCAGAAACCATGGAATAATGCTCAGCCAGCTTCCTCCTCCTCCTCCTCCTCCTCCTCTTCTTTTGGTTTTTCAAGACAGGGTTTTTCTGTGTAACCTTGGCTGTCCTGGACTTGCTTTGTAGACCAGGCTGTCCTCAAACTCACAGCGATCTACCTACCTCTACCTCCTGAGTGCTGAGATTAAAGGCATGTGCCACCACTGCACAGCTCAGCTGGCTTCTTATACAGTTCAGGACCATCTGCCCAGGGAGAGTGCTCTGGCATCTAGCAACAGTCATGACAATGCCCCACCCCACCCGCCCGCCCGCCCCAGTCATGGCTGCCGGCCACTCTGCTTTGAACAATCCCTCACCCGAAGCTCATCTCCCTCAGTGACTCTTAGTTGTGTAGATAATAAAAACTAAGCAGGAGGCAAAGGCAGGTGTGAATCTCTGTAAGTCCCAGGCCAGCCTGGTTTACACAGTGAGTTCCAGGCTATCCACGGCTACATAGTAAGATCCTGTTTCAAACACAACAAAAACCTAATTAGGCACTGTACAAAGCCTGGGAAGTGATGTCTGGATCTTTAGAAGCCACGTAAATATAGGGTGGGCCACCCGGTTGGTCTGCAGTCCTGGTGCTCAGAAGGATTCTTGGGAGAAGCTGACTAGATGGACTTGCTGAATCATCAAGTTCCAGGTTCATCGAGAGACCCTGCCTCAATAAATAAATAAATAAATAAATAAATAAATAAAGTGGAGCACTATGGAGGAAGGCACTGGACATCAGCCTCTGGCCTGCACACATATGCACACACATATGTACAACTACCATAAAGTTTCATACTCAATCAAACACATACACTGGGGTTGGGGAGGGGGATGACAGAGGCTTAGAATTCTTCCTTCTTTTGCCTTAGCCTCTTGAGTGTTGGAATTACAGATGTGCACCATCATGCCTGGCTTAACAGAGAGGAAAACAGAATGGAGTGGACACGTGTGTGTGTGTGTGTGTGTGTGTGTGTGTGTGTGTGTGTGTGAATACATATTGTGAGAAATAGGGTTCACAGAGACAAACAGAGAAATAGACTCAGTTCAAAGGCAAAACCGTGAGAGAAACCTTTACTGGTCTGAGAGGCTGGCAGGTCTCTTGCAGCCAGGGCCTGTGTCGTGGCCCTGATGTTGTGTGTGGTGGGGGCAGCCCCTTTATGTAGCCACGTCTTTTCCCTACGATTATGATACCCATGCTCAGGCAGTCTCTTAAGTGTCCATGCCCCTCTTGTCTGTTATTTTCATGTAAAATTTACGTAGCGTAAGTCTACTATTTTATCCACCATAAACTTTATCGTTATTGCATATGCACATGATATTGGGAGGGGTGCGTTACTGGCACACATGTACAGGTCAGGGTCAGTTCTCTTCTGCTTTTTCCTGGGTTCCGGGAAGTGAAGTTAGGTCTGCAGGCTTTTGAAGCAAGTGTCTTCACACACTGAACCATCTCCCTAGCCCTCAGCACTATTCTTCAATATTTTATTTATTTATTTATTTATTTACTTTGGGACAGAGCTTCACAACTGGAGTCCAAGATGACTTCTTCTTCTTCTTCTTCTTCTTCTTCTTCTTCTTCTTCTTCTTCTTCTTCTTCTTCTCCTTCTTCTTTTTAAGATTTATTTATTTATTAAGTATACAGTGTCTTGCCTGCATGTGTGCCTGCACACCAGAAGAGGGCACCAGATCTCAGTGTAGATGGTTATGAGCCACCATGTAGTTGCTGGGAATTGAACTCAGGACATCTAGAAGAACAGGCAGTCTTCTTAACCTCTGAGCCATCTCTCCAGCCCAAGATGACTTCTTGAAATGTACTCTCTTCCTGCCTCTTCTGTCTTCTAAATGTTGGGATTTCCCTTGTGTGCCATCATATCCAGCTCTCGGCTCTATTTGTTAAGGGAACTCTCTCTCTCTCTCTCTCTCTCTCTCTCTCTCTCTCTCTCTCTCTCTCTCTCTCTCTGTGTGTGTGTGTGTGTGTGTGTGTGTGTGTGTGTGTGTGTGTACATGCACTCTTGGGCACTGTCTAGCTTGGTTTCTGAGACAGGGTCTCTCACTGGGACTTGGAGCTCACTGATCTTGCTGGCCAGGGAGCCCCAGGGATCCTCCTGTCTTTGCCTCATTGACACTGGGGTTCCACGTATGCACCTCTATACCCAGCTTTTTAATATGTCTGTTGAGGATCAAACTGAGGCCTCATGTTCAGGCAGCAAGGACTTTGTCAACTGTACCATCTCTCCAGCCACAGAAACCATTACTTCTCCATCTAATTGCCTTGTTGTGGTTGACAGTCAACTGACCACGAGTCTATTCCTGCACTCTTTACAGTCCCATTGGTCACTGCGTGCCATTGCATACGAATTTAGTGGAACGGAAGGTTAGTAATATGCTGTACTCTCCTTTCTAGTGATCCCAAAAAGTCCCAAGCTGCTCTGAGGCCATGGCTCATTGTTGCTTTATAGCTTTCCACTTGGCTGAACGCACGCACACACACACACACACACACACACACACACACACACACAGAGAGAGAGAGAGAGAGAGAGAGAGAGAGAGAGAGAGACTGCTCTGAGGCCATGGATCATTGTTGCTTTATAGCTTTCCACTTGGCTAAACACACACACCCACCCACACACACACACACACACACACACACACACAGAGAGAGAGAGAGAGAGAGAGACTGCTCTGAGGCCATGGCTCATTGTTGCTTTATAGCTTTCCACTTGGCTGAACACACACACACACACACAGAGAGAGAGAGAGAGAGAGAGAGAGAGAGAGAGAGAGAGAGAGAGAGCGAGAGAGCGAGAGAGCCCTCTTCCTCACCACATGTGGTCACACCAAAACTTCTGTGGAAGTGAACCTGCAGGCTGGGCCCGGCCGGAATTGTGCAATGAAGTGTTGGCCAATTCCTGGCGATGACTGCAGTGTGGCTTATTGAGATTCCCACATTAGAAGCCGTTTTCTGTGGTTCTACTGACCAGTGATTAGTAGAGTGTGAGTGACACAACCCTGAATCCAGAGCGCGGACAGAAAGGTTAGGGGTGGGAGTGCCTGCTCTTCAGTCTTCACGGTCCTCGATCAGATATAGAATTTGTGAGTAAACTGGCTAAAGGTGTTGGATTTGGAAGGCGAGGGCTCAGTATTGAACTCTGGCTTTGCTGAATGGTGGCGTTCATCTCAGTGTGACCGGTTGTTCTCTGTACAATACAAGTTTTCTCCTGTGCAAAATTGGGTACAATAATTGGTTCTTCTTTCAGGGGGATTGTCAGCATGGGATGAGATAACAGACACATGAATCTCTCAGAAATCAGGAGTTCCTATTATAGTTATAATTATTATCATTGTTATTGTTAGTTGAGATTTGAGACAACTTCTCACTGCAGCCCTGAGCGGCCTGGAACTTAACACATACATGCCTGGAACTTAACACGTACATGCCTGGAACGTAACGCATACATGCCTGGAAAGTAATGCATACATGCCTGGAACTTAACACATACATGCCTGGAACGTAACACGTACATGCCTGGAACGTAACACGCACATCTCTCTATCCCACTCATGATGGGATTAACAGTGTCTTGCTATGTAGCCCAGGCTGGTCTTGTATTTATGGTTGTGAGCCTTTAATGGCTGAGCCATCTCTCCAGCCCCTCGCAGGCTGGTCTTGAATCCAAGATCTTCCTGTCTCATTTTCCCCAGTACTGAAATTGTAGGCATGAGCCATTGCACCTGGCTGTGTATATATTTGTGAGTATCTGTGTAATGTGTTGTGTTTGTGTGTGCTGAATTCTATGCTCTCTGTTTCTGTATGCATGCTTTGTGCATCTGCAATTTTAGAAAAACATTACTTTTATTTATTTATGTAGCAGGGGAGTACATATGCCACAGTGTGTGTAGGTCAGAGCTCAACTTTTGAGGTTCAGTTCTCTCCACCCACCATGTAGGTCCTGAGGATCGAACTTGGGCCGTCGGTCTTGACACGTATCTTTACTCATCTGATCTGCCCTGTTTGCTTTTTTCTATATCTCTTATATGTGTGTGTGTTGTGTTGCGATGTGTCCTGTAGTGTGTGTTAGTTACCCTTTCCCATTGCTGTGGAAAAGTATGGGGCAAAAGCAACTGAAGAACAGAGGGAAAGGCTTGTTTTGCCTCATACTTTGAGAGGATTCAGCCCACTGTGGCAGGAAGCATGGGGGTGAGAGCGTGAGTAGCCATCTTGTGTCCACAGTCAGGAAGCAGATGAGAAAATGCGGGTGCTCAGCTTGCTTCTCCTTTCTTTGGGCAGGGACCTGAGCTCTTGGGGTGGTACTGGCACATAAAAGGTGGGTCTACCCTCTTTAGTTAAATTGCTTGGGACACTGTCATAGACACACCCAAAGGTGTGTCTCCTAGGTGATTTTAAGTCCCATCAACCACGAAGACGGACAACCACAGAGGATGTGGATGCGACTGTGACTTGGGTATCTGTTCCACACATTCATGTGGTGCCTCTTGTGTTTTCAACCAGGATATCCAGAGGCGGTGTGCCTGATGGGTGAATAGGTTCTGGTTTTGGTTCTTTGTACATTGGGGTGTTGGGTCTGTGCGTCTGTCCGTTCTGTGAGCATGTGTTACACACTACATTTTGTAATTAGAGTTGTGTGATTTTGGCTTCTTTTAAAACACAGAAATGTTATGGGAATATGTATTTGTTTTAATCCCAGCCGTGGGGACACGGGGCTGCTCTGCAACACCTGACTGTGACTTGCCTCGTGCTCTGGCAGGGGCTTGGTTTTGCTAGCTGCAGATAGTTTCTGCAAGTGTGTGATGTTGGGAATTCTGGGGACTTTTCAGAGGATATATAAATGCTGGGGCCACAATAGGTGTGGCTTGCTGGTCTTTGCATGCTGTTGGCTGTGGTTGGTTGTAGTTTATCAAATAGTCGTGTGCAAAGGAGCAAGAGGAAGAAATTAGATATCCTGATAGCAAAGATGAAATTTGCCCCCAAGGAACTCTATGTCCCTAATCAGCAGGAAGTAGTCTAAATGATATCAACATCCCTCTTTCCTTCTATCTTTTTTTTTTAATCTCCTATGTAGTATTAGGGGGTTGAAAGGGAAGAAGTAAATGGGTAGAGAAGGTTGGAAGAGAGAAAGAAAGCCCCACAACACAGCAAACGCTGGCTACCACATTGAATGCATATGTTTGGGTATGGATGTTCATTGGTGTAGTGCAAGGTACGTTGCAGAAAAGTAGACTTGAGGGGCTCAAGGCTGGAGCCTTGGATGGTCTGAAGACTGGCCCTAACAACCCCTGGCTCATGCAGAAACCAGAGGGCCAGGAAAGAAAGGCCACCAACTCAGCTTTGCCACTTTTGCTGGGCTCCTCTGGGGCAAGTCAAGCAGCGGTGACAGGGATGGGCTTATCCAGTGATGGCGTAGTGGAAGGGAAGGCTAGAGAGGACTGGGAGGAAGCACCATCTGGGATAGTGGTCCTCAACCTGTGGGTCGCGACTGTAGCAAAATTACAGTTATGAGGTAGCAACAGAAATGATGCTATGGCTGGAGGTCGCCACAACATGAGGAGCTGTATTAAAGGGCACAGCATTAGCGTTAGGAGGGCTGAGATGAGCACTGCTATTCTAGAAGCTTTCTTCAGGTGGAGCAGGGTCATGGTGTATCAGCAACACTGGAGTATCTTGGGCATCAGGCTGGGTGAGCTGCTCCCCGGGAGTCAAACTATTTCGCCTGCTAGGAACATACGTGCTGTGTGAGAAAGGGCTACGGTGTCCAGGAGCTGACCACCAGTGGTTTTTATCCACACACCCTTAAACACTTTTTGTTTCTTTTAATTGTGGTGTGTGTGTGTGTGTGTGTGTGTGTGTGTGTGTGTGTGTGTGTGTTCGGGCAAGCACATGCTATAATGCACATAGGAGGTCAGAGGACAGCCTGAAGGAGGAGTTGGCTCTGTTTTCATCATGTGGGCTCTGGGGATGTACCTGAGATTGTTAGGCTTAGTGGCAGTTACATTTACCCACTGAGCCATCTTGCTGGCCCATCTCTCTTGCTGTTCTGTGAATGAGATCTCACCATGTAGTCTAGGATTGGCCCTGGGCTCTCTATGTGGCCCTGAGTGGTCTTGAATCCTCAACTCTCTTGCCTTTGCCTCCCTATTTCTGGGTTTTCAAGCATGCTCCATCCACGTAGGTGTGAGTTCCCAGAGATGAGACAATTTCTTCTACAAATCCACTCTGGCTCTTCGATTCCTCATGACATGTATGAGGTCTCTCTTTGCTCTGGCAAGATCCAGGGTAGGATCTGGTACTCGATGCAGAATCACTATTCACTTTATCTCTTGGGGCTGATGGCTCAGGCAACTGATCAGGATTGAAAGAAGAAAGGGGCGGGAGGCCAGGATTCCTTCTCTAGTGATGGCTGTACTGCAGTTAAGGAGGGAAACTTAAGCTGACCACAGTTTTCTTCTTTGTGGAGATCTCTGGTAAGCTAAGTATGTCTGCTTGTCTGAGAGGGCTGATGGGGAGCCCTGAGTCTGTTAACTTTATGAATTTACATGGAAAATAAGAAATAAGAGAGAGATAGAAAATAGATCTCTCTCTCCTCTCTCTCTCTCTCTCTCTCTCTCTCTCTCTCTCTCTCTCTCTCTTTCTCTTTCTCTCTCTCTCTCTCTCACACACACACACTACACACAAGAGAAAAGGTGGATGAAGTTAAACATCTTAACTTAACTGCCATTTATTGTTGGACATCATATTTATTCTTCTGTGAAAAGGAATTACCTCATAGTCAAAAAGGCAATTAATCACAAAAACGGATGAATTCTAAAATACAACAGGTTACATGCTTTAAAACTAGACATTTTTATCTATGTATCCATTACATAAGTTCATAGTGAGTTCAGAATGACAGAGGTTAGCAAGGCTTAAAGGTTAACAGGGTCTAAAAAGTTACAAGAATGTGTGTCTTTTCAATTAGTACTGACCTGGCTACACATTTCCAGCTGTCTCTTAGTTTATAGTGAGTTCAGGGCAATAATTTTATTTGTCTTTCACTCTAAGAAACAAAGTAAATTTAAAATGATATCATATAATCCCATATGGTGACAGGGTATAAGGAATTATAACAGAACAGTTTGTATATTTGGATATTAAAGTTTGTATTCAATTTAGACATTTCTTGGTAGTCCCATTATATTTTGGGTTCATGAGAAGTTTAAACTGTCTTGCTTATATTTATAGTGTATACCAGGATTCGTGGTGCTGTCTGGAGAGAAAGCTTATCTGAGATCACAAATTTGCTTCAAGGCTGTCCCCTAGTGAGGCACCTGGAGGTCCACAAAGGTATTCATTGCAGCCATAAACTTTCTAAATTGTTTTAGAAGATCTAAAACAATTTAACTTTAAAAATTGTTTGAATCAAATCAGGAAATCCCATAATCAGGGATGGAATTCATCTGGACAGCAGTACGTCTTCAATAAGATCCCATAGAAGTTTGTTCAATCAGAGCTGGTTAATACCCAGAAAGTGACAGTTCACACCAATGCCAGATTTTAGAGAGATAAAGCTGTGCAAATTTGACTGGGTTGTCAGAGGTTGGAAGCAATTCTGGGGTTCATCACAGTACAAACCTTGCAAAATACCAGATCCCTTCCAGAGATCTCTCGTGCCTACTGAACTTCCCCAAATCAATGGCTCCTGACATCATGCCAGAGGCTGGAAGCAATTCTGGAGGGTGCATCATGGTACAGACCTTGCAGAATACCAGATTCCTTCCAGAAAGCACACATGCCTAGTGAACTCCTTGAACAGAATGGCTCTTGGCACCTGTAGTTCAGCACCATCTCCTCTCTGAAGCCTCCCCTGATCCTCCAACCTCAGCTGGTCCTGCCCCTCCCTCTTGTCTTCTTCCTTTTGTCACAAGGTGTTCTGATTGGATGTGTGTGCCTCTACCTGCTACATGCAAGTCTCACTGGGGCTGGGAGCTTCCTGGAGCATCTTTGTGGTACCCCGTATGCGGTCCTGAGCTTCCTTTAATATATATATTCCACAAACTGTAATTAGGCTGCGGCTGAGTAGGACACACTTTAAAGGCCTATGCCCCGGGTGCATTTCTGTGTCATCTCTTGCTACAGAGCTCAAGGCCCAGCCTCAAGAGTGAGAGGGATATAAAAAGACAGTGAACTGGCCCTGCTTTTGACATGCTCCACTGCATTGGCCTTCAGTGAGCGTCCAGTGAACTCTGGCACCAGAAGAAAGCTTCCTTGGCGCCAAAGGAGAGAGAGAGAGAGAGAGAGAGAGAGAGAGAGAGAGAGAGAGAGAGAGAGAGATATTGAGATTTACTGGAGAAATTTACAGAAAATAATCCTCAAATAGATTTCAGATAAAAAAGCAGCTGTTGAAAAAAAAAAGTTCCAGTAGAGCTAAAAGCAAAATAAATAAGAGCTTGAAAGTGCTAACTTTTGAAGTCATTCTATCTTGGGGCTTATTTGTGTTGCACAAACGGTCCAGAGGGTTCCTAGGAAGTGAACTTCAGATGACAGGGGCAGAAGGGCTTGTAGAAATTTGACATGCTGTGGTCTACAGTATCCTCTAGAGACCTGGGGTAGACCAGATGACTCTGTGGCCTGTCTTTGATGTAGAAGTGCCTCTGACTTGAAGGTTCATTTTCGGCATCCTTCTCACCTGGGAGATGCCCTTGATGGCTATAACTCACTGAGCCATTCCAGTTGGTGTTGCTTGGAGCAGGGATGGGGTCACATGGGGGCACTGAAGAAATAGAGGAGTAAACAAACAAGTCCTTTTCTTCCTGTCCCCAAAGCCATGAGCCTTTCCTCTCTGTTCTTAACATTTCTGAAGGTGGCTCTGCTCAAGCCCGCTTCGTGCTGTGTCCCACCCAACCAGGCCAGAACACTGATCGTCAGTGCCTACTGAGCTGTGGTTAGAGAGGTAATGGCTTCCTGCTATCATTACTCCTGGTTGTGTTTGTTTGTTTGTTTGTTTGTCTCTTGCTGATTTTCCTTAACTTTTTTCTAATTAAAATCTCCTCTACTATGCATCTGAGTATGCTGTTTGCCTGCTACCAGGATGCTCACTGACACCCCCACACCCCCACAGTAGCGATCTAAACTAAAATATCCATTAACAGACTGTACAACTAATGATAATGTATGTTACACTGATTGTGTCAGCAATATTTCGCCAAGATTTGCTAGTGTTGGGGTGGAGAGATGACTCCGTGCTTAAGAGCACATAGCGCCCCCCCTTCAGTTCCCAGTGGCTCACAACTGCCTGAAACCCTAAATCTGGGGTAATCTGCTGTCCTCTTCTGGCCTACGCAGGAACGTCACACACAATATTTAAAAAAGAAAAATAATAAAAAAGAATAATAATTGAATGTCCAATTTCCAGTCCCGCCTACTGATAATTCTGCTTGCACCATGAATTTGAGAAATCAGTGATGCACAAAAGCTCGGCTTGTCTGTTTGCGGAAGTTGGGGGCCACTCTTTAGAAACTGGGAGTCCTATGTTAATTATTATGAAGCCACAAAGTTTTGGGTTTCCTGCCTCCAGTTCTTCTTTTTTCTGGGAAGCTGGAGTTTCCACTCCTGAGATGAGGAACAAACAGAGACCCAAGTGTAAATGAGAAAATCAGGACGGGACGAAGCGCCTCAAGCCAGCTGGCAGGAGCCCCCAGCCCCGGTTTCGACACATGAGGCAGAGGGGCAAGGTAGTGCTCTGGTTCTGGGTAAGTGTGGGAGGTTGGTGCTGGGTCATTAGGGAGACCTGGCCTGATGGGGTGGGGAGAGCATGGACAGGGGTGGGGCTGCTCTAGGGAGGGACAGGGAGAGAAAGGAAGAGAGAATTTCAGGCTCCAGCCTTAGGTGGGCAGGGGGTCTCTGGCCATCAAAGAGCCAAGGAAAGCCACTCAGTCAAGGCTGAGTTTTCCAGAGGTCTAGGGACAGCACAGGATGTGTGTGTGTGTGTGTGTGTGTGTGTGTGTGTGTGTGTGTGTGTGTGTGTGTGTGTTGTGGAGCTCTTAAGGGCACGACTGTGCCTTCAGCTCCAAACACACAGCAAGGAAAGCACACAGTGAGACCGCCGACTGCACTGATGATCTCAGCTGCTAAACCCAGTGGGATCTCCGTGGAGACATGAAGGCAATGTTGACAGCTTAACTCCTGTACAAAGGGCAGAGACAGGCAAAGCAGGTGGCAGAAGGCTGGCAACTGGGATACTGGCCTCATGGAAATTCTTCAGTCACCCATGTCTGGGCTTTTAGTTTTTCATGGAAAGACGTAGTGAAGCTTGATTTACATGGAGGATGAGCTAAGCCCCAGGTAAATGTGATGCTATAACTGGGTGCTCTTGGGGGGCTGTCATCAACACATGATGCACAGCAGACAGGTACCGAGGGCCCCAAAGGCCTTGGCGGCTTTGGAAATCTGTTCTGACAAATGAGCCTTTGGCTTCTGAGTTACACTTTTTTTTTTTTTTACTGAAAGTCCCATGAGCTGGGAACATTTGTCCTGGTTTGTTCTCTTTTCTTGGGATAAACATGACCAAAAGCAAGTTAGGTGAGGAAAGGGTTTGGTGTGGCCAACAGTTTGAGGGTATGTTTCACCATGGTGGGGAAGAAGTGATGACCACAGAGGCAGCTGGCCAGTGTGACTACAGGTGGGAAGCACGGGGGTGGGGGGGGGGTGGGGAGAAGTGGCGTTGACTTCTCTTTCTCCTTTCCCCTTTAAAAAAAAAAAAAAAAATATATATATATATATATATATATATATATATATATATATATTGCTGATTGTGAGTGTGTGTGAGTTGGCCTTTGTATGTGTGTGTATGTCTCTGTATGTGCCTGTATATGTGCCATCTTCACAGCCCCTTTAAAAGTGTCCTTTCAACTTCCTGTTCTTTCTTATCAAGGAAGGCATTTCCAAAAACAGAGCAAGGACTAAGGCCGTCTGGTTTAGCAGCAAGCTCCTTGAGCTTTTCCCAATGAGCTACCTCGCTGGCCCTAAGTACCTGTTCTTCTAGGAGACTTTGGGGGCTCATGAGTCCCAAGATAGCTCAGTGCTTCTATGAGCACCTTCCTTGCTGTTCTGTGGCTGCAGTGACCCCTGGGGGGGATCCCCATTTGCAGTGGGGAGCTCAGCTGTTGAATTTTATCTGGCAGAGGCTTGAGCTGTTGGCTTCTTTCCCGTCCTGCCTATTTAGACTTCCTCCCTGAGAAGAGAGCCTATGGCCACTTCCCTATTGGCCTTCTGGCAGCACCACCACCACCTTATGCTTGTAGCCTTTCTGTGCAGTTCCAACTCTGGCCAGTTTTCTTTTCTGACTTTATTCACTGAGGATGAAAACGCTGGCACTGCCGTCTCCATGTAGAGAATCTCCATAGTTGGAGTTTCTGGGAGCGGCTCTTATGGACACAACCTAGTGATGCCTATGGAACTTGGGGTACAATGAGATGACGTCAAGTTACACCTATTTTGTATCTCTTAAAGCATATTTGCCTTTGCTAGCTCCCACTCCCGTTATTCCTATTTATTTATTGCTTTTTTTTTTTTTGAGGCAGCATTTTGCTATGTACCTTAGGTTGGCCCCTAACTCACTTCTGGGGCTCAGGCTAACCCTGCATTTACAACAATCCTCCTGTGTCAATCTTGGGAATGCTGAGATTACAGGCTTGTGCCACCACAACCAGCTACCATTTTGGTTTTGATTTTTGGCTTTAAAACGTGCTTGGTTTTGTTTTCAATTTTTTACTTATGCTTTGAGAGTTTCAGACATTCGTATGAAGTGTTTTAGTTTAAACAAACAACTCTAGAGATCATATTCATCAGGGGAAAGCACATGGCTGCACGGGGGGGGGGGGGGGGGAGAAGGGGGAGGGAGGGAGAGAGAGAGAGAGAGAGAGAGAGAGAGAGAGAGAGAGAGAGAAATGGAGAGAGCTGGAGACCTCCTTGATCTTTTTTGTTTGTTTTTAAACGTTGATTTGTTTTCATTCCTGTGTCTGAGAGTTTTGCCTGCTGGTGTGTATGTGCACATGTTCATGCTCACAGAGGCCAGAAGAAGGGCTTGAATCCATTAGCACTGTAGGTGTAGATGAGTGTGAGCTGCCCTGTGGGGCTGGGAACTTCCCTATTCTCTGGAAGAGCAGCAGGTGTCTTAAGCGCTGAGCCATCCCTCCAGCCCCTGGTTTGACTTTCTTGGTGGAGAGACCTGGAGTTTCCCCTTCTTAGCACCCACACACTGGCTCACAGCTCTCTACAGTTCTAGCTCCAGTGGGTCCAATGGCCTCTTTGAGCACCAGGCATGTGTGGAGCACACAGACAAACATTCAGGTAGACACTCACATGCGTCAAACTAAAAACGAATAAACCCTTCAAAAAGAATTGTTATTTTGCTAAGAGAAGGAAGTTGTCTGTGCTCCCTTAAGTAGGGCTCCCACCCTATGCTCCTGCAGGCAACTGTAACCGAACGCAGTGGGTCACAGAACAAAACACAAAACACAAACAGAGCCCATGAAAATAGGAGGGGGATGTGCTGAGAAGGAAAAAAAAAAGATTTAGTGGGAGCGGGAGGAAGCTGAGAATGGGTAATGCAAGTGAAAATAAAATATGCCACACACGCATAAAATTGCCAAACAATAATAAATAAACAAGCGAAAGGAGCAACACAAGAACTGCCATGATTATTCTGCTTCATGGATTAAGAAGCGAGAAGTAAGAATGGCGTTACAACACGCTCAGTGGCGCAGTGGTAGCTTATAGTAGAAACGGGGGAGGGGCCTGGCTCAGTGGTTAGACGTGCTTGCTGCCAAGTTTGATGGCCCGAGTTTGATCCTCAAGCCCTGCATGGCAGACGGAGAGAACTGACTGCCACAAGTTGTCCTCTGATCTCCATACATGCACCATGGCATGTGTGAACCCACACAGTGGATAAACACATAATATTATAAAATGACAGAAGCAGAATTTGAGGTCGGTGTGACCCTGCGACTTACACCTTGAATGGGGAAGCCTGACTCTGAATTAGGCAAACAGTTGATAACTAAGTAACGCTTGCCCACAGGAAGTTAAGACATTGTGTCTGGAGGGATTTTGAGACTCTGGGTTGGAGGAGGAGGAGGTCTGAGGTCTACTGCGCAGAGGTCATGGTTGAGAGAGACAGAGTCCTCTTCTGTGCTCTTTGACTGGGGGCACTCATGACCCCAAAGTCAGTAGCCATAGCAAATGGAAGCTACGGAGATCCAAGAAGTGTACTAAATGGGAAAGAAATGGGAATTTCCTGGGCTGGCATTTTCATACATAGCAATTGGTTTTCCTGAAGGTTTTGGCCGTGACAAATGTGCTTTCATTAAGCGCAGGCTTGTGTGATGAACCTACTCTCGTTTGCTTTCTGGATCAACTCTTCCTCTTTTGTTAAATTAGGAAGTAGCACAGAGTGAGAAGTAAGTGAGGAAAAACAAACAAACAACTGCAGAGAAACTTGAACAAGAAGGTAGGTGCTGGGGCTCTGTCACACACATCTGGATTCCAGCGGCAACATGGGGTTTTCCGGACGCAGCACCCAGCGAGGCAGGAGCATGTGGCAGTGCCCTGGCTTGCTCCTTCTCTACTTCCAAGGTGAGTGGGGCTGTGGATTTATGAGCTTAATTTTGCAGAGGGTGGGGGAGTGGGAGTCCTGGGTGTGAGCCAGAATCAAGGTATCAGCGGAAGCAGCGGGGGCGGGACACACACACACACACACACACACACACACACACACACACACACACACACCTTTTCTCCGCTGTCTGTCTCTATATTCATCCATGGACCCTACAAACCTTTATTAAGCACCAACTGCATCCCTGGATTGCTCTGAATGCTCTAACTATAAAGTAACTTCCCCAGTCAAGGAAATCCTATTTGAATGAGGGAGTCAAGTCTTTATACTATGGGGTGGGACTTGCTGCAACACAGACCATGCAGAAATTGACTACACCAGGAGCTAGCTTTGCTCTCAGAGGCACGGAGAGCCTCACTGAGGCGTCACAGAAGTCAGTCTTGAAGGCTGAACCAGCCAGCGAAACAGAAAAGCCATGATTTATACTAAGTGTAGATAGAGATCTTAAAGGTTGTGGAAAGTGCAGAAGTCAGCAAAGGTCTTGTTTTTGCTGAAATTTAGTTTTAAGAGGTCAGAAAGGTTTGTAAGGAATAACGCATAGCCAGGAGTGGTGCTGGGCAACTGTTTCACAGCATGCAGGAGGCTGAGGCAGGGGGGTTGCAAGTTGTAGGCCTGCCTCAATTACCTAGTGAGATCTTGCATTTAAAAAAAAAATCTTTAAAAGATACTTAGGCCAGGTGTGGTGGTGCATGACTTTAGTCCCAGTACTTGAGAGGCAGATGGAGGTGGATCTTTGTGAGCTTGGGGGCTAGCCTTGTCTACATAGTGAGATCCCTGTCTCAAAACAAACAAAAAAGGAAGAAAACACGTTTTCCTATGAGAAATAGTTGAGGATGAAAATTAGAGAATATTTGCCATCTTTGCAGATGGATCTCTCTCTCTGTCTCTCTGGCTCTGTCTCTCTCTCTTTGTCTCTCTCTGTCTCTCTCTCTTTGTCTCTGTCTCTCTGTCTCTGTCTCTGTCTCTCTCTCTCTCTCTGTGTGTGTGTGTGTGTGTGTGTGTGTGTGTGTGTGTCTCCTGGTGTAGGACCCTCACAGGACATAGAAACTATCCTGTGTCTTCCTGCATTCTTTCTTCAGTCACGGCTAGGATTTAAAGGAAGGAGGCCAGTTGAGCGCCTCTAAACACACACGCCTTTCTTTTTCCTTTTTCTCTTTTTATTATGTGTGTGCACAGTATGTGCAGCCGTGGGTGGGAATGTGAAGTCAGAGACCAATTTTGAAGAGTCCTTTCTCTCCTTGCACCTTTATGGGAGTTCTAGGAGCCAGGCTTGCACAGCAAGGGGCCAACTGTGCCATCTTGATGGCCCCTGCTCAGCTTTCTTATGGGTAAAATGAGAGGAGACTGGGTGATCTCCTGATCCCTCAACACCGTCACGATCTAGATCTCTTTCACAGGTGTTGTGTCACAGACCTGTAATCTCAGCACTTGGGAGACAGAGGCAGGAACATCAGAAGTTCAGGGAAGCCCTCAGCTACGTACCTAGTTTGAGGCCAGTTTTGGCTACACGATAGCCTGGTTCAAAACAACAACAAAAGCCGGGCAGTGGTGGCGCATGGCATGCCTTTAAGCCCAGCACTCGGGAGGCAGAGGCAGGTGGATCGCTGTGAGTTCGAGGCCAGCCTGGTCTACAAAGCGAGTTCAGGACAGTCAAGGTTGCACAGAGAAACCCTTTCTCGGAAAAACAAACAAACAAACAAACAAACAAAAACAGCAAACAAACAAAAACAAAACAAAATCTAGATCTTTAGGGTAGGTTAGACCATTAGGTGGATTGGGTTACTCTCATGGCGGGGCGGGGGGTGGGGGGCCCGGGTGTGAGCTGCCTTGACTGGAGGTGATGATGACAGTGGTGATGTTGATGGTGATGAACTGATGATGACCATAGTGATGAGGTGGATGTAGTGGTGGTGGTGGTGATATAGTGATGATGAGGTTAGTGGCGAGGATGGTGAAGATGATGGTGGTGATAGTGGCGGTGCTGAGGTTAGTGGTGAGGATGGTGAAGATGAAGGTGGTGGTGATGAGATGGTGGTGATAGTGGCGGTGCTGAGGTTAGTGGTGAGGATGGTGAAGATGAAGGTGGTGGTGATGAGATGGTGGTGATAGTGGCGGTGCTGAGGTTAGTGGTGAGGATGGTGAAGATGAAGGTGGTGATGATGAGATGGTGGTGATAGTGGCGGTGCTGAGGTTAGTGGTGAGGATGGTGAAGATGATGGTGGTGATGATGAGATGGTGGTGATAGTGGCAGTGCTGAGGTTAGTGGTGAGGATGGTGAAGATGACGATGGTGGTGGTGATTATCACGATGATTGTGATGGTGCTGATGATATAATCTTCAGACAATCCGGAGAGTGTGGCCGAAATTTTGTAATTACTGAAGTAGATTTCAGAAACAATGGAGCCGCCTTGTCCCAGCTCACAGGAACTGGCTATCGGCTTTTCCCTCTCTGCAGGAAATGAAAGATTCACATCAGGTGTGATGAGAATATTGACACCACAGTAGTCACAAACACCACAGAGCAGGACCACTCTCAGCATACAGCTGCTTCTTTGAATCAGCTTGTCTACATCTGACAAAATCCCCCAAGTGCTATAGTTCAGTGCAGCTGAGGTGAGGAAAATCTCTTTTACCCATCCTTCAGGGGCTGGCTTCCCCACGCTGCTCATTCGCCTTTTCACCAAGGGTTTATTTGCACCTGGGCAGGCAGAGTGCTCAGGCCCAGATTTAAATTTTGAAGTAATTTGTACTGACATAAAGTGCACTCCTCCTTCAGTATGTCAGCCCTAATGTACCGTCCTTTTTTCTTTCATCACATTCCCTCCACCCGCTGCACACAGCTAAGGTTGTAAACATGGTTTGGGAAGAGGCAGTCATTTTATATTTATAAAGGAGACCCACATGGGGTTATAGTGTGAGACTGAGGATGAAGAATGAGAAAGGGAGAGATGGAAGGGACAATTCCAGAGGAGGCAGGGGACAGGCAAAGAGAAAGGAAGTGGTTTCTGATATAAAATGAACAGAAATAGCCAGGTGGGGTGCCACACTCCGTAGTCCTAGCTCTCAGGCTCAGGCAAGGGGGTTGGGAGAGCTTGTCTAAAGAAAAAGGAGAAGGAGGAAAGAAAAAGAGAGAAAGAGAAAGAAAAAAACAGCAACCAAAACAAAAATGAATAAACAAACAAAAACAAACAAACAAACAAACAAACCAAAGCTACGACCAGAGAGATGGCTCATGGGTAAAAGTGCTTGCCACATAAGCCTGGTACTCTGGCTCTGACTCCACGAACCCACAAAGTAGAATGAGAGAACTGACTCTGTAAAGTTGCTGTCTGATTTCTATGAACACTACACCCCCACCAATAAATAAAGAAACAAAAACTTGAGCTGGGCGTGGTGGTGCATGCCTTTAATCCCAGCACTCAGGAGGCAGAGGCAGGCGGATCGCTGTGAGTTCGAGACCAGCCTGGTCTACAGAGTGACTCTAGGACAGCCAAAGCTACACAGAGAAACCCTGTCTTGAAAAAGAAAAAAGAAAAAAACCCCACTTTATGAGAAACTAGAACCTCTATTCATTGTATATTTTATAGTCCACACTTTCAAGTGTGTTGTATGTTGTTAGGATTTTATTTGACTGAAATAAATTGAAATGATGATTGCACACACTTATGGGGTACAATATGTTATTCTTATGTGTGTACCTATTTTGCAATACTCAAGTTAGTTCTGACATTCATGAAAACACGAAAGAACCTGAGGACATTGTATTAAATAAAACAAGCCCTGGGTGTGACGCCTCATGCCTGTAATTCCAGCACTCAGGAGGCAGGGCACGAGAATCTTGAGTTCAAGGCTGATTTGGCTACAGAGTGCAACTCTGTCTCAAAAACAAAACCACAAAAGGCATTTCTGTCCTGGCCCTGTTGTTATGTGCTGGAGAGGCAGGTTCCCCTCTGCAAATTCTGGAAGGTTCTTAGGTTTGATTAAATCAGTGTCCACCAGATTCCTGCTCTCCGCTGGCTGCATGGAGATTCTGAGAACACCATCACATCCAGTTTCCTGGGGTGAGGACCCTGGAGATGGAAGGCAGTCCCCATCTGGAGACATGAAGACTGTACTAAGGCTCAGCTTGGAACTTGGGTGGAATTGTCGAACAGTCTGGCCCCACAGACTCCTGCAGCTTCCCTGTCCTCAGCTGGCTCAGTCTCTCACTCGATACAACATGACGCTGCTCAGTGTTCACCTTTCCTCGCCGTTCACTCTTTCCAGTTGAGATGACACCAAGTCCATCCAAAATGCTCAGTCCAGCAAATGTGGTCTTGAAACAGCCCAAGAACTTCCAAAGATGACTCATGAGAGCCTTCTCTTTTAGAAAACATACTATGAGCAAAATAATCTTTAATGGAAAAAATACTAACAATAAATAATTGAAGTGTAGACTGGTCAGTACCATGTGCCCTCTGCAGTGTGTGGGGTCTACAGTAGCGGGTCTTATATGGGCCGTTAATACCGTGTAAGCCTATGAACCACTTGTGACCTAGCAGAGAAGACAGCATTTGTCCCCGTTTTACAGACACACATTAAGAGACAACTACAAAAAGAACTGAAAATGATGCCTAGACCTATCTCCTCCACTGAGCTACGCAAGTGTCAAGAATCCAGACAAGCTTGCGTGTTCAAGAACCAGCTCTGGATGCTTCCTGTTGGTCTTGCTGCTACAATGTATCAGTTTTCTCGCTGTAACAAAACACCAGACAAGATGCAAATTAAAAGAGGAAGGAGTTGGGCTCCCAATTTAATGGAGTACGGTTTATCAAAAAAATTAATAATCCCAAAGATGCTTCTTTCTTTTTTCCTTTTTTTCTCTTCCTCCTTTCCTTCTCCTCCTCCTCCTCTTTCTCCTCCTCCTTCTTGTTCTTTTTTATTTTCTTTTTTTTTGAAGCAGGGTATCTCTAAGATACCACTTTCTTGGACCATGTGAGGAATAGAAGAAAGTCTTACCCAAGGGCGTGCACATTCAAACCTTAAGCCTGGATCATCTCTACTTTGACATTATACATACATACATACATACATACATACATACATACATACAACGAATATGTATAATGAATAACTCTATGACATCAACCTTTATAGCGAATATTATCTTAGAAATTTCTCCTCTGCTACTGAGAGGCTCCAACCAGACTGTAGGGAAAGGGGGCTCCACTCTCTTCTTATGTCGCCATCATTTCTCTTTCTTTCTATATTGCCCATGTGACCCTACCTATTGCAGTTTACCCCAATAAATCTATAGGGTGACCCCTTTTTACTGCCAGGAATAAGTCAGCTATCAATCCAAGCCCTGTGGGTATTATGATATCTGGGCTCTCTGACTAAAGCTTGTCCCACAATATTATTTTGATATTTCTGAGAGTTGATATTAACTGTCTCCTTTACCCAGTCATTTAATGGAGCGCCTCTTTCCTTTAACGGTCTAAGCACCTTCTTACATTCAGTATTTGCATTCTCATAAGCCATGATAAGTTTTAATGCCTTTTTGTTATCAGAATCTGGCATCGCCTTATCCATAGCAGATCCTAATCTCTGTAAAAATTCTGTAAAGGGCTCCAGAGGTCCTTGGAACACCTTAGTAAAGGGAATAGTTGTTTTTCCAGGTTCCTCTACCAGCTCTCAAGCTCTCAAGGCTGCCTTATGACATTGTTTAATCACTCTATCGTCAGATTGAACTTGCTCTCTCATGTTAGTATATGGTCCATCACCAAGTAATTGATCTCTATTAATATTTATTCCCTGTGCGATATTTTTTGTTCTATTTTTATAGCCTCTGTTCGACACCATGATAACCACTGTAACTGTTGTGCCGCTTCCAATACCGCTGAAACTAAATTTTTTCAATCTTGGGGAACAAGTCTATTCTGATAGGCCCAGCTGTTTAACATTTGTTTAACGAAGTTAGAATGCATACCCATATCTGACAACGGATTCCTTAAAATGTTTTAAATCCATCATGTCTACAGGACACCAGGCTATTTCGTCATGACCCTCAGCACCATTTGGCTCGATTACATGTCTTACAGTGACTGGAAAAGCTGAAGGTGCCTGGGTGACTGTGGAGGTATCCTCCACTGGTACATTTACTTCTAAAGACCTTTTGGTCGGTCTGGCTTCCTTTGCCTCTGGTTTCTGACCTTCTCCACCCTTTTTAACCAAAGGTGCCTTCTGCTTTTTCAGCCCTTTCAGTTTTTTTTGTATTTTGTCCATTTGTTCAGTCAAGTCAGTAATTTTTTTTAAAAGGATAGAGCTTATTGACTCTTTCTGGTTTTTTTGGCTTTTTGGTCTCTCTATTTTTTGTTCTTTATCACTACTAAATGCCAAAAATTTTATCCGTTTTTTCATCCCTTCATTTTTATTTTTTAGCCTTTTTATTTGTCTAGTCAAATCTGCAATCTTTTTTAAAAGGATAGAACTTACTGACCCTTTTGGCTTTTTTATGTCATTAGCCTGTCTTTTAATCCTTCTAAGCATGAAATATTGTAATAAAAGGACAATGAGAAAACAAAGAATTCCCTTTAAGTATAATGTAGGAAAGAGTTTTGCAACAGCAGTTGCAATTTTGTCAATAGCCTGAAACAACATTTCTATCCCTTGGAATACTGAATCTTCCCTCATATTATTAGGGACTGTGGAACCCATCAGGCCCCACGTTGGGTGCCAGATGTTGGCTCTGTTTATTAACAATTAAACTTTATTAAACAACCCAACTATCATATACAAGAAGGAAAAAAGGGTTAAAGGGACAGAATAGTAAACCTTATGGAATCCGTTCTTCAGGACGGGTCCTTAGGTGTCTCTGTCCCGCGAGCTGGTCCGGTCCCTTCCTCTCTCCGTGCGCCCTGCTCGCCTTCCACCTGTTTTTTTTTTTTCCCCCACCTTCCCAGTCACAAGCAAAGGGCGGTCTCCTTCTCCCTTCAAGGGTCCATTAGGAAAACAATAGCCACAGTGGGCTTTCTGAATTCCAAGCCCAGGAAGGCTCCAAACAGTCTGTCACAAGGTATTCATGGCTTGCCCCAAGGGTAAAGCCTGCTAAGACTGCTTCTACCTGTGACAAAGCTTAATCTTTCCCACAGGGTGACCCCTTTTTACTGCCAGGAATAAGTCAGCTATCAATCCGAGCCCTGTGGGTAGAGCTGGATGATACAAGGTGTGTGCAATCCCCCCCCCCCCCCCCCCCCCCCCGTTCCTCAAAATAGAGTCAAAATCTGCTCACCGAGTATAGTCTCTCTCTCTCTCTCTCTGGACTAAAAAGGTGACTCAGTGGATAAGGTGCTTGTTGCTCTCAGACAGGACCCAGATGTGCTTCCTAGAACCCAAATGGAGACTCACAACCTCTTTAACTGTGGTTCCAGGGGTCTAACTTCTATGGGCATTCATGTCACGTGTGTAAAATAAAACGTAAAAATCTTTTTTAAAAAAAATAGAATCTTTCATTGTGGCTGTAAGACCCCCTCCCCTGTGCACCCGACATAGCAAGCATAGCAGCAGTAACGCTATCTTGCAAGGCAAGACTAGAATAATAGGTTCCCGGGGTAAGATAAGGCCTGGGGCTCAGATGAAAGCGTGCTTGTCCTTGTCAAACAAGATATTTATAGTCGGCCATCTGGCCCAGGGAGTGGGCAAACTCCCCTGTTCCCATCCGATGACCGGGCTATAACCTCGCCTCATTTAAATTTACCAATCAGAGCCCTGTAACTATGCTTTTTCGCTTCTGTAACCGAGCTTCCCGCCAAAATCCCTATAAAAGGACCCCCTAAAAACTCGCTGGGCGCGCCAGCCTCTCCGGAGACTGAAACGCCCGGGTACCCGTCCCCTTAATAATAAAGCCTCTTGCTTGTTGCAGCCGAAGCCTTGGTCTCGTTGGTTCTTGGTGGGGGTCTCCACGTTAAGACCGCCGTGTCGGGGGTCTTACATTTGGAGGTTCCACCGAGATCGAGACCCCCGCCCGGGGACCATCGACCCAAATTCGGGAGGTAAGCCTTTGTCTTTGTGCCGGCCGGCTTTGTCGTTGTTGTCTTGTTGTCATTTCGTCTTTGTTCATCGTTACGTGTCTCGGTGTTTGCGCAGACTCTCTGAATCTGGCAAGGAGAGGAGGAGCTGACGGGCTCTCAGACTCCTCCCTTGTGCCTGTGGGAGACGTCCCATCGGGATTCCGTAGGGACTTTCCGTCCCATCCGAATCTGGGGCCCCCGGCCCATCTGAGAGGCTATTCGCCTCATCTGGGAGACAGGGAAAAGTCCGGACCCCCTGCGTCTCCAACCTCCGTTTTGGCGCAAGCGTCCCGCGCAAGCTGTTTTTTGGTCTTTTGCGTCTAGATTTCCTCTGTTGTGTTTCGTTTTGTGTTTTTGGTACCATGGGTCAGACTCTTGTCACCCCGCTAACCCTTACTTTGCAGCATTTCAAAGAAGTCCGTGCCATTGCGCACAAAGTGTCAGTAGAAGTCCGCAAGGGCAGATGGAAAAGTCTTTGTTCTGCTAAATGGCCTACGCTTTATACCGGGTGGCCACAAGATGGCACTTTTAACCTTTCTCTCATTCTACAGATCAAGTCCAAAATTATAGATCCTGGACCACACGGTCATCTGGACCAGGTCCCCTACATAATGACTTGGGAATCTCTCGTTCGTGACCCTCCTCCATGGGTCAGACCTTTCCTCGTTCAGCCCTCTCCTTTTCCCCACCTCTCTTACCACGCCCGCCTTAGAACAGCTCAACCCTGGGCGCATGCTCCTCTCGCCGCGGCGGGGCGGGCACCGCCAATCCGGGCTTTTAGGGAGGTGCGAGAATTTAGCGACGGTCCCTGGGATTTCCCCGAGGCTAAGGCGAGCCCTCCTTTTGTATGAATTACTCTCTGCTCCGGCCCGGGGGTGGGGCGGCGAGGAGCTGGCCAGGAGGGCGTCCGAAATCTATCCTTTTCCTTCCTGACTCCGCTGCCAAGACTGTATCGAGATCCGGGTGTCCCTTCCCACGGAGGCTACCTCCCGACGTCAGTCCCGCTATCCCCCTGCTCGCCTCCCGCCTCCCTTGCTCCTCTAACCGGGAGGAGCACAATGCTGGGGACCCTTCACGGCCTCAGAACCCAAGGGCTCTGCAGCGGCTTCCCCTGGGGCTGGTCTCTATATTGCGCCGCCGCCGCCGCGGGTGTTAGGCGGCCAGCCTGGCGCGGCTCCCTCCGCCAGGCAGCCCGCCCAGGTAACCGGGTTTGGCGGGCGGGCGGGCGGGCCGGCCGGGGGTCGCGCCTCACCCTCACTCCCCGGGAGGCGTGCACACTGCGGCGGGGCCGGTGTGAGACGGAGGCCCGTGCTCGCGCCTGACTGACCGACGGGCCGCAGCCTGTGGGCGGGGTTGCGTGCGTGACGGGCGGCTGTGGCCCGCGCGGGGAAAGCGCTGCGGGACCGAGGTATAGGAGCCGCCACCGGGTCCCGCTCGCCTCCCGGGCCACCGCCTCCGCCTCCGCTGCCCTGGGCCCGCCGGCCTGCGTCGCCGAGGTCGCTGCAGCATGGCGGGCGCCGCGACCCCTTGCGCCAATGGCTGCGGGCCCGGCGCGCCCACCGAAGCCGAGGTGCTGCACCTCTGCCGCAGCCTCGAGGTGGGCACCGTCATGACTTTGTTCTACTCCAAGAAGTCGCAGCGGCCGGAACGGAAGACCTTCCAGGTCAAGTTGGAGACGCGCCAGATCACGTGGAGCCGCGGCGCCGACAAGATCGAGGGGTCCATTGATATTCGTGAAATCAAGGAGATCCGCCCAGGGAAGACATCACGGGACTTCGATCGCTACCAAGAAGACCCTGCCTTCCGGCCAGACCAATCACACTGCTTTGTCATCCTCTATGAAATGGAATTCCGCCTGAAGACCCTAAGCCTGCAAGCCACATCTGAGGATGAAGTAAACATGTGGATCAAGGGCTTAACTTGGCTGATGGAGGACACATTGCAAGCAGCCACACCCCTGCAAATTGAGAGGTGGCTCCGGAAGCAGTTCTACTCAGTAGATCGGAACCGAGAGGATCGTATATCAGCCAAGGACTTGAAGAACATGCTGTCACAGGTCAATTACCGGGTCCCCAACATGCGCTTCCTCCGAGAACGACTAACGGACCTAGAACAACGCAGTGGGGACATCACCTACGGGCAGTTTGCTCAGCTGTACCGCAGCCTCATGTACAGCGCCCAGAAGACGATGGACCTCCCCTTCTTGGAAACCAGCACATTGAGGCCTGGAGAGCGGCCAGAGCTTTGCCGGGTATCCCTTTCTGAGTTCCAGCAGTTCCTTCTTGAGTACCAGGGGCAGGAGCTGTGGGCTGTTGACCGGCTCCAGGTGCAGGAATTTATGCTCAGCTTTCTTCGAGACCCCTTGCGAGAGATTGAGGAGCCATACTTCTTCTTGGATGAGTTTGTCACCTTTCTGTTCTCCAAAGAGAACAGTGTGTGGAACTCACAGCTGGACGCTGTGTGCCCAGACACCATGAACAACCCTCTCTCTCACTACTGGATCTCTTCCTCACATAATACGTATCTGACCGGGGACCAGTTTTCCAGTGAGTCCTCCCTGGAAGCCTATGCTCGCTGCCTGAGGATGGGCTGTCGTTGCATTGAGTTGGACTGCTGGGACGGCCCCGATGGGATGCCAGTCATTTACCACGGGCATACTCTCACCACCAAGATCAAGTTTTCTGATGTCCTGCACACCATAAAGGAGCATGCTTTTGTAGCCTCAGAGTACCCGGTCATCCTGTCCATTGAGGACCACTGCAGCATTGCCCAGCAGAGAAACATGGCTCAATACTTCAAAAAGGTGCTTGGCGACACACTCCTTACCAAGCCGGTGGACATTGCTGCTGATGGACTTCCTTCCCCCAACCAGCTCAAGAGGAAGATCCTTATTAAGCACAAGAAGCTGGCTGAGGACAGTGCCTATGAGGAGGTGCCTACCTCTGTGATGTACTCGGAGAATGACATCAGTAACTCCATCAAGAATGGTATCCTCTACTTGGAGGACCCCGTGAATCATGAGTGGTATCCCCACTACTTTGTTCTGACTAGCAGCAAGATCTACTACTCTGAGGAGACCAGCAGTGACCAGGGCAACGAGGATGAAGAGGAGCCTAAGGAGGCCAGTGGCAGCACAGAGCTGCACTCGAGTGAGAGGTGGTTCCATGGTAAGCTCGGAGCTGGGCGCGATGGCCGGCACATTGCTGAGCGCCTGCTCACTGAGTACTGCATAGAGACTGGGGCTCCTGACGGCTCCTTCCTAGTGCGAGAAAGTGAGACCTTCGTGGGTGACTACACGCTGTCTTTCTGGCGGAATAAAAAAGTACAGCACTGCCGTATCCATTCCCGGCAGGATGCTGGGACTCCTAAGTTCTTCTTGACAGACAACCTTGTCTTCGACTCTCTCTATGACCTCATTACACACTATCAGCAAGTACCGCTGCGCTGCAATGAGTTTGAGATGCGCCTTTCAGAGCCTGTCCCACAGACGAATGCCCATGAGAGCAAAGAGTGGTACCATGCAAGCTTGACCAGAGCACAAGCTGAACATATGTTGATGCGCGTACCCCGTGATGGGGCCTTCCTGGTGCGGAAACGCAACGAGCCCAACTCATATGCCATCTCTTTCCGGGCTGAGGGAAAGATCAAACACTGCCGCGTACAGCAGGAAGGCCAGACCGTGATGCTGGGGAACTCTGAGTTTGACAGCTTGGTTGACCTCATCAGCTACTACGAGAAGCATCCCCTGTACCGGAAAATGAAGCTGCGCTACCCCATCAATGAGGAGGCACTGGAAAAGATCGGGACAGCTGAACCTGATTATGGGGCGCTGTATGAGGGCCGCAACCCTGGTTTCTATGTGGAGGCAAACCCTATGCCAACTTTCAAGTGTGCAGTAAAAGCCCTCTTTGACTACAAGGCCCAGAGAGAAGATGAGCTGACCTTTACCAAGAGTGCCATCATCCAGAACGTGGAAAAGCAAGATGGTGGCTGGTGGCGAGGGAATTATGGTGGGAAGAAGCAGCTGTGGTTCCCCTCAAACTATGTGGAAGAGATGATCAATCCAGCGATCCTAGAGCCGGAGAGGGAGCACCTGGATGAGAACAGCCCACTGGGGGACTTGCTGCGAGGGGTCTTAGATGTGCCAGCCTGTCAGATTGCCATTCGTCCTGAGGGCAAGAACAACCGGCTCTTCGTCTTCTCCATCAGCATGGCATCAGTGGCTCACTGGTCTCTAGATGTTGCAGCTGACTCACAGGAGGAGCTGCAGGACTGGGTAAAGAAGATCCGGGAAGTAGCCCAGACTGCAGATGCTAGGCTTACTGAGGGGAAGATGATGGAGAGAAGGAAGAAGATCGCCTTGGAGCTTTCGGAGCTTGTGGTCTACTGCCGGCCTGTTCCCTTTGATAAAGAAAAGATTGGCACAACCAGAGGTCATTGAATGAAAGATTTCATTCAGTTTACAACAAGAGGGGGGAATGTAAGACCCCCTCCCCTGTGCACCCGACATAGCAAGCATAGCAGCAGTAACGCTATCTTGCAAGGCAAGACTAGAATAATAGGTTCCCGGGGTAAGATAAGGCCTGGGGCTCAGATGAAAGCGTGCTTGTCCTTGTCAAACAAGATATTTATAGTCGGCCATCTGGCCCAGGGAGTGGGCAAACTCCCCTGTTCCCATCCGATGACCGGGCTATAACCTCGCCTCATTTAAATTTACCAATCAGAGCCCTGTAACTATGCTTTTTCGCTTCTGTAACCGAGCTTCCCGCCAAAATCCCTATAAAAGGACCCCCTAAAAACTCGCTGGGCGCGCCAGCCTCTCCGGAGACTGAAACGCCCGGGTACCCGTCCCCTTAATAATAAAGCCTCTTGCTTGTTGCAGCCGAAGCCTTGGTCTCGTTGGTTCTTGGTGGGGGTCTCCACGTTAAGACCGCCGTGTCGGGGGTCTTACAGTGGCAAGACATAATCTGGAAAAGTATTTCACACAATATGAAGTAATTTATGGCAGGGCACAACAGCTTGGTCACAATAGTGGAGTGCATCAGTTTTTTGTTTTTTTGTTTTGTTTTGTTTTTTTGTTGTTTTTTTTTTTGTTTTGAGACAGCATCTGCTATGTAGCTCAGGCTAGCCCCAAACTCACTATTAGATGAGGCTGACCTTAAACTCAGTCTCAAAGTCCTCCTCTCTCAGCCTCCCAAGTGTGAGGACAGCTCCACCACATGCAACTTAGAAGTTGAATTTTTTCAAGAGCAAGTTTGTCTTGTTCTCCAGAGTGCAAAGGCTTGAGTGCAAAGGAAGTGATCTTGTATGCAATCTAACCGTAAGCCATGTTTGCCTTCACCTAACCAGCCCATTAAGGCGGGGTCCGCGTGTAGTCCCTTGGTGCCTAGTCTCCAGAGGGGACAGATTTCCACTCCCTGCCACAGCCTCTTCCAGGCCTGTCAGGAAGGAGATCTAGACTCAGGCTTTTGTTTTCCAGGTTGTTTATCTCTGACGGGCCCTGGCTCCGTGTCTGGCTATGTAGGAGGCTCTCTTCATGTGCCGTGTCAATATGGAAAATCGTATAAGGACCATACAAAATACTGGTGCCAAGAACAGGATGACAAATCAT
Source organism: Acomys minous (assembly GCF_964271855.1). Classification (NCBI taxonomy): domain Eukaryota; kingdom Metazoa; phylum Chordata; class Mammalia; order Rodentia; family Muridae; genus Acomys; species Acomys minous. The sequence goes on along the minus strand of NC_140493.1, from coordinate 106,832,496 downwards.
GTAAAACTATGGTAAAAATCAATGGAAATGAGAAAGAGAAGAAGAATGGCCGAGTGTCCATCAGAGACCATGCTGAGAACTTCACCATGACAGTGACCATGGAGGACCTCAGCGAAGATGATGCTGGATCTTACCGGTGCATGATTCAGACTTTCTTTTTCTGGGATTTCTTGTCACGTGATCCAGCAGTCCTTGTAAAGGTACATGTTTTGCCAGGTAAGACTACTCTGGCTCCAAGCATGGAGCTTTTAGGAAGTATCTGTCTGTGCTTGGGGCATGTGTGGGCACTGTCTTGAAGTGTGACTCTGAGTATTGTGCGCACCTCAGTTGGGTTATAGGTGTGGAGAGAGATGGCTGGCCTTTTAGCCATGGTGGGCGGTGGTAGCGGGGGTGGGGTGGGGTGGGGGAAGGTATAGGTCACACAAATGATCTGACACCTGATGCCTCTAAGAGGAGCTGAGAAGCAATCTACCTCCTCCTTAGTGTCAGTCCAAGTGATCTTTAATTGTTCCCGTATGAAGATGCTTGGGAACCCTCCATGGTCCCTGGGAGCATCCTTGGGCCACAGGCTCAGCTGTGTTCCTTCACACACACTCTCTCTCCTGGGCTTCTCACCAGACATGGGAAGGGGGAGACCCCTAGAAGGTCTCTTTGCCCTCCCTCAGGCAGAGTCAGATATAGATGGGAAGACCGTCCGAGGTAACACGTATATCCAGTGTTTTGGCAGGAAGGCTTTTCAGCCCTTGAAAACCCCACCCAGGATGGAGCTGAGGTTTGGCTTGAAGAACTTCTGGAAACCTCGTACAAATATATGAATCTGTGTGACATCAGACCCACACACATACTCAGGACAGCCTCGGCACCAAGCAGTGACCTGGTGTGTATCTCTGTCTCCAATAGCCACAACTCCCATGGAGACCACACTCCCGGCCACAACACCCGCCCTCCCACTAGCGAATATTGAACAGAACCTGAGGATCAGCTTCCAACTATGGTAAGCACCCAAGGCCAGTGCCATTCCATATTGAAGAAGCCTTACTGTTGGGCGATATTTCCTGCCTCTCTGATCTCAGACGCAGATGCCAAGTATGAAGTATGAAGGAGGGACTCAAGGGGCACAGGCTCGGGGCAGAGTCTGTGCTTGCTAGATTCACAGACCCTCCCCATTCCCACCTCTCTTTGCTGTCCTTCCCCACCGGACTCTAGACTTGGAGTGCTAGCTCTCTGTCTCTATCAAAAGCTGAAGGCCAGGAAGTGGCTCAGTGGGTAAAGGTGCTTGCCACCAAGTCTAGCAACCTTAGTTCAAGCTCTGAGCCCCACAATAAATAACAAATGTAAAGGTCTTTCTTCCGCTGAGCTCCCAGGAGCTGTTCGTGAGGTACGTGAGGAACAGGCTCAGCTCCAGGCTGAAGTTGACATTTGCTCTTCCTTCTCTCCCAGAGATGCTCAGAAAGGGCCATGATGTCTCTAGGCCCCGAGGGAGGGGAATTCAGGAGAACTAACTTCGAGGAGTCAACTCAAGTCTGGGGGTGTGGCTTAGTTGCTAGAGTGCTTGCCTAACATGCACAAAGCCAGAGTTCAGTCCCCAGAACTGCTCAGATTGGGTGCGGTGGTCCACATTTGCAATTTCCAGCACTAGGAAATTGGCAGCAAAAGGACCCGAAGTTCAAAGTCATAACTACATCACGAAACCAGCCTGTGCTACGGGAGATCTGCCCCACCGCCAATAAAGTCAGTTAACAACAGGGAGACAGTAGGAAGTCCTGGGCCATGCTTCTAGAAAACCAGCTGTACCTAGAACCCTCTCCTCTTTTCACCCATCACTGAGACTGGGGAGGAAGGGTGGTGAGACCACGGGGGAAGACATCCTTCAGTCATTCCCTAGCTTGGATCTGGATCATTTGCCCTTTTGAGGCAAGGCATCAGGAGATGTGGGAAGAGACAGGTGGGTCCTGGAACCTCCTCCTGAACTTGTTTTCCATCCCCACATGTCCACAGGTTTCTGCTCAGCAGCATCCACTTCCAGGTCCTGGTCTTCCTGAAGCTGCCCCTGTTTCTGAGCATGCTCTGTGCTGTCTTCTGGGTGAACAGCCTTCAGGGGATTCCTGAGGAAGTGTAGAGTGGCCTGCCCAAGAGCTTTGAAGTGAAGCATTCTTACAGCGCCCTGGGAGGGGCTTAGCCCTCCAGACTGGGTGAGAGGCACACTGGACTCTGGCCTTACTCTCTCTGCGTGGAAGGAGCAGTGCCTGGACTCTGTGTCTCAAAAGAGGGTCCCGATTGTCTGAGTCTCGGACATCAGAATTCTGCGGAGTCCTTGGCATAATTGAAGGAACAAACCTGGGAGTAATGGCACATGCTGTTAATCCCAGCATTGGAGAGGCAGAGGCAGGCAAATCTCTGTGAGTTTGAGCCCAGCCTGGTCTACATAGTGAGTTCCTGGACAGTGGGGCTACATAATAAGACTCTGTCTTAAACAACCTCCCCAAAGGGGGAACAAGACTGTCTTGGGCCCTATGTTGGAGGCCTGCCTTTCCCTTCTCCAGATTTCTCGGATTCTATTTTCATGTCAACTCCAAAGTGTAAGAGTCCTCTAGAAGTTTCTTGAACACAAGTTTAGCCCCTTGATCTCCTTCATGACATAACAGCACCTCAGGTCAATTTCTTCTATGACAACAATCACCTCCTTCCTACAGAGAAGAGATTCCTGAGGAACATGTCCCTGACAGACTTGGCTCACAGGCCATGCTCCTTCTTCTCGAACAATCCCAGAGGATCTGGCTCCTGGCAGAGCATTTTCACTGTCCCCTCTCCTAAGCACACAGCGTTCTTTGACCTCATCTGACCCTTTGAGCTCAACATGATTTTGAAGCCTCCTTACATCCCCATGAGCAGAAAGCATATGTCAGAGTTCACCACATGCTTGCCTGGGCTGAAAGGAGCCAGTTGGCTTAAAAGTGAAGTTCTGTGGTTACTGAGAGCAGCAGTGGGGCAAGAGCTGGTGGGTGGAGGGACAGACAGGTACAGGGCGAGTGATGAGGAGATGTCAGGTGTGGGCATCCACTGGGCTTCCTCAGCTGTGAAAAAGGCTGGTTTGTTGAATACTTGTCCCGTCCAGCAGGACCAGTAATTACGGGGTCGCGAGGGGAGCCATACCTGAAAAGATGGGACGAGAAGGAAGGAGACCGAGACCAAGTAGAACTCCTATCAAGGTCTTCTTTATTGAATCAAAAGCAAAAGCTTATATGGGGTGGAAGCAGGAGCCAGGCAGTAGGGGGTCTGAGAATGTCTCCAGGTGATCTCAGCAGGGGAACATCCTGTGATTCATCTTGAAACAATTCCTATCTTACTTTAGCTAACTATCTCTTGGAAGGTCCCGGCTAAACAACATCTGCAGAGGTCGAAAGGAGGAGGTTATGCAGAGGTCGGAATGAGGAAGTTATGCAGAGGCTGAAATAAGGAAGTTTAGCTTTGGAATGGGGCTTCAGAATTTTGCCTCAGCCAGTAGATTCTTTTAGCTTTGAATGACCCTGGGCTGGCTCCGGACAAATACTTGCCAATTTTTTTGAGACAGGGTTTCTCTGTGTAGCCTTGCCTTTCCTGGACTCACTTAGTAGACGAGGCTGGCCTCAAACTCACAGAGATCCTCCTGCCTCTGCCTCCCAAGTGCTGGGATTAAAGTTGTGAGCCACCACACCGGGCCCCAATTTTTTAAATAATTTATTTATTTTAATTTCATGTGCGTTGGTGTTTAGCTTGCATGTATATCTGTGTGAGGATGTCAGATCTTGGAGTTACAGACAATTGTGAGTTGCCATGTGGGTGCTGGTACTTGAACCTGGTCCTCTGGAAGAGCCGTCAGTGCTCTTAAACATTGAGCCATCTCTCCAGCCCCAAATACTTGACAATGTCTTCACCGCTGTTCTTTGCAGAAAGGACTCACAGTGTTAGCCAAAAGTATCACCATCTCTATTCACTCTAGGCATTGAGGTCAGATCTTTTTTTCTCCACCCCTGGGCTCAAGCCTGCCTTGAACTAGTGATACCCATTTCCTGAGAGAGGACATACTTATAGGAGCATCTTAAGTGACAACTATCACAGTTATAGTTGCCTGATGCTCCATCCACTGACAGAGTACACCACGGACATGGTGTCTTAGGGTGAAGCATAGCAATTCAGCAGTTCAGGCGGAGTGTGCGGGTCCAACATCGGCTCTTGCTTACATTTTCCTTTTGAACATTGGGTAGACTTGAGCATACCAAGATCATGAATGTAAGCTAGGAGATTTTACTTAGCCAGCGACAAATCATCTTCAGGGAAGAGTCAGGGAGTGGAGAATCTTAGCCTGTGAGATGGGAGTAACAGGGCGTTGTTGATGGGTTTGGCAAAGAGTGGGGCAGGCGCGTGTGATGCAGTGCCTAGTTTTCTGTGTGTGAGTGCATAACCAGGCAGAAGGGTTGACTAGGAGTCTAGCGGTGTGGGCACTCAGAATGCTGAGGCCTGGAGAGGAAGGAACAGGGAGAGATTGCCTGGCACCCAGAGGTGAAATTACCAGGTGACTGTTCGGAACCAAGGACAGAGTTCTGAAGGCGAGGCGAAGCTACTGAGGCAGGCGTTCAGGACCAAGGACAGAGACTACGACAGCTCGTAGACGACAAAAACAGTGACTTTTTCAAGGTGGGAGGTGAAGACAGGCACAGTATTGCAAACTACACAGTCGCCATTAGTTCTTAACAACTTCCACATATATTCATTTACATGTGTGTTTAAATATGTAGTGTTGTCCCACATATACGTCCATGTAATGACCATCACAGTCAACAAAACCTTCATGCCAGTCTGCCACTTTACTACTCACTAGAGACCACCAACCTGCTCTCCAACTCTGGCTTTGTCATTTTGAGAATATTCTAGAAATGGAAACATCTCAGGGTCATATTTTGAGATCATCTTTTTCTCCCTTGTTAAGTACAATGCGTCTGGGACTTATAGAAGCAGATGTACTTAGAAATCATTCATTACATTGTTATACAGTATTAGCCCATTAAATAAACTCACTACAGCTTGTTTAACTACTTGTTCACTGGAGTATTTGGGTCATTTCCATTGCAAATAAAACTTTTATCCAGATTCATACATATTTTCTTTTATATGACTATGAGTTTTTATTTCTCCAGGGCGTATGCTTGTACAACTACTAAGTTATATAGTGAGTTTAGTTTCCTAAGAAATAGCCCTACAATTTACAGTATAGTGATGCTACCTTATTTTTCCAGCAGCATGGGATGGAAGACCAAGGGTTTGTTTGTTTTGGTTTTTTTTACTGTTATTATTATCTTTTAAAGAATTTATGTTTGTTTTATGCTTATGAGTGTTTTTGCCTGTATATGTGTGTGTGCACCACATGCATGCATGCCTGTTGACTTGGGGGTCAGAAGTAGCATTGGATTCCCTGGAAATGGATTTATAGACGGTTGTGAGCCTCCACGTGGGTTCTGGGAACCAAATCTGGACCCTCTGCAAGAGCAGCAACCACTCTTAACTACTGAGCCATCTCTCCTGCCTTCAGTATTTCTTTTTCATTTCAGATGTTCCAATAGGCACATGGTTTTGGAGATTCCCAAGTGACTGAGGACACTGAAAATATTTTTCATGTGTTTCATTTCCACCCACACATCATCTTCGATGGCATGTGTTTCATGTCTTTTATTTGTTTTTTGAACTGAACCATTTTCAAATTTTTTGTTGCATTTCTTACTGAGTGTGTATATGTGCACTCATGTGTCATGGTGCAAGTGTGGAGGTCCGAGGACAACTTGTGGCAGTCGGTTCTCCTCTTCTACCAAGTGGTTCCTGGGACTTGAACTCAGGTCTTTAGACTTGTCAGCAGGTGTCTTTATCTGCTGGGCCATCCTGAGATACTTCTGCTTCAGCCACCCGAGCTATGTGCTGCAGACATGCACCACCATGCCTAGACTAAATAAACTAATGCTTTTATTGCTTTCTTTTGAGCGTTCCCTGTATACTATACACAGAAGTCTTTGTCCATATTTTATCTCAGTCTCTGGCTTGTGTTTTCATTCTCTATAGGATAGTTTACTGTGAAAAAAAAGCTTTGTGTATTTGTGTATATATACTGCATGCGTGTGTTTGTGTGCCCATGTATGTGTGGGGGCACCTGCCTGTGCATGTACATGTTTTGGCCAGAGCTGACATTGCTTGTTTTCCTCTATTACTTGACAACTTATTATTTCTCTCACGGAATATGGAGCTTGTTGTTTGAGCTTCGGTGTCTGGCCAGCAAGCCCCCAAAGCCCCCATCCCTGCTTCCCTCACCCACAGTGCCGAAGTTACAGATGTGTGCCACCGTGCTCAGATGTTATGTAGGTGCTGGGGCCCTGAACTTTTGTCCTCATGATTAAGTAACAAGCACTTTACCCATGAGCCACCTCCCTGGCCTGAACATCTTAAACACTGATGACGCACAACCACACAACTCATCAAATTTTATTTATAGGTTATGATTTTGGTGTCATGGATAAGAAATCATGTAGGCTTTGAACTTTTTCAAACCTATTTTATTTGGGGTTCTTTAATGCTTACACCTCCCTTCGAACCCACCTACCCTAGATAAGAGAGAATAGAGGTTAATGGGAACAGGAGATGTAGACTTTTTTTTAGACTGAGTTCCTTGGAGTGAGTCCATTGGTGTAGTCAGCAGGATTCCAGTAGAGCCGTTAAACAGCAAGCCAGCAATTCAATAAAAGTGTCTGCAACCTCAGCCCCTGGAAGTCAGAGCAGCAACAGGAACCTAGGACAGCTTCTGGAACCTGGAGCCTTGAAGCATTGGCTGGAGCGGTTCTCTCTAGGAGCATCTCGGAGTATTGATGAACAGCCAATGACTAAAAAGCCCCGCCTCTTGTTTTGGGCATATATACATCCTCTCAGAGTCTGTACTAGGCTGTTTATCAGTTGGCAAAGACCATGCCCCCGCAAGAGGCGGTTCCTTTTCCAGTGGATAAACAGCACCTGTTCTCTCACAAGTCTGTTCAGAGGAAAAACACTGCACACCCTTACACGAGTCTTTTTCACATCCCACACTTGGAATCAAAACAAAAACACAGTTACATCCACTACATAATCATCAGCTGCCTCATATTTATTCCAACTTTTAAAAAGTTTTAAATTATCTATCTACTATTTCTTTATTCTCTCTCTCTCTCTCTCTCTCTCTCTCTCTGTGTGTGTGTGTGTGTGTGTGTGTGTGTGTGTGTGTGTGTGCATGCATGCCTGAGCATGACCATGCAGAGGCCATAGGCAGGGTGAGCTCTCCTGCTCCATTGTTCTCCACCTTATTTTCTTGAGTCGGGGTCTCTCCCTGAAATGGAGCTCGCTGCTTTTTGTCTCAGCTGGTAGCCAACAGGCCTGAGTTTTTCAGGTTTTTTATTTAACATTTGAGCTCATGGGTCATGATTTATTTTGTTCAGGGGCAGGCAGTTCTAGGCAATTAGTTTTTCTAGTGTGTGGACAATCCAATTGTTGCAACAGTATTTGCTAAACTTGTCATCTTTCCACAGTTGGGTTTTTTTTTTGGGGGGGGGTCTATCAAAAACCAGTCAAGCACAATTGAAAGGAAGATTTGTGACACTATCTAGAGCCTAGGGAAAAGACAGAGCACCCACCGTGAAACTGACACTGACAACAAATTCCCCTTAAAAATACTGTGAGCTTGGGCTGGAGAGATGGCTCAGAGGTTAAGAGCACTGGCTGCTCTTCCAGAGGTCCTGAGTTCAATTCCCAGAAACCGTATGGTGGCCCAAAACCACCTATAATGAGATCTTCTTTTGTGCAGGTGTACATGCAGGCAAAACACTATATACATAATAAATAAATACATCTTTAAAAAATACTCGGAGCAAACCAGAATGTGTCTGTTAGTCCATGCAGGATCTCAGATGCCAGCCTGTAACCTCTGTCTAGAGGATGGAAACTTCAGAGCTGTGAATGTACGCCTAGGGCCATATGGTCCTCCCAGCAGGCATGGACACTGACCTTCCAAGGTGCACAGATGGGCCTGCAGGGACAAGGTGGGGGCCAGGCAGCGGGGCAGGTACAGCTCTTCTGCCTGTCTTGTGAGTAGGGCCCCAATAGTGTCACACCTTCAGGTCTTGTTCTCATAATAATCAATGAGATGGTCCTAGATTCAGGTCCTTTTCTGTAGCAGTTTAATGTCCTGGCTGCAAATTCTTTAAAACTCCTATTACCTAGATCTGGACAATCTTCCTTCCCCTTAAGTCTGGGTGTTCTGGGACAGCATCAGCCAGTAGATGGCAGTGTGGCTCTTAATCGTCTCTTCAATGTGCGTCAGCCTAGAGGTCAGTCCTGCTAAATTCAGGGTTGGTCATCCCTCCCCTTCCACATTTCTCTGTACACACCACCACAGACGTGCTTACCAGTGAGTCTCCTAGGTGCTTTAAAATCCAGTCAAATTGACAATGAAGATTAGCCACTCTCTGTCTCTCTGTGTCTGTGTCTGTGTCTGTGTCTGTGTCTGTGTCTGTGTCTGTGTCTGTGTCTCTGTGTCTGTGTCTGTCTGTCTGTCTGTCTGTCTGTCTGTCTGTCTGTCTGTCTGTCTCTCTCTCTCTCTCTCTCTCTCTCTCCCTCTCTCTCTCTCTCTCTCTCTCTCTCTCTCTGTGTGTGTGTGTTTAAAAATTTCCCCTATGAAAAGTTGATCCCAGAGATACACTGGACCTATAACTACACTTACAGTGGGCCCTCTGGATTTAAACCAACTGCAGATTCCCACAACTCGAGAGGCTGACACTGGAGGGAGAGAATTTCAAGCCAGCTTGGGCTACACAGCAAAAACCATCTTATAAAAGCCAACCAAAGGGTTGTGGATTCGGCTCAGTGGGTAGAATACTTGCCTGGCATCCATGAAACCTTGGTTTCAGTCTTCAGCCTCTCATAAAACTGAACATGTTGGTGGATGCCTGTTATCCCAGCCCTTTGGTGGTAGAGGAAGGAGGATCAGAAGTTCAAGGCCAGCTTGAGCTATACGAGATCTTCCCTCAAACCCATACTCTCCCTCTTCTTCTGAGCCAATACCTGTAGCCCAATTAGCCATCGTGGCAGGTGGCCCTGGCCAGAGAAATCCCTGCTCTGAAGTTCAGAGTAGCACTGCCCCAGGCTGAGCCTTCAGAGAAGCCACTCCCTGCCCTGGCTTTAGCCTGGGATGCCTTGTTCCTCTTTGCTACTGAGGTCACCCTGCCTTTGGTTGCTCTCCTCTCCCATGATCCCCAGCAACTCACCTCCCAGAGTCAGCAGAGGAGTTTGCTGTTTCCATCTTTTGTGCCTGTCTCTGTTGACCTGTCTTACCTGCATCTCCCCTCGTGAATCCCACCTGTCTTTCAAGTTCAGGTCTAGCCTTGTGTCAATTAAGCAGAGGAAGTTCCTTCAAGTGCTGTGACCTGGTCTTCTCAAAGACTGACATCCTCTTTCTTCCAGTATGCAAAATCGAGAAGTTGTCAAGGAGATAAATGAGAGAGGGACCTAAAGGAAATTCAAGCTGGCCTTCGAGTTCATGCAGGGTGCTGGCGTCTGTCGCCTCCAAATACAGGAGAGGAGACAGGACCATGTGGCTCTTCCCTGCTCAGCTCCTCCTCCTCCTCCTCCTCCCAGGTAAGTAGAGGGGGCTTTTAGACACTTGAGTGTCAGTAGTGAGGCAGACAGTCTGCCCTGGGCTACAGAACCCTGGCACAACTGATTCATTCACCTGCTGCTTGCTCCCAAAATAAAAGGCAAAATTTGACACCTGGTGGATCCTGTGGATGCTTCAGAGAAACCAAACACAAAGACAAAATTTTAAAAACCTTTCAGGGTGTGTTTTACAACCCAGGTTTCTCCACAAAAGCTGATGAGTAGATGGATGAACTAATCCTTCTAAAACCACATTTTTTGCTTTATATTTGGCACTTTGAGATAGGATCTCATGCAGCCAAGGATGGCCCTGATCTTTGTGATCCTCTGGACTCCACCTCCCTTGAGTGTTGGAATTTCTAGCATGCACCTCCATTTCCAGTTACGTTTTGATTTTTAATTGACACAGTAATTAAACATATTGATAGAGCCTGGGTGTGGTGGTGCATATCTCTTAGTGCCAGCACTAAGAAAGCAGAGGTAGGTGGACCTCTGTGAGTTCAAGGCCAGCCTGGTTTACAGAAGGAGACCCTGTCTCAAAAAGAAGAAAAAAAAACCCAAACAGGGTACAACGTGGCATTTGTACGTGTGTATACAGAATATAACGATCAGATCGTGGTGGCTGGGCTTCTACCGAAGGCGTTTGTCATTGTTTTGTACTAGAAGCATTTGAAACCTTCTCTATTCAGTTATCAACTATATTTCTAGGCTGTGTCGTACGACACTAGAAGATGGTCCCTCTCATCAGATGACGTCCCCTACGTCTGAACCACTCTCCCTCTGCCTGTTCTTCCCTCACACCCTTCCTAAGCCGATGACCGCTATACTGTTCACTACTTATTTGAGGTTAACTTCTGTTCTTTTGGAAAAATGTGCATACACGTGTAAATGTTTGTTTGTGTGTGTGTGTGTGTATGATCGAGTGCACGTGTAAGCTCAGGTGCACATGTGTGTGTGTACACATACGTGTGGAAGCCAGAGATTGACATTGGGTACCTTTCTCCATCATGCTCCACCTTCCTTGTTGAGACAGGGTCCCCCCCCCCACTGAACCTGGAGCTCCCCAATTCTGTCTATCAGGCTGGTGTTCTCTGGGGCTCCTCCTGTCTCTGGGATTACAGATCTCTCTCTCTCTCTCTCTCTCTCTCTCTCTCTCTCTCTCTCTCTCTCTCACACACACACACACACACACACACACACACACACACACACACATACACACACACAAACACTTCACCTGGCTTTTTCTTTGTATTCTGGGGGTCCAAACACTTTATAGACTGGCCCACTCCCCATCTCCCTAGCCACGGGGAATAACGTTTTAGCTTCCACATAGCAATACAAATATGTGGTATTGTCTTCCTGTGTCTGATTTCGTTCACTTCCTCCAGTCCCATACGTGGGCTGCTAATGGTGAAATCCAATCCCTTTGCAAGGACGTTCCGCTGCATTTATGTACCATGCTTTATCATCCACTCACCCACATCTAGGCTGGCTCTGTGCCGTGGCTCTGGGAACACTGCTGCCATAAACACGAGGGAGGATGTCGCCTCGCATGCTCACTTCCTGTCTCCCGGCTGTGTGTTCTCCTTCTATTCCTGCCAAAAAACAACTTGGAGAGGAAAAGGTTTATCTAGCTTACATGTCCAGCTCACAGTCCGTCATGGAGGAAGCCATAGCAGGATCTCAAGCAAAGCCGGAACCCGGAGGCAGGAATTGATGCAGAGGCCATGGAGGGGTGCTGCTTACCAGCTTGCTCCCCATGGCTTACTCAGCCTGCTTCCTTATTCTACCCAGGGGTGGCACCGCCCACAGGGCGCTGGACCTTCCCACATCAACAAAATGTCCCCCAGAGTTTTCTCAATTGGTGTTCTTTCTTTCTTTATGGCCCCAGATGGTGTCAAGTTGACAAAAACCTAACCAGAACTGGCGTAGACCTGCCGCATAATTCAGTAGCCCCACTCAGTTTCCCAAAAACGTCTAGTTTCTGTTCCAATCCTCAGTGTGTTGGACTTCCTCTGTCCCACACACATCAACAGTTGTTCTATTTTGCCTTTTATTTATTTATTTTGGTAATAGCCTTTCCGACTGAGGCATGATGATGGCCTTTTATGATTCTGTTTTGCATCCATCTTCCTGACAATTATATAATTGAGCATTTGTCCATATGTTTATTGACCATTTCCATCACCTTTAAGAACTGTCTGCTTAGCTCATCTGCCATGTGTGTGTGTGTGGGTGCGCACCTGTGCCCGCTCGCTCACAGGTGCCCCTGCAGGTGGGTATGTGTGTGTTTGGAGGCCTGAGGTTGAGGGGCCAGGTGTTCTTTAAACCACTCCTTGCATTTATTTTTTATTTTATTTTATTTTTGACACAGGGTCTCACTATTTAGCTTTGGGTGGCTTGCAACTCTCTATGTAGAGCAGGCTGGCCTTGACCTCACAGAGATCTACCTGCCTCTGCCTCCCAGTGCTGGGATTAAAGCAGTGTGCCACCACGCCCAACTCCCGCTTTTATCTTTTGAGACAGGGTTCCTCACTGAATCTGAAGCTGGCTTGGATGGCCAAGGAGCTTCTAGAATCTCCTGTCCCTACTGTCCCCCTCTTTGCTGGGTTATGGGAACACACCATCACTCCTGACTCTTTACATGGGTGTTAGGGATACAGACTCGGTTTCTTCTTCAGCCTTAGTCTCACACAGCAGATAGTTCACTGGCTAAGCCATCTCCACAGCTGCTCATTTGTCCACTGTTAATTTGATTATGCCTGCTGTTGGACTCTTCAAATTCATTGTGTTCATATAGCCTGGAAATCAGTCTCCTGTCAGATACATAGTCTGAAAAGATTTTCTCCCACACTGCAAGCTGTCTCTTCTCTCTGTTGGTTGAGAACTTTCAGTTTAAAATAATTGCATTCAGCCATTTTTGTCTTCTTACCTGTGCCATTAAGGGCATACTTTGTTGTTGTTGAAGCCCAACACTCTGAAGGTATGCAAGTTTTTGTTGTTTGTTTTGTTGTTGTTGTTGTTGGTGGTGGTGGTTTTTGTTTGTTGGTTGGTTGGTTGGTTTTCTGAGACAGGGTCTCTCTGTGTTAGCCTTGGCTGTCCTACACTCAGTTTGTAGACCAGGCTGGCCCAAACTCACAGCGATCCATCTGCCTCTGCCTCCCGAGGCCTGGGATTAAAGGCATGTACCACCATGCCCGGCCAGCAAGTATCTTTTTAAGGTTATTTATTTATTTATTTTATGTACATGAGTGCTCTGTCTTCACAAACACCAGAAGAGGGCATCAGATGGTTGAAGGGCCACCATGTGGTTGCTGGGAATTGAACTCAGGACCTCTGGAAGAGCAGCCAGTGCTCTTAACCATTAAGCCATCTCTCCAGACCCTCCTGTATTATTTTTTTAAACAGGTATTTGCTATCTGTTGTTGTGCATGCTATGGAAGCCCCTTAGGAACTGTGCTGCATCCTCAGCCCTTACTAGGAGCTCTAGAACTCAGATTACATGGATCTGCAGGACAGCACAGGGTCTGTGTGGACTTTGGACCACATGGAAATCAGATTGGGCAGTGTCGTTTTGGTCAGCTTCCGAGGCATTCATCACAGAGACTGCTGGAAACACCAGAAGTGGCCTCTGCATGGCCATAGGATGTGGCTTCTTCATATGGACCTCTTGAGGGTCATGGGTACTAAAACAAAGGCAGAATCATGTACCGTGGACATGGTCTTCTGACACTTCCTTCACTCTAGAGCAACACAACGATGGATGCAAAGGGATTCTTTGAAATATATTTTTATTGGCCATTGTGGCATGAAGAGGGGAGGATGACAGCAAACCATGATTGCTCAGTGTCACAATTTTACCTTCTGAGAGGTGTAACTGGGCTCTTCAGCCATTTTTTTTTGAGGCATTGACCAATAGAATGATGATGATTTTCACTCAGCTCATGAGCTTTTTAGCACAGGACACTGTGCCCCATCCTTGGAGATCAGTGGTCCATGGATTTGTATTTTCCAGGCTGCTCCACTGCTCAGAATCCAATCACAGGCCCAGAGGAGGTGAGAGGTCAGGAGCAGGGCTTCTTGATGGTGCAGTGCCGTTATACCTCACCCTGGCAGAGTAACAGGAAGTACTGGTGCCGAGGACCTGATTGGAATACATGTGAGATTCTCGTTCAAACTGATGCATCAGAGCAGGTGAAGAAGAACCGTGTGTCCATCATGGACGACCAGACAGACCTCATTGTCACAGTGACCATGGAGGATCTGAGGATGAGCGAT